>NC_061512.1:199785656-199854284 GCF_022539505.1 Lolium rigidum
AATGCTTTAAGCATTTGACAACAATTAATTCTTTTCTCATTAGAGATTTGAGGATGTTTGTCCAAAACTGAAACTTCCACCATGAAGCATGGCTTTAGTTAGCGGCCCAATGTTCTTCTCTCACAATATGCATGCTCAAACCATTCAACTCAGTGTAGATCGCCCTTACTTCAGACAAGACGAACATGCATAGCAACTCACATGAAATTCAACAATGAGTTGATGGCGTTCCCCAGTAAACATGGTTATCGCACAGCAAGCAACTTAATAAGAGATAAAGTGCATAATTACATATTCAATACCACAATAGTTTTTAAGCTATTTGTCCCATGAGCTATATATTGCAAAGGTGAATGATGGAGTTTTAAAGGTAGCACTCAAGCAATTTACTTTGGAATGGCGGGAAAATACCATGTAGTATAGGTAGGTATGGTGGACACAAATGGCATAGTGGTTGGCTCAAGTATTTTGGATGCATGAGAAGTATTCCCTCTCGATACAAGGTTTAGGCTAGCAAGGTTATTTGAAACAAACACAAGGATGAACGGTACAGCAAAACTCACATAAAAGACATATTGAAAACATTATAAGACTCTACACCGTCTTCCTTGTTGTTCAAACTCAATACTAGAAATTATCTAGACCTTAGAGAAACCAATTATGCAAACCAAATTTTAGCATGCTCTATGTATTTCTTCATTAATGGGTGCAAAGCATATGATGCAAGAGCTTAAACACGAGCACAACAATTGCCAAGTATCACATTACCCAAAACATTTATAGCAATTACTACATGTATCATTTTCCAATTCCAACCATATAACAATTTAACGAAGGAGAAACTTCGCCATGAATACTATGAGTAGAAACCAAGGACATATTTGTCCATATGCTACAGCGGAGTGTGTATCTCTCCCATAAAGTGAATGCTAGGATCCATTTTATTCAAACAAAACAAAAACAAAAACAAATCGACGCTCCAAGAAAAAGCACATAAGATGTGGCCGAATAAAAATGTAGTTTCAGGGGAGGAACCTGATAATTTTGTTGATGAAGAAGGGGATGCCTTGGGCATCCCCAAGCTTAGACGCTTGAGTCTTCTTGATATATGCAGGGGTGAACCACCGGGTGCATCCCCAAGCTTAGAGCTTTCACTCTCCTTGATCATGTTGCATCATACTCCTCTCTTGATCCTTGAAAACTTCCTCCACACCAAACTCGAAACAACTCATTAGAGGGTTAGTGCACAATATAAATTGACATATTCAGAGGTGACACAATCATTCTTAACACTTCTGGACATTGCATAATGCTACTGGACATTAGTGGATCAAAGAAATTCATCCAACATAGCGAAAGAGGCAATGCGAAATAAAAGGCAGAATCTGTCAAAACAGAACAGTTCGTATTGACGAATTTTAAAATGGCACCAGACTTGCTCAAATAAAAATGCTCAAATTGAATGAAAGTTGCGTAAATATCTGAGGATCATGCACGTAAATTGGCATAATTTTCTGAGCTTCCTGCAGGGCAGTGGGCTCAGATTCGTGACAGCAAAGAAATCTGGAACTGCGCAGTAATCCAAATCTAGTACTTACTTTTCTATCAACGGCTTAACTTTGCACAACAAAACTCAAAACTAAGATAAGGAGAGGTTGCTACAGTAGTAAACAACTTCCAAGACACAAAATAAAAACAAAGTACTGTAGGTAAAAACATGGGTTGTCTCCCATAAGCGCTTTTCTTTAACGCCTTTCAGCTAGGCGCAGAAAGTGTGTATCAAGTAACATCGAGAGATGAAGCATCAACATCATAATTTGTTCTAATGATAGAATCATAAGGTACCTTCATTCTCTTTCTAGGGAAGTGTTCCATACCTTTCTTGAGAGGAAATTGATATTTTATATTTCCTTCCCTCATATCAATAATAGCACCAACAGTTCGAAGAAAAGGTCTTCCCAATATAATTGGACAAGATGCATTGCATTCAATATCCAAGACAACAAAATCAACGGGAACAAGATTATTGTTAACGGTAATGCTAACATTATCAACTTTACCCAAAGGTTTCTTTGTAGAATGATCAGCAAGATTAACATCCAAATAACAATTTTTCAGCGGTGGCAAGTCAAGCATATTATAAATTTTCTTCGGCATAACAGAAATACTTGCACCAAGATCACATAAAGCATTACAATAAAAATCTTTAACCTTCATCTTAATGATGGGCTCCCAACCATCTTCTAACTTTTTAGGAATAGAGGCTTCGCGCTCTAGTTTCTCTTCTCTAGCTTTTATGAGAGCATTTGTAATATGATGCGTGAAAGCCAAATTTATAGCACTAGCATTAGGACTTTTAGCAAGTTTTTGCAAGAACTTTATAACTTCAGAGATGTGGCAATCATCAAAATTCAAACCATTATAATCTAAAGCAATGGGATCATCATCCCCAATGTTGGAAAAAATTTCAGCAGCTTTATCAAAGGCAGTTTCAGCAGTTTTAGCAGTTTCAGGCAGTTTTTTGCGCTTTGCATTAGAAGTGGAAACATTGCTAACACCAATTCTTTTATTAGTATGAGTAGGAGGTGCAGCAACATGTGTAGCATTAGCATTACTAGTGGTGGTAATAGTCCAAACTTTAGCTATATTCTTCTCTTTAGCTAGTTTTTCATTTTCTTCTCTATCCCACCTAGCACGCAGCTCAGCCATTAATCTTATATTCTCATTAATTCTAACTTGAATGGCATTTGCTGTAGTAGTAATTTTATCATCTAAATCCTCAGGTTTAGCAGCCATTTTATTAATTAAAGAAGATTGTGATGCGAGACATGTATGAGATTCGGGTTTCGAGCACTAGCAAGTTTAGTTTGTAACCCCGAGATTTCCCTATTCAGATTTTCAAGTTGATTTCCTATATTCTTCAACAAGGTAGATTGCTCATTCATAATTTTAGTAAACAATTTATTTTGCTCATATTGTGATTGCATAAAACTCTTGGTGGATCTTTCAATTTCTAACATCTTTTCTTCATTAGGTGAAGCATATCTACCATAAGAGTTACCATTAGCAGAGTATGGCCTAGAATCATTGTGATTGTTATTTTTAATGAAATTCACATCAACATATTCTTTTTGAGCAACTAATGACGCTAACGGAACATTATTAGAATTAACATTAGCCCTACCGTTCACAAGCATAGACATAATAGCATCAATCTTATCATTCAAGGAAGAGGATTCCTCAACAGAATTTACCTTCTTACCTTGTGGAGCTCTTTCCGTGTGCCATTCAGAGTAGTTGATCATCATATTATCAAGGAGCTTTGTTGCTTCACCAAGAGTGATGGACATAAAGGTACCTCCAGCAGCTGAATCCAATAAATTCCGCGAGGAAAAATTTAGTCCTGCATAGAAGGTTTGGATGATCATCCAAGTAGTCAGTCCATGGGTTGGGCAGTTTTTAACCAGAGATTTCATTCTTTCCCAAGCTTGAGCAACATGTTCAGTATCTAATTGTTTAAAATTCATTATGCTACTCCTCAAAGATATAATTTTAGCAGGGGGATAATATCTACCAATAAAAGCATCCTTGCACTTAGTCCATGAATCAATACTATTCTTAGGCGAGATAGCAGCCAATCTTTAGCTCTTCCTCTTAATGAGAAAGGGAACAATTTTAGTTTAATAATATCACCATCTACATCTTTATATTTTTGCATTTCGCATAGTTCAACAAAATTATTGAGATGGGCAGCAGCATCATCAGAACTAACACCAGAAAATTGATGGTTCATAACAAGATTCAGTAAAGCGAGGTTTAATTTCAAAGAATTCTGCTGTAGTAGCAGGTGGAGCAATAGGTGTGCATAAGAAATCATTATTATTTGTGGTTGTGAAGTCACACAACTTAGTATTTTCAGCGTTGGCCATTTTAGCAATAGTAAATAAAGCAAACTAGATAAAGTAAATGCAAGTAAACTAATTTTTTTGTGTTTTTGATATAGAGTGCAAGACAGTAAATAAAGTAAAACTAGCAACTAATTTTTTTGTGTTTTGATTTAGTGCAGCAAACAAAGTAGTAAATAAAATAAAGCAAGACAAAAACAAAGTAAAGAGATTGAGAAGTGGAGACTCCCCTTGCAGCGTGTCTTGATCTCCCCGGCAACGGCGCCGAAAAAGAGCTTGATGGCGTGTATTTCACACGTTCGTTGGGCAACCCCAAGAGGAAGGTATGATGCGCACAGCAGCAAGTTTTCCCTCAGAAAGAAACCAAGGTTTATCGAACCAGGAGGAGCCAAGAAGCACGTTGAAGGTTGATGGCGGCGGGATGTAGTGCGGCGCAACACCGGAGATTCCGGCGCCAACGTGGAACCTGCACAACACAACCAAAGTACTTTGCCCCAACGAAACAAGTGAGGTTGTCAATCTCACCGGCTTGTCTGTAACAAAGGATTAACCGTATTGTGTGGAAGATGATTGTTTGCGAGAGAAAACAGTAAAAACAAGTATTGCAGTAGATTGTATTTCAAGTAAAGAGAATTGGACCGGGGTCCACAGTTCACTAGAGGTGTCTCTCCCATAAGACGAACAAGCATGTTGGGTGAACAAATTACAGTTGGGCAATTGACAAATAAAGAGAGCATGACCATGCACATACATATCATGATGAGTATAGTGAGATTTAATTGGGCATTACGACAAAGTACATAGACCGCCATCCAACTGCATCTATGCCTAAAAAGTCCACCTTCAGGTTATCGTCCGAACCCCCTCCAATATTAAGTTGCAAAGCAACGGACAATTGCATTAAGTATGGTGCGTAATGTAATCAACAACTACATCCTTAGACATAGCATCAATGTTTTATCCCTAGTGGCAACAAGCACAACACAACCTTAGAACTTTCTCATCATCGTCCCAGGTGTCAATGCGGGCATGAACCCACTATCGAGCATAAGTACTCCCTCTTGGAGTTAAAAGCATCTACTTGGCCGGAGCATCTACTAATAACGGAGAGCATGCAAGATCATAAACAACACATGTATAACTTTGATAATCAACATAACAAGTATTCTCTATTCATCGGATCCCAACAAACGCAACATATAGAATTACATATAGATGATCTTGATCATGATAGGCAGCTCACAAGATCCGACAATGATAGCACAATGGGGAGAAGACAACCATCTAGCTACTGCTATGGACCCATAGTCCAGGGGTAGACTACTCACTCATCACTCCGGAGGCGACCATGGCGGTGTAGAGTCCTCCGGGAGATGATTCCCCTCTCCGGCAGGGTGCCGGAGGCGATCTCCGGGATCCCCCGAGATGGGATCGGCGGCGACGGCGTCTCAGTAATGTTTTCCGTATCGTGGCTCTCGGTACTGGGGGTTTCGTCACGGAGGCTTTAAGTAGGCGGAAGGGCAAGTCGAGAGGCGGCACGGGGGGCCCACACCACAGGGCCGCGCGGCCAAGGGGGGGCCGCGCCGCCTAGGGTTTGGCTCCCCGTGGCCCCTCTTCGTCTCGTCTTCGGTCTTCCGGAAGCTTCGTGAGAAAATAGGCCTCCGGGCTTTTATTTCGTCCAATTCCGAGAATATTTCTTTACTAGGATTTCTGAAACTAAAAACAGCAGAAAACAGAATCGGCACTTCGGCATCTTGTTAATAGGTTAGTTCCAGAAAATGCACAAATATGACATAAAGTGTGCATAAAACATGTAGATAACATCAATAATGTGGCATGGAACACAAGAAATTATCGATACGTTGGAGACGTATCAATATGGCATATAATTGTTACTACCAAAATTATTCCTATAAGCATTGTTGTTAAAATTATTGCTTTTAATAAAGTTCACATCAACATGCTCTTCTTGAGAAACCAAAGAAGCTAACCGAATATTATTTGGATCAACATAAGCCTTACCATTAACAAGCATAGACATAATAGTATCAATCTTATCACTCAAGGAGGAGGTTTCTTCAACAAAATTTACCTTCTTACCTTGTGGAGCTCTCTTGGTGTGCCATTCAGAATAATTGATCATCATATCATCAAGGAGTTTTGTTGCAGCCCCCAAAGTAATGGACATAAAGGTACCTCCAGCAGCTGAATCCAGAAGGTTTCTTGAATAAAAATTGAGTCCTGCATAATTTTTTTGGATGATCATCCAAGTAGTCAGTCCATGAGTGGGACAATTCTTTACCAAAGATTTCATTCTTTCCCAAGCTTAAGCAACATGTTCATTATCAAATTGTCTAAATTTCCTTATGTCACTTCTCAAAGATATAATCTTAGCAGGAGGATAATATTTTCCAATGAAAGCATCTTTCCATTTAACCCAAGAATCAATACTATTTCTAGGCAAAGATAGCAACCAATCTTTAGATCTCCCTCTCAAAGAGAAAGGAAACAATTTCAGTTTAATAATGTCACCATCTACATCCTTATACTTTTGCATCTCACAAAGTTCAACAAAGTTATTAAGGTGAGAAGCATCATCATCAGTACTAACACCAGAAAATTGCTCTTTCATAACAAGATTTAACAAAGCAGGTTTAATTCATAGAAAGTTGCTTCAGGGGCGGGTGGAGCAATAGGTGTATAAATAAAATCATTGTTGTTTATGCTAGTAAAGTCACACAACTTGCTTCAGGGGCGGTCTATGTATTAAAATAGAACAACAGAAATAAAATCTATAATAGAAACTAAATTTTTGTGTTTTTTATATAATGAAGCAAACAAGACAAAGTAAAATAAACTAAGCAAAATAATAACAAGGTAAAGAGATTGGAGATGAGAGACTCCACTTGTAGAAATCCTCTTTCTCCCCGGCAACGGCGCCAGAAAAGTACCTTGATGAGCGCAGATTGCACACCATTGGGGAAACCCAAGAGGAAGGTATGATGAGCACAGTAGCAAGTTTTCCCTCAGTAAGAAACCAATGTTTAATCAACCAGTAGGAGAAAGGCGCGACTTCTGAAGGTGTTGCTAGCCGACTTGTGGCAGGGCGCACTACCGGCGTCAACAACAACGTGGAACCTGCACACAACACAACCAAAATAGTTTGCCCCAACTTACAGTGAGGTTGTCAATCTCACCGGTTTTGCTGAACACGAAGGATTAAACGTATAATGTGGAAAGAGATATTTGTTTGCAGTGGAATTAAAGAGAACAATGCTTGCAGTAAGTAAACAGAATAGGATGATTTTATCAGTGAAAAAGAAAGGACCGGAGTCCATAGTTCACTAGAGGTGTCTGATACGTCTCCGACGTATCGATAATTTCTTATGTTCCATGCCACATTATTGATGATATCTACATGTTTTATGCATACTTTATGTCATATTTATCCGTTTTCCGGAACTAACCTATTGACGAGATGCCGAAGTGCCAGTTCCTGTTTTCTGTTGTTTTTGGTTCCAGAAATCCTAGTAAGGAAATATTCTCGGAATTGGACGAAATCAACGCCCAGGGTCCTATTTTTCCACGAAGCTTCCAGAAGTCCGAAGGGGAAACGAAGTGGGGCCACGAGGTGGGGACACAGTAGGGCGGCGCGGCCCAAGCCCTGGCCGCGCCGGCCTATTGTGTGGTCCCACCAGGACCCCTCGAGGCTGCCCTTCCGCCTACTTAAGGTCTCCGTCGCGAAAACCCTATTACGTTCGGACGAAACCGAGAAAACCTTCCGCGAGCCGCCGCCATCGCGAAGCCAAGATCCGGGGGACAGGAGTCTCTGTTCCGGCACGCCGCCGGGATGGGGAAGTGCCCCCGGAAGGCTCCTCCATCGACACCACCGCCATCTCCATCAACGCTGCTGTCTCCCATGAGGAGGGAGTAGTTCTCCATCAAGGCTCGGGGCTGTACCGGTAACTATGTGGTTAATCTCTCTCCTATGTACTTCAATACAATAATCTCATGAGCTGCCTTACATGATTGAGATTCATATGATGATGCTTGTAATCTAGATGTCATTATGCTAGTCAAGTGGGTTTTACTTATGTGATCTCCGGAGACTCCTTGTCTCACGTGTGTAAAGGTGACAAGTGTGTGCACCGTGTGGGTCTCTTAGGCTATATTTCACAGAATACTTATTCACCGTTATGAATGGCATAGTGAAGTGCTTATTTATATCTCTTTATGATTGCAATGTGTTTTGTATCACAATATATCTCGCGTGCTACTCTAGTGATGTTATTAAAGTAGTTTATTCCTCCCGCACGGTGTAATGGTGACAGTGTGTGCATCGTGTAGTACTTGGCGTAGGCTATGATTGTGATCTCTTGTAGATTATGAAGTTAACTATTGCTATGATGGTATTGATGTGATCTATGCCTCCTTTCGTAGCGTGAAGGTGACAAGTGTGCATGCTATGTTAGTACTTGGTTTGGTTATGTTGATCTGTTATGCACTCTAAGGTTATTTAAATATGAACATTGAATATTGTGGAGCTTGTTAACTCCGGCATTAAGGGTTCGTGTAATCCTACACAGTTAGTGGTGTTCATTATCCAACAAGAGGGTGTAGAGTCTAGCATCTATCTATTTATTCTGTTATGTGATCAATGTTAAGAGTGTCCACTAGTGAAAGTATGATCCCTAGGCCTTGTTCCTAAATACTGCTATCGCTGCTTGTTTACTGTTTTACTGCATCTGTACTTCCCGCAATATTACCACCATCAACTACACGCCAGCAAGCACTTTTCTGGCGCCGTTACTACTGTTCATACTTATTCATACCACCTATATTTCACTATCTCTTCGCCGAACTAGTGCACCTATTAGGTGTGTTGGGGACACAAGAGACTTCTTGCTTTGTGGTTGCAGGGTTGCATGAGAGGGATATCTTTGACCTCTTCCTCCCTGAGATCGATAAACCTTGGGTGATCCACTTAAGGGAAACTTGCTGCTGTTCTACAAACCTCTCGCTCTTGGAGGCCCAACACCTGTCTACAAGAATAGAAGCACCCGTAGACATCAAGCACTTTTCTCGGCGCCGTTGCCGGGGAGGAAAGGTAAAAGGCACTCATACTCCGGTCCCGGGTAAAGTACTTTTCTCGGCGCCATTGTGTGAGTGTTCGAAGCTATTTCCTTTAGATCCTGCAATTGCATCTTTTTGTTTCTTGTTTACACTAGTTTGGCATAATGGACAACAATGAGCTTCTTATTCTATTTCCCGATTTAAGACATGGATGGTTTGATGCGAAAATTAAAAAACCCATGGAACATATTAGTATGAACACTTTGAATACCATTGTTGCTAATGATATAGAAAGTTCTAAGCTTGGGGAAGCTGGTTTGGATGAGCATGATCTTTTTAGTCCCCCAAGCATTGAGGGGAAAATTTACTTTGATGATACTTTGCCTCCTATTTATGATAATTATAATGATATTGGTCTTTTAGTACCGCCTGTTATGGAGGATAAATTTGATTATGATTACAATATGCCTCCTATATTTGATGATGAGAATAATAATGATAGCTACTTTGTTGAATTTGCTCCCACTACAACTAATAAAATTGATTATGCTTATGTGGAGAGTAATAATTTTATGCATGAGACTCATGATAAGAATGCTTTATGTGATAGTTATATTGTTGAGTTTGCTCATGATGCTACTGAAAGTTATTATGAGAGAGGAAAATATGGTTGTAGAAATTTTCATGTTACTAAAATGCCTCTCTATGTGCTGAAATTTTTGAAGCTACACTTGTTCTATCTTCTTATGCTTGTTACTTTGCTCCTCATGAACTTGTTTATTTACAAGATTCCTTTTCATAGGAAGCATGTTAGGCTTAAATGTGTTTTGAATTTGCCTCTTGATGCTCTCTTTTGCTTCAAATACTATCTCTTGCGAGTGCATCATAAAAACTGCTGAGCCCATCTTAATGGCTATAAAGAAAGAACTTCTTGGGAGATAACCCATGTGTTTATTTTACTACAGTGCTTTGTTTTATATTTGTGTCTTGGAAGTTGTTACTACTGTAGCAACCTCTCCTTATCTTATTTTGTTGCATTGTTGTGCCAAGTAAAGTCTTTGATAGTAGGGTTGATACTAGATTGGGATTACTGCGCAGAAACAGATTTCTTGCTGTCACGAATCTGGGCCTAATTCTCTGTAGGTAACTCAGAAAATTATGCCAATTTACGTGAGTGATCCTCAGATATGTACGCAACTTTCATTCAATTTGGGCATTTTTATCTGAGCAAGTCTGGTGCCTCAATAAAATTCGTCATTACGGACTGTTCTGTTTTGACAGATTCTGCCTTTTATTTCGCATTGCTTCTTTTGCTATGTTGGACGGATTTCTTTGTTCCATTAACTTCCAGTAGCTTTGGGCAATGTCCAGAAGTGTTAAGAATGATTGTGTCACCTCTGAACATGTGAATTTTTTATTATGCACTAACCCTCTAATGAGTTTGTTTTGAGTTTGGTGTGGAGGAAGTTTTCAAGGGTCAAGAGAGGAGGATGATATACTATGATCAAGAAGAGTGAAAAGTCTAAGCTTGGGGATGCCCCCGTGGTTCATCCCTGCATATTTTAAGAAGACTCAAGCATCTAAGCTTGGGGATGTCCAAGGCATCCCCTTCTTCATCGACAACTTATCAGGTCATTTCTCTTGAAACTATATTTTTATTCGAATCACATCTTATGTACTTTACTTGGAGCGTCTGTGTGCTTTTGTTTTTGTTTTTGTTTGAATAAATGCTTGTGTGGGAGAGAGACACGCTCCGCTGGTTCATATGAACACATGTGTTCTTAGCTTTTAATTTTCATGGCGAAGGTTTAAACTGCTTCGTTAATTGTTATATGGTTGGAAACAGAAAATGCTACGTCTAGTAATTGGTATGATGTCTTAAATAATGTGATACTTGGCAATTGTTGTGCTCATGTTTAAGCTCTTGCATCATATATCTTGCACCTATTAGTGAAGAAATACATAGAGCTTGCTAAAATTTGGTTTGCATAATTGGTCTCTCTAAAGTCTAGATAATTTCTAGTAAAGAGTTTGAACAACAAGGAAGACGGTGTAGAGTCTTATAATGTTTACAATATGTCTTTTATGTGAGTTTTGCTGCACCGGTTCATCCTTGTGTTTGTTTCAAATAACCTTGCTAGCCTAAGCCTTGTATCGAGAG
The DNA here is from genome assembly GCF_022539505.1 of Lolium rigidum. NCBI lineage: Eukaryota > Viridiplantae > Streptophyta > Magnoliopsida > Poales > Poaceae > Lolium > Lolium rigidum. Next base: position 199,796,796 of record NC_061512.1, read on the forward strand.
GGAATACTTCTCATGCATCCAAAATCCTTGAGCCAACCACTATGCCATTTGTGTCCACCATACCTACCTACTACATGGTATTTCTCCGCCATTCCAAAGTAAATTGCTTGAGTGCTACCTTTAAATTATTCAAAATTTATCACCTCTGATTTGTGTCAATGTTTTATAGCTCATGAGGAAGTATGTGGTGTTTATCTTTCATTCTTGTTGGGAAACTTTCACCAATGGACTAGTGGCTTCATCCGCTTATCCAATAATTTTGCAAAAAGAGCTGGCAATGGGATTCCCAGTCCCAAATTAATTAACCTAAATAGACACTCCTCCATGGTATGTGATTGTTGGTCGGCACCCGAAGGATTCGGTTAGCCATGGCTTGAGAAAGCAAAGGTGGGGAGTGATACGTCTCCAACGTATCGATAATTTCTTGTGTTCCATGCCACATTATTGATGTTATCTACATGTTTTATGCACACTTTATGTCATATTCGTGCATTTTCTGGAACTAACCTATTAACAAGATGCCGAAGTGCCGCTTGCTCGTTTTCTCGCTGTTTTTGGTTTCAGAAATCCTAGTAAAGAAATATTCTCGGAATTGGACGAAATAAAAGCCCGAGAGGCCTATTTTCTCACGAAGCTTCCGGAAGACCGAAGACGAGACGGAGAGGGGCCACGGGGTGGCCAAACCCTAGGGCGGCGCGGCCCCACCCCCGGCCGCGCCGGCCCGTGGTGTGGGCCCCCGTGCCGCCTCTCGACTTGCCCTTCCGCCTACTTAAAGCCTCCGTGACGAAACCCCCAGTACCGAGAGCCACGATACGGAAAACATTACTGAGACGCCGTCGCCGCCGATCCCATCTCGGGGGATCCCGGAGATCGCCTCCGGCACCCTGCCGGAGAGGGGAATCATCTCCCGGAGGACTCTACACCGCCATGGTCGCCTCCGGAGTGATGAGTGAGTAGTTTACCCCTGGACTATGGGTCCATAGCAGTAGCTAGATGGTTGTCTTCTCCCCATTGTGCTATCATTGTCGGATCTTGTGAGCTGCCTATCATGATCAAGATCATCTATATGTAATTCTATATGTTGCGTTTGTTGGGATCCGATGAATAGAGAATACTTGTTATGTTGATTATCAAAGTTATGCTTATGTGTTGTTTATGATCTTGCATGCTCTCCGTTTCTAGTAGAGGCTCTGGCCAAGTTTTTACTTTTAACTCCAAGAGGGAGTACTTATGCTCGATAGTGGGTTCATGCTTGCATTGACACCTGGGACAGTGACAGAAAGTTCTAAGGTTGTGTTGTGCTGTTGCCACTAGGGATAAAACATTGATGCTATGTCCAAGGATGTAGTTGTTGATTACATTACGCACCATACTTAATGCAATTGTCTGTTGCTTTGCAACTTAATACTGGAGGGGGTTCGGATGATAACCTGAAGGTGGACTTTTTAGGCATAGATGCGGTTGGATGGCGGTCTATGTACTTTGTCGTAATGCCCAATTAAATCTCACTATACTCATCATGATATGTATGTGCATTGTCATGCTCTCTTTATTTGTCAATTGCCCAACTGTAATTTGTTCACCCAACATGCTCGTTCGTCTTATGGGAGAGACACCTCTAGTGAACTCGTGGACCCCGGTCCAATTCTCTTTACCGAAATACAATCTACCGCAATACTTGTTTTTACTGTTTTCTCTCGCAAACAATCATCTTCCACACAATACGGTTAATCCTTTGTTACAGCAAGCCGGTGAGATTGACAACCTCACTGTTTCGTTGGGGCAAAGTAGCTTGGTTGTGTTGTGCGGGTTCCACGTTGGCGCCGGAATCTCCGGTGTTGCGCCGCACTACATCCCGCCGCCATCAACCTTCAACGTGCTTCTTGGCTCCTCCTGGTTCGATAAACCTTGGTTTCTTTCTGAGGGAAAACTTGCTGCTGTGCTCATCATACCTTCCTCTTGGGGTTGCCCAACGAACGTGTGAAATACACGCCATCAAGCATATTTTCTCGGCGCCGTTGCCGGGGAGATCAAGACACGCTGCAAGGGGAGTCTCCACTTCTCAATCTCTTTACTTTGTTTTTGTCTTGCTTTATTTTATTTACTACTTTGTTTGCTGCACTAAATCAAAATACAAAAAAATTAGTTGCTAGTTTTACTTCATTTGCTATCTTGTTTGCTATATCAAAAACACAAAAAAATTAGTTTACTTGCATTTACTTTATCTAGTTTGCTTTATTTACTATTGCTAAAATGGCCAACCCTGAAAATACTAAGTTGTGTGACTTCACTAGCACAAATAATAATGATTTCCTATGCACACCTATTGCTCCACCTGCTACTACAGCAGAATTCTTTGAAATTAAACCTGCTTTACTGAATCTTGTCATGAACAATCAATTTTCTGGTGTTAGTTCTGATGATGCTGCTGCCCATCTTAATAATTTTGTTGAACTATGTGAAATGCAAAAATATAAAGATGTAGATGGTGATATTATTAAACTAAAATTGTTCCCTTTCTCATTAAGAGGAAGAGCTAAAGATTGGTTGCTATCTTTGCCTAAGAATAGTATTGATTCATGGACTAAATGCAAGGATGCTTTTATTGGTAGATATTATCCCCCTGCTAAAATTATATCTTTGAGGAGTAGCATAATGAATTTTAAACAATTAGATACCGAACATGTTGCTCAAGCTTGGGAAAGAATGAAATCTCTGGTTAAAAATTGCCCAACCCATGGACTGACTACTTGGATGATCATCCAAACCTTCTATGCAGGACTAAATTTTTCTTCGCGGAATTTATTGGATTCAGCTGCTGGAGGTACCTTTATGTCCATCACTCTTGGTGAAGCAACAAAGCTTCTTGATAATATGATGATCAACTACTCTGAATGGCACACGGAAAGAGCTCCACAAGGTAAGAAGGTAAATTCTGTTGAGGAATCCTCCTCCTTGAATGATAAGGTTGACGCATCATCCCTTGATAATACTTGATACACACTTTCTGCGCCTAGCTGAAAGGCGTTAAAGAAAAGCGCTTATGGGAGACAACCCATGTTTTTACCTACAGTACTTTGTTTTTATTTTGTGTCTTGGAAGTTGTTTACTACTGTAGCAACCTCTCCTTATCTTAGTTTTGAGTTTTGTTGTGCCAAGTTAAGCCGTTGATAGAAAAGTAAGTACTAGATTTGGATTACTGCGCAGTTCCAGATTTCTTTGCTGTCACGAATCTGAGCCCACTGCCCTGCAGGAAGCTCAGAAAATTATGCCAATTTACGTGCATGATCCTCAGATATGTACGCAACTTTCACTCAATTTGAGCATTTTCATTTGAGCAAGTCTGGTGCCATTTTAAAATTCGTCAATACGAACTGTTCTGTTTTGACAGATTCTGCCTTTTATTTCGCATTGCCTCTTTCGCTATGTTGGATGAATTTCTTTGATCCACTAATGTCCAGTAGCATTATGCAATGTCCAGAAGTATTAAGAATGATTGTGTCACCTCTGAATATGTCAATTTATATTGTGCACTAACCCTCTAATGGGTTGTTTCGAGTTTGGTGTGGAGGAAGTTTTCAAGGGTCAAGAGAGGAGTATGATGCAACATGATCAAGGAGAGTGAAAGCTCTAAGCTTGGGGATGCACCCGGTGGTTCACCCCTGCATATATCAAGAAGACTCAAGCGTCTAAGCTTGGGGATGCCCAAGGCATCCCCTTCTTCATCAACAAATTATCAGGTTCCTCCCCTGAAACTACATTTTTATTCGGCCACATCTTATGTGCTTTTTCTTGGAGCGTCGGTTTGTTTTTTTTGTTTTGTTTGAATAAAATGGATCCTAGCATTCACTTCATTGGAGAGATACACACTCTGCTGTAGCATATGGACAAATATGTCCTTGGTTTCTACTCATAGTATTCATGGCGAAGTTTCTCCTTCGTTAAATTGTTATATGGTTGGAATTGGAAAATGATACATGTAGTAATTGCTATAAATGTTTTGGGTAATGTGATACTTGGCAATTGTTGTGCTCATGTTTAAGCTCTTGCATCATATGCTTTGCACCCATTAATGAAGAAATACATAGAGCATGCTAAAATTTGGTTTGCATATTTGGTTTCTCTAAGGTCTAGATAATTTCTAGTTTTGAGTTTGAACAACAAGGAAGACGGTGTAGAGTCTTATAATGTTTTCAATATGTCTTTTATGTGAGTTTTGCTGCACCGGTTCATCCTTGTGTTTGTTTCAAATAAACCTTGCTAGCCTAAACCTTGTATCGAGAGGGAATACTTCTCATGCATCCAAAATACTTGAGCCAACCACTATGCCATTTGTGTCCACCATACCTACCTACTACATGGTATTTATCCGCCATTCCAAAGTAAATTGCTTGAGTGCTACCTTTAAAATTCCATCATTCACCTTTGCAATATATAGCTCATGGGACAAATAGCTTAAAAACTATTGTGGTATTGAATATGTAATTATGCACTTTATCTCTTATTAAGTTGCTTGTTGTGCGATAACCATGCTTACTGGGGAACGCCATCAACTCATTGTTGAATTTCATGTGAGTTGCTATGCATGTTCGTCTTGTCTGAAGTAAGGGCGATCTACACTGAGTTGAATGGTTTGAGCATGCATATTGTGAGAGAAGAACATTGGGCCGCTAACTAAAGCCATGATTCATGGTGGAAGTTTCAGTTTTGGACAAATATCCTCAAATCTCTAATGAGAAAAGAATTAATTGTTGCCAAATGCTTAAAGCATTAAAAGAGGAGTCCATTATCTCGTTGTCTATGTTGTCCCGGTATGGATGTCTAAGTTGAGAATAATCAAAAGCGAGAAATCCAAATGCGAGCTTTCTCCTTAGACCTTTGTACAGGCGGCATAGAGGTACCCCTTTGTGAAACTTGGTTAAAGCATATGTATTGCGGTGATAATCCAGGTAGTCCAAGCTAATTAGGACAAGGTGCGGGCACTATTAGTACACTATGCATGAGGCTTGCAACTTATAAGATATAATTTACATGATGCATATGCTTTATTACTACCGTTGACAAAATTGTTTCATGTTTTCAAAATCAAAGCTCTAGCACAAATATAGCAATCGATGCTTTTCCTCTATGAGGACCATTCTTTTACTTTCAATGTTGAGTCAGCTTCACCTATTTCTCTCCACCTCAAGAAGCAAACACTTGTGTGAATTGTGCATTGATTCCTACATACTTGCTTATTGCACTTATTATATTACTCTATGTTGACAATATCCATGAGATATACATGTTACAAGTTGAAAGCAACCGCTGAAACTTAATCTTCTTTTGTGTTGCTTCAATACCTTTACTTTGAATTATTGCTTTATGAGTTAACTCTTATGCAAGACTTATTGATGCTTGTCTTGAAGTGCTATTCATGAAAAGTCTTTGCTTTATGATTCACTTGTTTACTCATGTCATACACATTGTTTTGATCGCTGCATTCTCTACATATGCTTTACAAATAGTATGATCAAGTTTATGATGGCATGTCACTCCAGAAATTATCTTTGTTATCGTTTTACCTCGCTCGGCACGAGCAGAATCTAAGCTTGGGGATGCCGATACGTCTCCAACGTATCGATAATTTCTTGTGTTCCATGCCACATTATTGATGTTATCTACATGTTTTATGCACACTTTATGTCATATTCGTGCATTTTCCGGAACTAACCTATTAACAAGATGCCGAAGTGCCGCTTGTCGTTTTCTCGCTGTTTTTGGTTTCAGAAATCCTAGTAAAGAAATATTCTCGGAATTGGACGAAATAAAAGCCCAGAGGCCTATTTTCTCACGAAGCTTCCAGAAGACCGAAGACGAGACGGAGAGGGGCCACGGGGTGGCCAAACCCTAGGGCGGCGCGGCCCCACCCCTGGCCGCGCCGGCCTGTGGTGTGGGCCCCCCGTGCCGCCTCTCGACTTGCCCTTCCGCCTACTTAAAGCCTCCGTGACGAAACCCCCGCACCGAGAGCCACGATACGGAAAACATTACCGAGACGCCGTCGCCGCCGATCCCATCTCGGGGGATCCCGGAGATCGCCTCCGGCACCCTCGCCGGAGAGGGGAATCATCTCCCGGAGGACTCTACACCGCCATGGTCGCCTCCGGAGTGATGAGTGAGTAGTCTACCCCTGGACTATGGGTCCATAGCAGTAGCTAGATGGTTGTCTTCTCCCCATTGTGCTATCATTGTCGGATCTTGTGAGCTGCCTATCATGATCAAGATCATCTATATGTAATTCTATATGTTGCGTTTGTTGGGATCCGATGAATAGAGAATACTTGTTATGTTGATTATCAAAGTTATGCTTATGTGTTGTTTATGATCTTGCATGCTCTCCGTTTCTAGTAGAGGCTCTGGCCAAGTTTTTACTTTTAACTCCAAGAGGGAGTACTTATGCTCGATAGTGGGTTCATGCCTGCATTGACACCTGGGACGAGTGACGTAAAGTTCTAAGGTTGTGTTGTGCTCGTTGCCACTAGGGATAAAACATTGATGCTATGTCCAAGGATGTAGTTGTTGATTACATTACGCACCATACTTAATGCAATTGTCCGTTGCTTTGCAACTTAATACCGGAGGGGGTTCGGATGATAACCTCGAAGGTGGACTTTTTAGGCATAGATGCGGTTGGATGGCGGTCTATGTACTTTGTCGTAATGCCCAATTAAATCTCACTATACTCATCATGATATGTATGTGCATTGTCATGCTCTCTTTATTTGTCAATTGCCCAACTCGTAATTTGTTCACCCAACATGCTCGTTCGTCTTATGGGAGAGACACCTCTAGTGAACCGTGGACCCCGGTCCAATTCTCTTTATCGAAATACAATCTACTGCAATACTTGTTTTTACTGTTTTCTCTCGCAAACAATCATCTTCCACACAATACAGCTTAATCCTTTGTTACAGCAAGCCGGTGAGATTGACAACCTCACCGTTTCGTTGGGGCAAAGTAGCTTGGTTGTGTTGTGCAGGTTCCACGTTGGCGCCGGAATCTCCGGTGTTGCGCCGCACTACATCCCGCCGCCATCAACCTTCAACGTGCTTCTTGGCTCCTCCTGGTTCGATAAACCTTGGTTTCTTTCTGAGGGAAAACTTGCTGCTGTGCTCATCATACCTTCCTCTTGGGGTTGCCCAACGAACGTGTGAAATACACGCCATCAGGGAGGAGTGTCATCATAATAAAATTAAAATAAAAAGGCACTCCTTCATGGTATGAGATTGTTGGCAGCCACCCGAGGATTCGGTTAGCCATGGTTTGTGAAAGAAAGGTTGGAAGGAGTGCCACCCAAAAATAAAAATAATTCATGGGAGCCGCTCTTTGAAGGTTTGTCCGGCAAGGGGTTAGAGTGCCCACTACCATTCGTTGACAACAACAAACACCTCTCAAAATTTTACTTTTATGCTCTCTTTATGTTTTCAAAACCAAAGCTCTAGCACAAATATAGCAATCAATGCTTCCCTCTGCGAAGGGCCCTTCTTTTACTTTTATTGTTGAGTTAGTTCACCTATTTCTCTCCACCTCAAGAAGCAAACACTTGTGTGAACCGTGCATTGATTCCTACATACTTGCATATTGCACTTGTTATATTGCTTTGCATTGACAAACTATCATTGAGATATACATGTTACAAGTTGAAAGCAACCGCTGAAACTTAATCTTCCATTGTGTTGCTTCAATGCCTTTACTATGAATTTATTGCTTTATGAGTTAACTCTTATGCAAGACTTATTGATGCTTGTCTTGAAAGTACTATTCATGAAAAGTCTTTGCTTTATGATTCAGCTTGTTTACTCATGTCATTACCATTGTTTTGATCGCTGCATTCATTACATGTGTTTACAATAGTATGATCAAGGTTATGATGGCATGTCACTCCAGAAATTATCTTTGTTATCGTTTACCTCGCTCGGGACGAGCAGAAACTAAGCTTGGGGATGCCGATACGTCTCCGACGTATCGATAATTTCTTATGTTCCATGCCACATTATTGATGATATCTACATGTTTTATGCATACTTTATGTCATATTTATGCGTTTTCCGGAACTAACTTATTGACGAGATGCCGAAGTGCCGCTCTCGTTTTCTGCTGTTTTTGGTTCCGTAAATCCTAGTAAGGAAATATTCTCGGAATTGGACGAAATCAACGCCCAGGGTCCTATTTTTCCACGAAGCTTCCAGAAGTCCGAAGGGGAAACGAAGTGGGGCCACGAGGTGGGGACACAGTAGGGCGGCGCGGCCCAAGCCCTGGCCGCGCCGGCCTATTGTGTGGTCCCACCAGGACCCCCTCCGAGGCTGCCCTTCCGCCTACTTAAGGTCTCCGTCGCGAAAACCCTATTACGTTCGACGAAACCAGAGAAAACCTTCCAGAGCCGCCGCCATCGCGAAGCCAAGATCTGGGGGACGGGAGTCTCTGTTCCGGCACGCCGCCGGGACGGGGAAGTGCCCCCGGAAGGCTCCTCCATCGACACCACCGCCATCTCCATCAACACTGCTGTCTCCCATTAGGAGGGAGTAGTTCTCCATCGAAGCTCGGGGCTGTACCGGTAGCTATGTGGTTAATCTCTCTCCTATGTACTTCAATACAATAATCTCATAAGTTGCCTTACATGATTGAGATTCATATGATGATGCTTGTAATCTAGATGTCATTATGCTAGTCAAGTGGGTTTTACTTATGTGATCTCCGGAGACTCCTTGTCCCACGTGTGTAAAGGTGACGAGTGTGTGCACCGTGTGGGTCTCTTAGGCTATATTTCACGTAATACTTATTCACCGTTATGAATGGCATAGTGAAGTGCTTATTTATATCTCTTTATGATTGCAATGTGTTTTGTATCACAATATATCTGCGTGCTACTCTAGTGATGTTATTAAAGTAGTTTATTCCTCCCGCACGGTGTAATGGTGACAGTGTGTGCATCGTGTAGTACTTGGCGTAGGCTATGATTGTGATCTCTTGTAGATTATGAAGTTAACTATTGCTATGATGGTATTGATGTGATCTATGCCTCCTTTCGTAGCGTGAAGGCCACAGTGTGCATGCTATGTTAGTACTTGGTTTGGTTATGTTGATCTGTTATGCACTCTAAGGTTATTTAAATATGAACATTGAATATTGTGGAGCTTGTTAACTCCGGCATTGAGGGTTCGTGTAATCCTACAAAGTTAGTGGTGTTCATCATCCAACAAGAGGGTGTAGAGTCTAGCATCTATCTATTTATTCTCGTTATGTGATCAATGTTGAGAGTGTCCACTAGTGAAAGTATGATCCCTAGGCCTTGTTCCTAAATACTCGCTATCGCTGCTTGTTTACTCGTTTTACCGCATCTGTACTTCCCGCAATATTACCACCATCAACTACACGCCAGCAAGCACTTTTCTGGCGCCGTTACTACTGTTCATACTTATTCATACCACCTGTATTTCACTATCTCTTCGCCGAACTAGTGCACCTATTAGGTGTGTTGGGGACACAAGAGACTTCTTGCTTTGTGGTTGCAGGGTTGCATGAGAGGGATATCTTTGACCTCTTCCTCCCTGAGATCGATAAACCTTGGGTGATCCACTTAAGGGAAACTTGCTGCTGTTCTACAAACCTCTGCTCTTGGAGGCCCAACACTGTCTACAAGAATAGAAGCACCCGTAGACATCAGTGTCTCTCCATAAAGATAAATAACATGTTGGGTGAACAAATTACAGCTCGGCAATTGACAGAATAAATACCATACATGACAAGATTATTACTAGCTATGAGATTCGTTTGGGCATTACAACATAATACATAGACCGTAATCCAACTGCGTCTATGACTAATAATCCAGCTTCCGGTTATCATCCGAACTCCTTCCAGTATTAAGTTGCAAGCAACAGATTATCGCATCAAGCAATGTGTATAAAGTAAACAATAGAATTATCCTTAGACAAAACATAGTTGTTTCCTCCCTAGTAGCAACAACATATCTACAATCTTAGAAGTTATTGTCACTCTTCCAGATTACTAGAGGGATGAACCCACTATCGAGCATAAATACTCCCTCTTGGAGTTACAAGCATGTACTTGGCCAAATCATCTACTAGCAACGGAGAGCATGCAAGATCGCAAATAACATATGACAAGTATATAATCGATCTCAACATAGTTTTCAATATTCATCGGATCCCAGCAAACACAACATGTAGCATTACATAAAGATAATCTTGATGATGATAAGCAGCTCACAAGATCTAAACATGAAGCATAAATTGGAGAAGACAGCCATCTAGCTACTGCTATGGACCCGTAGTCCAGAGATGAACTACTCACGCATCACTTCGGAGGCGGGCATGGTGATGTAGAGGCCGCCGGTGATGATCTCCCTCTTCGACAGGGTGTCGGGAAGAGCTTCAGAACTCTCCCGAGCTAGGGTCGGCAATGGCGGCTGCAACGGAACTTTTCATGGATGGAGGCTCGAGTGTTTAGGTGTTTCCCGATATCGTGAATAAATAGGAGGAAGGGCGAGGTCGGTGGGTGCCTGGGGCGCCCACACCACCCCATGGTGCGGCCAGGGCCTGGGCCGCGCCATGGCCTCGTGTGGTCGCCCTGTGGCGCCTCTTCGTCTCTCCTCTGGGCTCCATCTTCGTTACGGTAAAATAGGAACTTTTGCTTTTGTTTCGTCCAATTCTGAGAATATTTCCTGTATAACTTTTCTAAAATATAAAATAGAAGAAAATATGGAACTAGCACTATGGCATCTTGTCAATTGGTTAGTTTCGTAAAATGTATAAAAGTGCAACGAAGTGTATACAAAACATATAGAAATTGGTGTAAAACAAGCATGGAGCATCAAAATTTATAGATACGTTTGCAACGTATCACTACACGTGGTGGACAACCAAGAAGACAGTGCCATTGACCTTGATGCCACACCGACGATGATGGAGATCATGCCCGTGCTTTGGAGATGAAGATCAAAGGCGCAAAGATAAAAGGGCCATATCATATCACATTATGAATTGCATGTGATGTTAATCCTTTTTTGCATCTTGTATTGCTTAGATCGCGACGGAAGCATTATAAGATGATCCCTCTCACTAAAAATCAAGATAATAAAGTGTTCGTCCTTAGTTAGCACCATTGCTAAGACTCGTTGTTTCGATGCATCTCGTGATGATCGGGTGTGATAGACTCAACGTGTGCATACAACGGGTGCAAGCCATATTTGCACATGCGGAAAATAAGGTTCGACTTGACGAGCATAGCATGTACAGACATGGCCTCGGAACATGGCAGACCGAAAGGTTAAGCATGAATCATATATATGATATGATGAACATGTTGATGTTCTCCATTGAAGCTACATCATTTCTCGTGATGATCGTACTTGGTGTAGTGGATTTGGTTCGTGTAATCGCTAAGACAATGCGAAGGATATTGTTTTGAGTGGGAGTTCACCTAATTAATTTTAAGAATTAATAGTAAACTCAATTTATCATGAACTTAGTCTAAACTCTTTGCAAATATGTTGTAGATTATGGCGACCCCTACCATCAACTTTAATTCATCCTCAGAGAAAGAAAAGCTGAAAAAGAGTGGAAGCAACTTTACATATTGGTTCCGTAACTTGAGGATTGTCCTCACTGTTGGACAACTGCTCTATGTGCTCGATGCACCGCTGGGTGACCCACCTGCAGAAACAGCTACCGATGAGGCTAAAAATGTTTACCTCACTCAGAAGAACCACTACTCCATAGTTCGGTGTGCCATCCTCTAAGGTTTAGAATCAGAGATTCAAAGACACTTTGAGAACCACGACCCTCATGATATAATCAGTGAGCTCAAAATGATATTTGAAACTCATGCGACCGTGGAAAGCTATGATGCTTCTGACAAGTTCTTTAACTGTAATATGGAAGAGGGCAGATCCGTTAGCGAGCACGGACTCAAGATGTCTGGGCACGCGAAGAAACTCCAAGACTTGGGAATAATGATTCCTAATGCCTTGGGGATTCATCATGTCCTTCAATCACTGCCACCTAGTTACAAGAACTTCGTGATGACCTACAACATGCAGTGCATGGACAAGATGTTACCTGAACTCTTATCAATCCTGAAAACTGCTGAAGTGGAGATAAAGAAAGAGCACCAAGTGTTGATGGTCAATAAGACCACCAAATTCAAGAAGCAGGGCAAGCCTAAGGAAAAGGTTAAATTCAAGAAGGGCGGCAAGAAAGCTGCCGCGCCTCCTAAGAAACCTAAGGCTGGCTCCAAGCCTGATACTATGTGCTATTACTACAAAGAAGAGGGACACTGGAAGCGGAACTGCTCAAAGTACCTGGCAGATTTGAAGAGCGGCAACATCAAGAAGAAAGGTATATCTGATATACATGTTATTGATGTGTATCTTACTAGCAATCGTAGTAGTGCCTGTGTATTTGATACTGGTTCGGTTGCTCATATTTGTAACTCAAAACAGGAGCTACGGAATAAACGAAAACTAGCAAGGGACGAGGTGACGATGCACGTTGGAAATGGATCGAAGGTCGATGTGATCGCTATCGGCACGCTCCCCCTACATCTTCCATAGGGATTAGTTTTAAATCTGAATAATTGTTATTTGGTGCATGCGTTAAGCATAAACATTATATCTAGATCTTATTTATTGCAAAGCGGTTATTCATTCAAGTCTGAGAATAATGGTTGTTTGATTTATATGAATAATATCTTTTATGGTCATGCACCTGAGATGAATGGTTTATTCTTGTTAAATCTCGATAGTAGTGATACACATATTCATAACGTTGATGCTAAACGAATGAAATTAAATGATAATTCTACATACATGTGGCACTGTCGTCTTGGCCATATTGGAATGAAGCACATAAATAAACTCCATTCGGATGGACTGCTTAAAGCACTTGATTTTGAATCACTTGATAGGTTTGAAGCATGTGTGATGGGAAAAATGACTAAGACTCCATTCTCTGGTATTATGGAGCGAGCTATATACTTATTGGAAATTATACATACTGATGTATGCGGACCAACGAGTGTAGCATCACGAGGTGGTTATCGTTATGTTCTTACTTTCACAGATGATTTGAGTAGATATGGGTATATCTACTTAAGGAAACATAAATCTAAAACTTTCAAGAATTTTAAGGAATTTCAAAGTGAAGTCGAAAATCAACATAACAAGAAGATTAAATTTCTACGTTCTGAACGTGGAGGTGAATATCTGAGTTATGAGTTTAGCATGCATTTAAAGAAATGCGGAATACTTTCACATTGACACCGCCGGGAACACCACAGCGCAATGGTGTGTCCGAACGTCGTAATCGAACTCTCTTAGATATGATTCGATCTATGATTTCTCTTACAGATTTACCGTTATCGTTTTGGAGTTACGCATTAGAGATAGCCGCATTCACTTTAAATAGGGCACCATCTAAATCCGTTGAAACGACACCATATGAATTGTGGTTTGGGAAGAAACCTAAGTTGTCGTTCCTTAAAGTTCGGGGCTGCGAAGCTTATGTAAAAAAGTTACAACCTGAGAAGCTCGAACCCAAAGCGACGAAATGCGTCTTCATAGGATACCCTAAAGAAACAATTGGGCATACTTTCTATCACATATCCGAAGGTAAAATCTTTGTTGCCAAGAACGGATCCTTTCTTGAAAAGGAGTTTCTCTCAAAATAAGTGACTGGAAGAAAAGTAGAAATCAACGAGGTTACTGAACCTTCTCTCGAAATCAGAGTAGCGCATCACCAAAAGATGTTCTTGTGCCGCCTGCACCGATAAGAGAGGAAGATAATGATATTGATCATGAAACTTCGAACGAAGTTACTAATGAACCTCGAAGGTCGATGAGGGTTTGTGCTCCTTCGTATTGGTACGACCCCGCCTTAAATGTCATGATTGTGGACAACAATGATGACCCTGCGACGTATGAGGAAGCAATGATGAGCCCGGATTCCAACAAATGGCAAGAGGCCATGAAATCCGAAATGGGATCCATGTATGATAACCAAGTATGGACTTTAGTAGACTCACCTGATAGCCGCAAGGCTGTCGAGAATAAATGGATCTAAAAAATAAAAACAGATGTTGATGGTAATATTACTGTCTATAAAGCTCGACTTGTCGCGAAAGGGTTCCGACAAATTCAAGGAGTTGACTAGGATGAGACTTTCTCACATGTAGCGAAGCTAAAGTCTGTGAGGATATTATTAACAATCGATGCATTTTGCGATTATGAAATTTGGCAGATGGATGTCAAAACAGCGTTCCTTAATTGTGACATTGAGGAAGAGTTGTATATGGTACAATCCAAAGATTTTGTCGATCCTAAAAATGCTCACAAGGTATGCAAACTTAAGAATTCCATTTATGGACTGAAGCAAGCATCCCGGAATTGGAACCGACATTTTGATAAGGTGATCAAAGACTTTGGATTTATACAAACTTTTGGAGAAGCTTGTATTTACAAGAAAGTGAGTGGGAGCTCTGTAGCATTCCTGATATTGTATGTGGATTACAGATTATTGATTGGGAATGATATAGAACTTAGTAGTGTCAAAGGCTATTTGAATAAGTGTTTTTCAATGAAGGACCTTGGAGAAGCAGCATACATTTTAGGCATCAAGATTTATAGAGATAGATCAAGACGCTTAATAGGGCTTTCATAGAGTACATACCTGGATAAGATTCTAAAGAAGTTTAGAATGGATGAGAGCAAGAAAGGGTTCTTGCCCATGTAACCAGGTAAGACCCTTGAGTAAAACTCAAAGTCCAGCTACGTCAGAAGAAAGAGAAAAGATGAACAAAATCCCCTATACCTCGGCCATAGGCTCTATCATGTACGCCATGCTGTGTACAAGATCGGATATCACACATGCTGTTAGTTTGACCATCAGATATCAAAGTGATCCAGAAATGGAACGCTGGACAGCGGTGAAGAATATCTTGAAGTACTTGAAAAGAACTAAGGATATGTTTCTTTGTTATGGAGGTGACCAAGAGCTCGTTGTAACCAGTTACACCGATGCTAGTTGGAACACTGATCCGGATGACTCTAAGTCACAATCTTGGTACGTATTTATTTTGAATGGTGCAGTAGTAAGCTAGAGGAGTGCTAAACAAAGCGTTGTGACGAAATCTTCAACTGAATTGGAATACATAGCTGCTTCGGAGGCTTCATCAGAAGCGATATGGATGAAGTGTTTCATTACTGAGCTTGGTGTGGTTCCTAGTGCATTGGACCCGATGACCATCTATTGTGACAACATGGGTGCCATAGCCAATGCACAGGAGCCAAGGTCACAAAAGAAGCTAAAGCATATCAAGCTATGTTTTCATTCTATTCGCGAGTATGTCGAAGACGGCGACATAAAGATTTGCAAAGTACACACTGATCTGAATGTGGTAGATCCATTGACTAAACCTCTCCCTAGAGCGAAACATGACCAACACCAGAACGCCATGGGTGTTAGGTATATTACCATGCAATCTAGATTATTGACTCTAGTGCAAGTGGGAGACTATTGGAGATATGCCCAAGAAACAATAATAAAATACTTATTATTATATCTTTGTGTTTGTGATAAATGTTTGCATCCCGTGCTATAATTGTATTAACCGTAAATATTAATACTTATGTGTTTTGTAAACATAAAAGAGTCCTTAGTAAGCCTCTTGTTAAACTAGCTTGTTGATTAATATATGATCATATTTTCATGATCATGAACATTGGATGTTATTAATAACATGATCATATCATTAGGTGAATGATGTGATGGACATACACCCATAGTAAGCATATCATATGATCAAGTCATTTAGTTCGTTGTGCTTCAAGCTTTAAAGATACATAGTAACATAATCCTTTGACCATGAGATCATGTAAATCACCTACACCGGATGGATGCTTTGATGACACCAAACACTACTACGTAAATGGGTTGTTATAAAGGTGGCATTAAGTGTTCGGAAAGTATAGGGTTGAAGCACATGGATCAATAGTGAGATTTGTCCATCCAAATGACGGATAGATATACTCTGGGCTCTCTCGGTGGAATGCCATCCAACTAGCTTGCAAGCTTGTGACTGGCTCACAAGGGATATCATATCACGGTACGATTAAGAGTACTTATCGGTAACGAGGCTGAACTAGGTATAGAGATACCGACGATCAAACTTCGGATAAGTAAAATATCGCGAGACAAAGGGAATCGGTATCGTATGTAAATGGTTCTTTCGATCACGAAGTCATCGTTGAATATGTGGGAGCTATTATGGATCTCCAGGTCCCGCTATTAGTTATTGATCGGAGAAGAGTCTCGATCAAATCTGCATAGTTCACGAACCGTAGGTTGACACACTTAAGGTTCGATGTCGTTTTAAGTATATATGGAATATGGAATGGAGTTCTAATATTGTTCGGAATCTCGGATGGGATCCAAGACATCACGAGGAATTCTGGAATGGTCCGGAGAATAAGATTCATATATAGGAAGTCACTTTCCAAGTTTAGGAATGATCCGGTGCATTTATGGAAGGTACTAGAAAGTTCTAGAAACATCCGGAATAATCACTATGGAAGGTGGAGTCCCGGATTTACTCAACCAACCCTAGCCGGCCAACCAAGAGGGAAGGTGGACTCCATGGTGGACTCCACCACCTTGGCCGACCAAGGAGCAAGGATAGGGAGCAATCTCACTTGACCTAGGTTTCCCCATTATGGTAAGTTTTGGAGTTGGACTCCAAAGTGGTTTTGGAGCCACCCTAGAGGTTCCACCTATATAAAGAGGAGGAGAGGGGAGGGGGCCGGCCACACCAAGCCATCCGCAACACCAAGGGCACCTAAGGCCAGCGTCCCAAGTGCCCCCATCTCCCAAACCCTAGCTACTTCATCCTCTCTCTCTCTCCCGCATTACTTACGGCGAAGCCCTGCCGGAGATCGCCACCACCACCGTCACCACGCCGTTGTGCTGGCACAATTTCGAGGAGGATCTACTACATCCGCTGCCCGCTAGAACGGGGAGAAGGATGTCGTCATCAAAACCGTACGTGTGACCGAGTGCGGAGGTGTTGCCCGATTGTGACACCGTCAAGTTCTTCTACGCGCTTTTGAAAGAGGCAAGTGATCGAATACATCAACCACGAGATTTATCTCGTTAACGCTTAGCGATCTTCAAGGGTATGTTGATCTTCACCTCGTTGGTACCATCTACTAGGTTAGATCTTGGCTTGTTATTCGTTCTTGTGGTAGGAATTTTTTTGTTTTCTATGCTATGAATCCCTACAGGGGTCACAGTGAATTTAAAAGTCAAATGCTATGGTATCTTCAAATGTGCGAAAAATTGCGAGATTTTCATCAACGGTGTTGCAGAGAAAGATGAAAGTGCTCTCGCTTGGCTTAAAAGTCAGATAGGTACGCCTCTGCCTAATTAAAGGCCACAGTGTTTGCCTCTTTAATCATTCATCAAAATTCTCTGCTTATTATGGCTACAATGGGTCAGTCACATTTTATTCATCATCTAATTCTTATGTCACCCTTTCTTGTGCATCTCTCCCTGATGTGTACTGTCCTTGTGCTTCCTCCAATCCATAATTATTAATTGACATGTGCTATCTCGTTTGATCATTTTTAATAGCCACCGAAGGTTTCTAAATTCAAATTGCAGCCTGAGGATCATGACAGGTCCACATGCATTTCATTTTGGTTGGTATCGCTCTAGCCATAGTTAGCCATTTGTGTGAAAGACTTTTCTTGCGATAGTCAGTCTCTTTGTCATTTCTGGTACACACATTTATCGTATTTTCGTGTTCATAACTCCCGTTCTATGCAATACAAGTACCAGTTCATGTAGCAATGAATTTAGTGTATTATGCTATCATGTATTCTTGTGGACAATACCATCGGTGTTCAGACATGAATTCGTTCATGTTATCGCTTTCCGTTTTGTTACTGGTAACAATAGAAGTGTGTTCTTTAAGTTTTGAGCTCAATTACTCATTACCCGATAGTCATTCTTTTTCTATGCATATTAAAGTTGTGCACTGTGAATGGCTTATTGTGTAACAATTTACTTGTGTTGTTCTTCTTTTAGAATGAGGTTGCTAAAGTCAAGGCTGCTGGCGGGGCACTCCATGTTCTATGTGATGGCTCGGAGATCCGCAATTTGCACTTGGTGTGCACTGTTTATTGCTTATCATCCATTGCTAGTTACATGATTCAACGATAAACTGTGATTGTTTGATTGAGCTGGAATACCAAAATTCTTGTTTGGATGATGGAAATTATTGCTTTTAGTATGCCTATGAAAACGAGTACTACTCTCTGCTGCTTCTTTAACTTAAGTAAACTGATGAATTAAAATGCCAGCAGTCTGGTTGTGACAAACTTATGAGATCTTGTCATGTACTTGTTGCATCAACAAGTGATTGTGAAGTGTGTATTATTGGCCAGCAGCCTCTGTTTTTTTACTGATGAGATCTAGCTAGTGAGTTAGTGTAATTCATCGACAAGAAGTATATGTTCTTTCATGTACTTCAGCTACCATGTTGCTGAAAGTCTTTTTTAAAAATTAGATTTTTATTGAATAGAAAACAAGTGTATTATCCCTGCATGCTGAACAGCGTAACTTTAGATGATTGAGCTTCGGTCACTTTGCCAGGTTGATTTTGCCGTGACTTTGGATGACTGACATGTGGACCCTTCATTATGTGGGTCCCACTTGACCCCACTTGTAAGTGACTCAAAGTCACTGACTTTGGGGGCTGGCAAAGTCACCGAAGCACTATCCAAATTCAGAAGGGGAATGACGTGGAAGGGGATTGGGGCTGGAAGAAGTGTTTTGGATGAAGCAAGTGGTTTCACCAAAACCCCCAAGGTTAATACACTCCAAAATTATAAAAAAAAACCTGCCGAACAGGACCTCAGGGGATCGCCGCATCGGTGGTGGGGGCGAGCATCCGCGTCATCCATGCGCGCCGGAGTTTTTTTTTGTGAATAAGAAACTTCATTAATCAAATGATAGGATTACAATTACTCCAAAGAGTATTAGAAAAAAAAACCTAGGTTATAGTTTATCCACATGCATCTTCTCCTATCCGATCTAGCTTGTTTAGCACATTAATGAGCTGCTTGATTAGTATCCCGGTCAATTAAACAAATGCTAAAGTACCCACAAAAAAAATGCTAAAGCTAGAAAAAGCTCTTGTAATCTCCAAAATTTCCTGACAAATAGATTTAAGTTCTGATCTATTCATGCAATCAGCATTAGCCGTAGAAACGCAAGTAAAACGGGGGAGGTCATGTCTCCGTTCGCTTCGAGTTCGACCCGATGTGTTTTCTGGGAGTAATTTCTTGGGCTTACAACAAAACAGGTGTCACGTGTTCCTGGAAAATACACGCACAAACCGGTCAAGACACGCCTCCTGCGAAACAGGTCCTAACCCTAGATCGATGCTGGCGGCGGAGAGGGAGGTTGATGCGTTGCTGACGTCGGAGAAGCGGGAGGTGGTGTGCCGTTTCCGCGATTGCATATGCCGCTGGTTGTATTTTTCCCTGACAACCCGCGTCGCCCCCGGGATTGACTACGTCGACATCCCCGATGCCGACCGCCGCCCCGCCTGGTCGCTGCTCGTCGGCGTCACCGACGGTGCCTCCTCCCTACGGGTGAGCCGTCTCCGCGTGGCGCGGTCCGGTCGTATCCTCGGCCGGAGCGACGACGCGCTCGACGTCTTCCACAACATGGTACTCGCCAAGCCGCCACGGGACACCTTCGAAGCTGCCGCCGCCCCCCTGGCTCCCGACTGCCCCTCGCTCTGCCTCGTGCGCTGCTACGACGACGATGAGCAACCCCAGGCCCTGCAGCTAACTCTCCAGCCGCATGCCGACGACACCAAGGAGTTGCCTCTGCCGGAGCTTGAAGGGACTTGTCCTTGCATACCAATCTACGCCGATGGCCACGTCTGGGCTCTGTCCGCCACCCTGCTAGACGATGACATCGACGCGTTCCGCGTCGTCACGCGACGCCTTGTCGACGGCATGCAGTGGGAGCACGTCGGCGCCCCCTTCACCGGCTCTGTCATACACTACAAGCGCCCGCCGTGGTCCGGCTACTTCCTCCAGGGCTACGCCGTGCTCCCCGACACCGACCAGATCCTCGTCTCCTTCCAGAACTTCGGCCTCTTCCTCACCTTCAACACCAAGTCTGGCCGCTGGACCCCGGTGCTCACCGACACTGAAGAACCAAGGTTGCAAGACTACCTTCCTATATACGGCCGCGGTATATATGTCCGACACCACCAAGCCGTCTACATGCTGCGCGACAACACCATCTACGCCTACAAGCTCGCCTACCACGAGCGTGCTCAGGGGCCGCCGCTGCTCAAGCTGGATCCGCCTGTGACCATCGACTTCATCTGCCCTTTCATTTCCGAGAAAGGGTATGGGATCCTCACCCCCCTCACCGACCGCCTCATGTGCTCCGTCTGGATCAGCCTCGCGTGGCGCAAGCCAGCATGCCCGTGCCAGCACCTGCACGCCATCGTCACCACCTTCCACCTCTACGACGAGTTTCAGGGAGGAATCAAGGTGCTGCACTCTACTTACCGCCGGGTAGACATGGTGCCCAACCCACGGGCAGACCAGAAGTTCTGCTTTCTACAGTAAGCATATTGCTAACTAGCGAGTTCTCATTAATTTGATTGATCATGCGTCATTCATGTTGGTCATCTCGATTGCTTACACTTCGTTTCGGTCTCTGTCGATTAGGGAGTACGCGGACCAGGGCTCTCTGGTGCTGGAACAACATGAAGAAGTGCAAGAGGATCTAATCAGTTCCCAGCACGTCGATGAACCATCTGAGATTCTTAGTTGTTGCAGGTCTTGCTTGATCTGAATTTAGCTTCATGTTTAACCTAGCTTACATCTAATATTTTTTTCTTCGTGCGTGCAGAAGAATGCTGGATATCCGCAAAGTAAAACCCAGTCCCATTCGCTTCAGTGACCGTTACATTATCCGCGACTGGTCTCGCGAGCCAAAGAAAGCCCTAATCGACAATTCCTCATCCCTTGGGACTGAGTCGCAGCACTCAGGTTGACCCTTCTTCAAGGCAACATGAAGTCCGTTCTTCAAGTCCTGCTGTGCCTATGAAGCCGGCTATAGCAACTATCAAGAAAGATCTGCTTATCATAGGCCAAGCTGGCTCAGGATCAACTCATCTACCAGACAGGTGCCAAGGATGACGCTGGGAAGCTTCTTAACCGGCGTTATTTTGCAGATGAGTGTGATCGTTATTGGCACTAGTGTGGCTCAAACATACACCAAATACGCTCGTATTGTAACCTCTAAGAGCATCTCCATTCTTCAAAACGCCCACAAACGGCCGTCGGATCGAGCGTTTAGGGAACGTGTTTCTTGTTTGTGTGCCAATGATGTATCGGGCCCGTCACTCCCTACCTTGTTTCTCACGCTGTCCGACATCTCCGGAGCGTCCTATGTAGAGTAGGGACAGGCTCGGAATGCCGAACAGCTGTTATCACCAGAATTTGACCGAGTCAGAGGTGGGCCGCGATCAAGATGGGCTTGAAGATTATATACGGAAGAAATACGTGAATCGGCCTTATATGCAAAGTTTGGGCTAGTTTGCCCGTGTATCTGTACCATAGTAGGATACGTGTCGTTTAGAAGGTAGAGTTTTACCCGTGCACGGTTAGGTGCAGGCCTGAATTAGAAAGTCCCCTGGACTATAAATATGTATCTAGGGTTTATGAAATAAACAACAACCAACGTTCACCACAAATCAATCTCGGCGCATCGCCAACTCCTTCGTCTCGAGGGTTTCTCCTGGTAAGCACCATGCTGCCTAGATCGCATCTTGCGATCTAGGCAGTATAAGCTTATTTACGTTGTTCATGCGTTACTCGTGCTGAAGCCTTTTTGATGGCGAGCAACGTAGTTATCTTAGATGTGTTAGGGTTAGCATTGTTTTTCGTATCATATGCTGTCGTAGTGCAACCCTTATACATCTAGCCGCCCTTACACCTATCTTAGGTGTAGGGGCGGCACCTCGCTTGATCATTGTTTAGTAGATCCGATCCGTTACGGTTGCTCCTTGTTCTTCAAGGATTAGTTTAATATCCGCAATAGTTAGGCCTTACAAAGGGTTGGAGGATCCAGCGGCGTGTAGGGTGCAGTTTGCTAGCCCTAGACAGGATGTTCCGGGATCAACCTCGTGTTGGTTTTTAGGCCCTGTCTAGGATCGGCTTACGATCACCGTACGCGAGCGCGAGGCCCAATCGTGAGTAGGATGATCCGATTATGCGGTGAAAACCCTAAATCGTCGTAGATCGCTTTAGCTTTATCTTGATCAAGCAGGACCACCATATATTCGTACACCTCGTACGAATCATGGGTGGATCGGCTCTTTGAGCCGATTCACAAGATAACCTGAGAGCCGATCGAGGCTCGTATTTAATGTTTACGTGTATGCCATGCAGGAAACTAAGCGAGGCATCATCCAACACCTTCCTGACCAGGTATAGGTCAGGTGGCACGCCCTTGCGACAACATCGGACGTGTGACCAGAAGGCTTTGCGGGCCGTCGCTCTGAGGGACCGGGGCCAGCCGCAGCCCTGAGTTGTTCCCGGCTCTACGGTGTTGCCAGTCGCTGCCCGCCGGTGGGTTTCTGACCGCAACACATTCTGGCACGCCCGGTGGGACCATCTTCGACATCCACCGCATCGCCATCTACATCCGAGATGGCGGAAGGCACTCCGGTCAAGTACGAGGATCTGACTGACGAGCTCAAGAAGAAGCATGACGAGATCAAGGCAGTCCTCGAAGCCGACCTCATCGGCTCTTTCCACGGAACCCGCTCCCATGGCATCGGGTGGAAGGGGTTCTCACCTGAAGGCGCGCTCGATGGAGTGGACCTGTCCTCCCCGTCGGAAGAACGCACCAGGTCGGCTGCGTCGGGAGATCAACTTCATGGTGGCTCATTCGCTGCACCGCCACTCGAGAGCCTGGTGAACACTTTGGAGCGTGTCGCTCTGCGCGTGATCCAGGAAATCATGAGCCACCAGTACTCTCCGTCAGGACCAGCTCTGGGGACTTACCAAGGAGAGATGCCACTCCAGTCCCGTCCACCGCTGCCGTTCGCGTTGGCAGCACCAGAAGTGCCGAACTCATCGGCATACGTCGTCTACAAGATTGGTGGTGACCCTAGTGACTACCAATTCCTACATGAGGCGCCCAAGGAGATCCCGCACGGATACACGTGCGCATACGTGCCAGACTGCAGCAACTGGGCACTCTCGAACCAGGCTGCGACGGCAGGGACTTCTGGAACAGCAGGAGGAACGTCGGCAACAGATCTTGAGAAGCAGACGTGGCTAGCTAAGTACGCCACTCCGACAAACCTCCAGAGCTCAGCTCCTGCAGTTGGCTCAGAAGCTGGAAAAGCAAGCATGGCTGGCTAAGTATGCCACCCCGGCGAATCTTCGGGGTTCGACACCTTCAGCCATCACCGCGGATCAGATTTGTACAATTCTGAAAGACCAATTCGGCATGATGCCGAAAAGGAGGACAATCGGCTATACCAAGCCGTACCCCAACGAGTACGAATTGATCCCGCTACCACCCAAATATCGGCTCCCTGACTTCACAAAGTTTAGTGGATCGGATGGTTCCAGCTCCATCGAGCATGTGAGCCGATATTTGGCACAGCTGGGCACGATCTCAGCATCAGACGAGCTGCGTGTGAGGTTCTTCGCACAGTCCCTCACAGGATCGGCTTTCGGGGTGGTACACATCGCTGCCACCGAACTCAATCCGGACTTGGAAGCAGTTGGAAGAGCAGTTCCATGAGCAGTATCACTCAGTGGCTTCCGAGGCTGGCATTGCCGATCTAGCACAAGTACGACAGAAGCGCGGGAAACGGTGTCGGAATACATCCAGCGCTTCGGGACCGTGAGGAACCGATGCTATTCGGTTCACGTAAGTGAAAAAGAAGCGATCGAGTTGGCGGTGGTGGGTCTCTCATCATCGATCAAGGACGTGGCCTCCCAAGCAGACTACCCTTCATTGGCGCACATGGTGCGAAGGCGTCGGCATATGAACAGGCGCCACCCGGATGTTTACCGGGACAAATTCAAGCGAGCGGTGGTCCTGGTTGAGGCGGACCGAGGATGAAGGTGCTGCGGGAGATCAAGAGGTAGCAGTGGCTGAATGGGCTCGGGCGGCAAGCCCCGTGTCCTGTAAGTGGGTTAAGCCACAAGGTCCTCCGAAAGGGTTCGACTTTGACGTGACCAAAGCTGAGCAGATTTTCGACCTCTTACTCACGGAGAAGCAGCTAAAGGTACCCGAAGGCCACAAGATCCCCACGGTGCAAGAGCTGAACGGAAAGCCATACTGCAAGTGGCATAACACGTTCACCCACGCCACCAACGACTGCAGGGTGTGGCGTCAGCAGATCCAAATGGCGATAGAAAAAGGACGGCTAATTTTCAACCACTACGCCATGAAGGTCGACACACACCCCTTCCCCGCCGTTAATATGGTGGAGTATACTTACCATGGACGGTGCCAGCCAGATTTCTCGTGCAATATCAACATGGTGGGACCTGGGCACCACTCCGGTAAGGACGGAGATGAGGGCAGCTGCTCTCATAGCAAAGACACAGAGGAAGCCGCTCCACGCGATCGGCTCCGCCACGACGGCAAGCGCTACGTCACAGAGGGAGAAGTGAAGAACATAAGATATCAGCGACCTCTCTCTGATCACCTCCTCAACAAGTATGTGAGTCAGTTTGACCAACGCCGACGATACAACGACGATGATGAAAAGGATTGTCTGGCTAAGGACGACAGGAGACGTCACCGGCATGATCGCGACGAGGAGCGATATGAGCGCCACGCCAAGGAAAAGTCGAGAGAGCAAGACAACGTGGATAAGCATTGGGACTGCCCCTTCTTCAGACACTGCTGGGATTCAGGAATGAGCCGATTGCCTACAATCGGCAACTGCCCAGAATGCAAACAAAAGAAGAAGGATGCAGCTAACGTGTCCATGTTCAAGCGTCTAGGGCCTCTCCCGCCTCGAAGCAAACGCGCTGAGTCCCCTCGGATGGAAGATCTTGAGGATTTGGAAGACGAGGGAGAAGAAGAAGAAGACAGGTACCACCGGCCAAGGTGGTGCCCTGATGGACTCAGCCGTTCCCAAAAGCGTAGGGTTCAGCGATTGCGCGGCTTGGAGGAAGCCGAAAGGTTATACCTGCACACGCTAAGGAAGGCGCGACCTGATCCGGCCGCAAAGATCCAGCGAACCCTGGATGAAGAGGGTCGACCACGAAAAATGGAGTGGCGCCCCAAGCAAAGGAAAGCCGATGATGAGACATCGGTCGGCACAAACATGGTGCTCGTCCTTCCAACGGAGTTTGGTGCTCCAGGATTACACGAGGCACCCAATTTTGACGACTGCGAGCACATCAACGTGACACAGGATGGGGCTAGGTTGGTCTTATCCACGGGCCCGACCATGTAGCGAACGCAACATCGATGAACGAACGTGGCGATGCCGATCCAGGAGATCGGCCCCAAGGATCTATGGAGGCACGTTACAAAACCTTCATCGAGCAAGCAACATGGAGGCCGATTCCAGCAATCGGCCAAAATTGTCCTCACTATACATTCTGCCTGGGTTCAACATTTGATCCAACAGGGAATACCTGAAGAGCCGATACCCTCAATTACTTGAAAGAATCGGCTCGGGGGGCACCTAGGTGGATAAAACACGAGGATAAGAAGTGGAAGTGTCTTTCAAATACCCGGCAGCCCAAGATATTCTTTGATGATGGGTATTGAAGTATGGGGGCCGATACATAAATCGGCCGTAAAAAATTCAAAAAAACTTTAAGCACAGCCGATGCGCAGACATCGACTTAAGGATAGAAAGCCGATGCATGGCCATCGACTCAAGAGGTATAACTGTTATAAGCAGAGGGTCAATGGAGCAGGAAGTGGGTCACGAAGAGCAGTTTCAGGAAGAGCAGTTCCATGAGCAGTTGGACTCTAATGGAAGAACTCCTCAATGGAGTGGTTTGGTGGCTCAGATCCTCTCTTCAAGAACCTCCAAATTCTTTTTGCGAGTATTCGAGTCCGCAGTATCAGCTGGGGCAAGTTTGAGGGATCATGACCCTGACCAATGCCAAGAGCAGCATGGACGTGCAGATCAGGTTAAGGATGGGGTGCATCAAATCCGCCAAAGGAAAGGAGCCGATCTGACCAGCAAGGCGCAAGAAGTGGACTGAAGAGGCTCGGGGGGCAGCTCACCCTGAAGGTTCTCTGCTCTGGGGAGCCGATTTTATTGAAATCGGCTGGTTCCGCATGATGACTTGGAGGCCGATGGTGGCACATTTGGCTGGCTCACTACTTTTCTCGCCTTAACTGAGGCTCGGGGGGCAGCTTACCCTGAAGGACCCTTTGCTATAGGAAGCCGATTTGGTTGAAATCGGCTGGCTCTGCATCTCAACTTTGAGGAATGGTTGCTGCGGGAAAACGGAGCAGGAGCCTGTCCTGCAGAAGTATCAGCTCCGGCCTCCGGATTGATTCAGCAACGGTCCTAGAGCTCTCCCAAAGACAAAGGTTGCCGTTAATAATACGCTCAGTGACTGCGGGTTGGACCTGTTCGGTTGGAAGTTGGGGATCTGAGTTTGAGCAAGGTTCACAGGGTACCATTTGAGGAGATGGCTAAATTGGTCTATCTCGAAATGTATCATAAGAGGTCGATGCGTTGCCATCGCTTCATTGAGCGTTGATCCAACTAACAATCGGCAGAATCAGTGCGAGGGGAAATCGGCAAAATCAAGTTAAGGAAAAGTCTTCTTCATTAATAAGAGAGGATTTTTACAATGAAGAGCCGATTGCTCAAAGCAAGGAAGAGCAAAAGAAAGAGCCGATTGCTCAGGGACTACTAATCCTACGTAACTAATCCTCGCTAGCATCGTCGTCGGCGTCGCCGTCGGGCGCTACTGCCGGAGAATTCCTCGCCGCTGCTGCCCCAGCCGTCGGCCGGAGCTTCCTCTTCCTCGTCATCATCATCATCCTCGCTGTCCGCCCAAGCGCGGAAGCGCTTCGTCGGCGGGTACCCGGCGGAAGAGGAGGAATCATCCTCCTCCTCCTCCTCTTCTCCTTCCTCGTCATCATCTTCGTCCTCGCTGTCCGCCCACATGCGGGAGCGCTTCTTCGGCGGGAGCCTGGCGGAGGGGGAGGCTTTTGTCTTCTCTACTTCTCCTTCTTTCTCCTCCTTGTCGGAGGGGATGGGGTTCGCTCCGGAGTGGAGGTTGTCTTCGTTCTTGCTCTTCGGCGAGGATTGGAGGGGCAAGCCTGAAGGGGAAGAGGAAGAGGAAGACATTGCTACAGGGGAAGAGGGTTTTTTGGCGCTGGTGGACAGAACAGAGCAAGGGGATGGAGTGGCGAACCGTTTGGCACAGATAAATAAAAGTGGGTGTAGTGGAGGTTTAATGCCATGACGGTTCTCGAGGACGTTATGCCGAAATTATCAATTCGTGCAGAGAAGCCCAGGAGGCGAGGCGAAATGATGGAAGATTCTGCGGCGGTTACTGCTCGCCACGACATGACCTGACGAAAGAAAAGCGTAATGATTTTGGAAATGTCATTTCCAAAACCAGGGGGCATGTGTTATCACCAGAATTTGACCGAGTCAGAGGTGGGCCGCGATCAAGATGGGCTTGAAGATTATATACGAAAGAAATACGTGAATCGGCCTTATATGCAAAGTTTGGGCTAGTTTGCCCGTGTATCTGTACCATAGTAGGATACGTGTCGTTTAGAAGGTAGAGTTTTACCCGTGCACGGTTAGGTGCGCGCCTGAATTAGAAAGTCCCATGGACTATAAATATGTATCTAGGGTTTATGAAATAAACAACAACCAACGTTCACCACAAATCAATCTCGGCGCATCGCCAACTCCTTCGTCTCGAGGGTTTCTCCTGGTAAGCACCATGCTGCCTAGATCGCATCTTGCGATCTAGGCAGCATAAGCTTATTTACGTTGTTCATGCGTTGCTCGTGCTGAAGCCTTTTTGATGGCGAGCAACGTAGTTATCTTAGATGTGTTAGGGTTAGCATTGTTCTTCGTATCATATGCTGTCGTAGTGCAACCCTTATACATCTAGCCGCCCTTACACCTATCTTAGGTGTAGGGGCGGCACCCGCTTGATCATTGTTTAGTAGATCCGATCCATTACGGTTGCTCCTTGTTCTTCAAGGATTAGTTTAATATCCGCAATAGTTAGGCCTTACAAAGGGTTGGAGGATCCAGCGGCGTGTAGGGTGCAGTTTGCTAGCCCTAGACAGGATGTTCCGGGATCAACCTCGTGTTGGTTTTTAGGCCCTGTCTAGGATCGGCTTACGATCACCGTACGCGAGCGCGAGGCCCAATCGTGAGTAGGATGATCCGATTATGCGGTGAAAACCCTAAATCGTCGTAGATCGCTTTAGCTTTATCTTGATCAAGCAGGACCACCATATATTCGTACACCTCGTACGAATCATGGGTGGATCGGCTCTTTGAGCCGATTCACGGGATAACTCGAGAGCCGATCGAGGCTCGTATTTAATGTTTACGTGTATGCCATGCAGGAAACTAAGCGAGGCATCATCCAACACCTTCCTGACCAGGTATAGGTCAGGTGGCACGCCATTGCGATAGCATCGGACGTGTGACCAGAAGGCTTTGCGGGCCGTCGCTCTGAGGGACCGGGGCCAGCCGCAGCCCTGAGTTGTTCCCGGCTCTACGGTGTTGCCCGTCGCTGCCCGCCGGTGGGTTTCTGACCGCAACAACAGCGTGTAGGGCCGCGCTGGACGAAAAGAGCCTTTGAGATATGTGACTAGAACGATACACTACTACAAAATCGCTTACCGCCGGCGCACCAAAAACCCCTACCGCCGGCGTTTTCGTATTCGCCAGCGATCACCTCGCCGGTGGTAAGGGGTTATCCCCGGCGCTTTCGTGTTCGCCGGCGGTAACTCCAACTTATCGCTGGCACCTTCTCCAATTCGCCAGCGGTATTTGTTACCGCCGGCACCTAGCCTATTCGCCGGGGGTAACTTTGTGTATCGCTGGCGCTTACGTTCTTGCCAGGGGTAGAAGTAAAAAAGCGCCAGGGGTAATAATAACATGAACCAAAAAAATCTCGAATTACACTCGTATATACACCATAATACACGAGTATATACACAAAATATACGAGAGAAATACCAGAATAAGATATACATCGGTAACACAGACAGGTATAGAAAGTCCCAAATGTTCATAACATGCATGCATCAATAACACAAGTTTAGATACTAGATAGTTGACCATATGGTTCAAACTCGAAGTAGCACATGTTACACAAATACATATAAGTCCAGTGTCGATGGCCTAGCTAAAGAACAATGACATAATAAACTAGAGAGACGGTGGCGACAAGCATCATCACGATGAAAGGGGTCCTCCACATCTCCCTCCTCTGTCCCGCTCGAAAGTTGGCGTATCGAGTTTCCGCCTCCTCCAAAGTGGTGTACCCCTTGTAGCTGTTGCCGCTGAAACGGTGGACCTGCCTCCTACGGTCTTCCCGAGTCCTCGTAGACTCCGGGAACCCTGCCGTGGTAGACGACATAGTACGTCATCTATGCAAACACGAGAAAAAAGAAATGAAAGTTGTTAGTACATTAGTAGAGAGAGATATAACATAGAGTAGTGCAAAGAAAAAGCATGGAAATTACTTAAGTAATTTTATGACTAACATTTGCAAAGGACAAAAGTGTTTGAGTCAAGTCGGCTTCGGCTTCGGCGGGAAGGGACGGATGCCCTCGAGCGTGTTGAATGTTCCGTCGTCACATCCATCTTCTAATCGGCCTTCTATCTCGGCCTTAGAAAGTTCGGGACCATAGTGGAACAAGCCACCATTACCGCGAGACATCCCTCCACGGTATTGTGCAAATGGTCCGCTGGATGGCACGGAACTCGGCTCTCACGTTTTCATCGGTGGTGTCCGCCATGTTCACGGACATCCGCCGAAGACTGGATGGCAACAAGAGATCGTTACGAGACCTTACAATCGACCTCATCTGTAGGATGGCAAACCAGGCCTCCATCCCATTGTCATGCGCCGATTGCTTGAGGCAGGGGAACTTGGTTATGTGGTTGCACACATAGCAACCTTTCACTTTCTTCTCATGCCTGATTTTGTCGATGCCAACCTCGGCTATGAAGCCGCCGAGGGCTTTATCAAGTGTAGACTTAAGGTCGGTGAAGTCCTTGTCCGGATCAAGCCCGCAGTCGAGGTAACCGACATCCGAATGATACGGGTAAAAGAGGAGGAGGGTGCGGTACTTGAATCTGCGCAAAATGGAAATAAACCATCATACTCGATCAACTATGAAGGAAATTCATGAAAGAATGTAATAGAGGGTACTCTAGTAACCAAATACTTACTCGCGGAAATATGGTATGACAAAGCATTTCTTATCCTTGTTTAACACCAAGAAATCCTTGATGTACTTCGCTAGAAACGCTTGTTCGTTCGGACGACAGCTGGAGTCATGTAGAAGGGGTCCATGATAGCGATGTGCGCTGTGTTCTCCATGGCGATATCGTGCGCCATGCTGAGCGATAGGAGGCGGACCAAGTTTCGGTCGAGCTGTTGCATGTTCAAGAGCCTGAAGATGTCTTCATATCGAATGAACATCAAGTCCGCAGGGTATGTGGTGACAAAGCCAAAGCCGGTGGGCACCTTCGCCGTCAAAACCGGGTACGAGGGATTTCTATCTCGAAGAAGTAGGTCCTCCTTCATTAGAACGAGTATCATGCAAGCTCCTCATATCCGGCGTCACCTGCTGGACAATGTGTGCCGGCAGCATAGGCTGGCCTATGTGATGCATCTTCCTCCACGGGGTCGGCAACTTGTCATTAACCACTTTCTTGCTTGCGGCAACATCTCCGGACTTCTTCCGCTTCCTGGTCTTCTTCTTACTGCAACTGGGAGTGGCGTTTTGTTTCATACCCTCCGTGGTCGCACCAAGGAGTGTCCTCGGGGTAAGCCCAACTCGGGGTGGAGCGGTGAAGGCGGTAGTGTCTTCCTGCTCGGGAGTTTCTTGTGAAAGGAACAACTTCTTCTTTAGCGTACGATCGGCGGGTGGCTTGTAAGGAGAAACCCGTCGCCCTCCATCTCAGCGATGAACGTATCGATTGGAGCTTGATCGATGTCCAACGCGTTTCCGTGCTGACTCTCGGGCTGACTGTCGGGCTGGCTATCGGGCCCAAAAGGACCACCAGCCGGTGGAGGACTCGGGGCAGCCGTCGCATCCTGAGGAGTGACCATGCCATAGCTTGCCTCTGAACCGGAGGCGGCGGTGTTCAGCCGAATTAGGGCTTTCGGCCATAGAAGGATGTGATTCTTGAGGTCCCCGAGAGTGAGCGGGGTTTCCATTTCCGGGGGGTTGATAAGGAGGATGGAGGTCTTGGCATCCCGGTAACGACCGGTTCACGCGAACCCGGCTCAAGCTATCATCCATCCCGACGCGATGGAAAATCCGCCGTGTTGGCGGGATGACACTGCCGCTCGCTACGGCCTTCAACTTGTTGTCCACATTCAGTAGCAAGGTGCAAGGAGTCGCGTTCGCCCGTGAAAACATGTGTAGGTCGAGAGAGGGCGACGACAAAGTAACTAATTTGTAGAGCTTGAGAGACTAAATTAATTACCGTGAGGGCGTCGAGCTCGGCTCGCGTTGAAGGACCGAGGCCGGGCGTGCAGGTGACTGAGGGGCTAGTACTGGGGGCCCCCCCAGGTCCGGCGAATCCTCTCTAGCGCCGACATTGCCGGCGGGTGGAGTCACCAAGTTGGGTGTGCATTGAGCGTGTCTAGTTGGAGGCCGGTTGTCCGAGTTGCTGGCGCCTAGGCTGATAACCGGCATCGGTCCCTTACCGCCGGCGTCGAAGTAATTCTTCATCGACGAGCACAAGATCGGGGATGATTTCATTGACCCTGTTGGCCAGCGCGTCATCGACCTTGCTAGCAACCTCGGCAGCGACGCGTTGCTGAACCTCGGCACTGACTCGTTGCTGAACCTCGGCACTGACGCGTTGCTCCATGGTTGCTTCCAAGTCGGCCACCTTTTTCAGAAGAGCCTCGTGCTCCCGGTCCTTCTGCGCCTGCCGCGACTCCCTAGTGCTTGCGGGCACGTCCAAGCCATAGTCGGCAAGCTTGCGACCTCCTCCGGCGCCGGGGACACGGTGGGGCTTGTCCAAAAGCGGCCGCGCCTTCACGGTGTTCGGACCCACGATAAAAGGCGTGTCCCACGGGACTTTGCCGGTCGACGTCCGGGACGAGGAGCCAGCTGATTCGGCGGCTGCTTGTTCCGTCAAGCTGCCGAAGTAACATGAAGAATTTTAGAATGTAATGGACTTGGTGAGCGAGTATCAAATTAATAAGCTGGTAAATTGCTTACCACTGCTTTCTCAAGTGCCATCACCTTCGCGTCGGCGACCAACTCAACTCCCACCACCACATCAGGTTTCGTGACACGTTTCCCACCCAATTCTCGATGGTATCGGGACCTGAGATATGCCCTGAAGAGTGGGTCTTTGTACTTGGCAAAAGGGGGCTCGAGGCCAGCATTTATGTAGGCCTGGTCCTCCTTGTCCCATACCGGCTGCTTGCCTTCGAAGCCACGGCAACCGAGATTGTGGTGACCGATGTTCTTATCCGCCAGCTCCTTCCCCAGGTCGATTGTCTTTTGGTGTACTCGAGCTCCTCGTTTTCCAAGAATTTATTATACTGCTCCAGCGTCATCCGCGGGAAGTGGCGCTGGATCTCTTCCCAAGTCTCATTGTCACCAAGCATCCCCCTCAGCATGGTTTTATAACCGCTGAGGTTCTTGGAGAACTTAGAGAGGGCTCGTCTGTTCACGATGTTATCCTTGGTATCCTCGTTCTCGTATTCCACGAGGAACTCATACCGTGCGTGCAGCCGCGCAAGGAGTTGGGCCTGCGAGATGCTGCTTCTTCTTGGTTCGGAGTTTCGTCTCGTTGACGTCGACGATGTCCCGAAGGATTGCTCCCGGTTGGAGGCCGTACCCCTTCGCCACGTGCTTGGGCTCGGTAGGAAGACCGGTCTTGGCGTCCACCGCGGTGATTATGTCGCGAGTGGTGCCGACCCTGTTTGGGCGCCGCCGCTTCCGTTTCCTCTTGGCCTCGGTAGTAGTATCCGAGCTACCCCCGGCAACGCCACTGTCGGTGGTCTCGTCGGCAGCCCCCCTCTCATCCTCACCATCGTTGTCCATCTCATCATCCCCCTCCTCCGAGGACTCGTCATCGCTGCCCCTTGGAAGGTTATTTGCAGTGACAGTAATCAGGTTATTTGACCAAGTAGATTGTTATCTGGATTGCGCGTGGTCGAGGTGGGCATAGCTACTCACAACAGAACGTCAAATTGATTGCTTTTTTAAGTAACCGTGTATTCCATGAATATAAAAAAGATTACTATACAAAATCAACACTACTATACGAGAATCCCATGGATGTATGTTTTCAACTAACCGTCCGTAGCCCTCAAAACAACTCATCCTGGTATGAGATCTTGAATTGCCGACGGTGCGATACTCTACTTGCGAGCTGCATTCCTTGCGGGCATGTCTACGGCAGGTCTTGTTTAGAGAAATGGTTATTACGAGTGTGGGAAGAAAACTGCCACGGTATGCTCGGTCAATAACCCCTAGTTCAGAATCACATCTTCAAGTGCACTCGCACTACTTGTTATTGGGAGAAATACTTCTCGATGACCATGATTGTTATTGTTTAATCGGTGTCCTCGGTGTGGCAACATATATAGGCAAAAGAACATTATCAACCTCTATGCACCGGAGATTGTTGTTCCAAATGATGATCTTGAAAAGGTTAGGTTTTCGTCTTACTAATCCTTGGATGTGTTTCTGACCATATACTTAAGCTTCTTTCATTAATGCAGCAAGTATTGTCATTGAGACAGAAAAATGATACTCTTGAGAATCAAGTAAGTTGCGTCTTTTCTACAACCCACTTTTTTTACTCCCAAGCTGTTCTTAGGAGCACTCTTTACCGTTGACATGTTCACATGAACATAGATCTTATGACACTA
Organism: Lolium rigidum; assembly: GCF_022539505.1. Lineage (NCBI taxonomy): Eukaryota > Viridiplantae > Streptophyta > Magnoliopsida > Poales > Poaceae > Lolium > Lolium rigidum. Next base: position 199,831,018 of record NC_061512.1, read on the forward strand.
AGATGGATGTTTGTACTTCTTTTTGAACATTAATTACATCTATGAATCAACAAGTTCCGGTGATAAGACTACATTTTCTTATACAAGTATACTTAGTGGCTTAAAGTAGCAAAGTAAGAGAACAAGGATTAAAGGACTCCCAAACTTGCTACACAGTACAAGCCTCATACGTAGCTGTGCCCTTGTGGTATGATAAGTAGAAAAGGGAAAAGGAGTGCAAAAGTACTTTCAAGAGCCGAAAGCCATTGCTCCATAGTGTTGTGAGCCCCTAGTACTACAATCATCGAGCTTAAACATGTGTTCTGCTTGTCATGCTTTTCGTTTTTCTACTTAAGACAACATGGACAACAACCAACTAGTAATATTGCGTATTGCATGCCTAAATATTCATTTCAGAGTTTCAGACATTCTTTTTTCAAGGAAACCACATGGGGTCCGAGTAAATCATAGGCATTTGCCCTTTTTTTTGCTAAACTGCTCCTCCCTGCCTGGTTCAGCAAATGCCTGATTACTCTATTTTTAGTCGATTCTGAAGCTTTTGCATGCCATGTTGAATGTTATATACCTTGTGCTTACAAGCGAGTGAGGAGAGCGGCGGCTGGCTGGTGGCGTGCGCTGAAACAGGGCCGGGCTCGAGCGAGGAGAGGGGGCGAGAGGAGAGGGGCGCACCGTGGAGACAGCGGCGACGTCGACGAGGTTGCCGACGACGGCGGCGGTCCGGGGAGGCGGCAGCGGACGAGCTTGAGCGTGCGGTGGGGGATTTGGGGGAGGCGGCGACGGCGGATCGACGACGGCGGCAGGAGATACGTGCGGTGGGGAGCTTTCGGTGGGAGCTGCTGCGACGGAGGGCGACGAGGCGAGGTGAGGAACGGCGGCGGCAATGGAGAGAGGGAGGCAGGGGAGGGGCGCACCTGCGGTGGAGGGCGACAGGGGAGAGGCGGATCGACGGCGGCAGGGGAGAGGCGGAACGACGGCGGCGCAGGGGAGAGGCGGATCGACGACGGCGGCGCAGGGGAGAGGCGGATCGACGACGGCGGCGCAGGGGGAATTTTGCTCGTGCGTGTGTGGGGAACGACGGCCACACACGACTAAGTCGTGGAACGCCTACCCCCGGCGTTTTGGCGTAAACGCCGGCGGTAACTTTCCTGTCACTAACAGGTGGGACCAACTGCGGTTTCCACCGGCGGAAACGTCCATTTCGCCGGGGGTATGTTTTATTCCCTTAAGTTCCGTAAACCATGCACATTAGTCAAAACCCATTCGTTAGCCCGGTGGTGCCACTCCTGTGCACAGCCATAACACCCAAGGTTCGAATCCTTGTGGGTGCATAAAAAGCCACCTTTTTTCCCCTTTTCTAAGACCTTTTTTGTTGTTTCTAGTTTATTTTTGGATAAATTGTAAAGTCCTTTTGGCGACATCCGATAAAAATTAAATGAAGGATAAAATGTGAGACATAAATTTAGGATTTTAATTCTTGAATGACTTCAAAGTCCTTTCGGCGACATCCGATAAAAAACCGAGACATAAATTTAGGATACACTTGAGAAGGACAAATGGTCTTGAGACGGACAAATGGTTGTTCGAGAGATAATTATTAGAAATACATAAATGACTTCAAAGTCCCTTCCGCTTGGTCCTTGTGACCCCACCGGTATCGTCGCGACTCCTTGTGTACGGAGGAACACTTGACCTAGGTAGCGTCGTCCTTCTTCTTCTTAGTGTGTAGGTTCTATCGTCTTCATCGGGTTCTTCCATCATTGGGTCTCCGACGAGGCCGTCGAAGTCTTGCTCGTCGGCCACTCCATCCATTCCGACGAGGGCCCTTTTTCCTCTCCTTACGACAACACGGCTGGGCCTTGACGGGTCGATTATGAAGAAGCATTGCTCGACGTGCTTAGCCAATACCCAAGGCTCATTTTGCGCGGTGGGGTTCTTGGTCTTGGATTTGGGGGCAGTCGCATGGTGGTGACATACGCATCTTCTTTTGTGACGTCCGTAGCCCATCCGACACGAAACATCGGTAGCTTCTCCCCGACGTAGTCGAGCTCCCGAATTTCCTCGATCCTTCCGTAGTACCTTTTCTTCTCTTCACCCGTGTACGATTCCATCGTCACACCCGAGTTCTGGTAGTCGCTTTTTTGTCTCTCTCCTCTGTGGAGAATGTGTAACCGTTGATGTCGTACTTCTGATAAGTCATGAGGTTGGGGGCGGGCCCATAAGACAAGGCCAATATCATTTTGTCTACGTCGCTTGCCATTGGTGGGGGATTGGCATCAATCTGGTCTTTGAACCAGCTCGCGAAAGAGGAGTTGTGCGCTCTAAATACCTCTTGTTCCGTCATCGGCTTGTCAGCCCTGCTCTTGATCATGTTTATGTGCTGATCCACCCAAGGCTCTACCTCGTTCATGTGCTGTAGTGCTACTAAGTGGGCCCTGTTAAAGTCTGTTCTCCTATCATCTTGATCGGCGTCGAGTTCCCTCCCGCCAGCCGTTATGGCCTACTCCCTCGAATCTGCCGAGGTGCTTGTTGGCGGGCAATCCAACCGGACGTGGGTCGTCCTCGTTTAAATAATTCTTGCGAGAAAGAGATGCACTCCTCGGTGAGAAAGCCCTGGACGATGCTTCCATCCGGATGTGCCCTGTTACGAACATATCCTTTGATGAAGCCGTTCATTCTTTCTAACGCCATCATGTTGTGAAGGAACGCGGGCCGAAGATCCTCGATATCGTCCACTATATGCACCAGCAGATGGACCATGATGTCAAAGAATGCGGGCGGGAAGTACATCTCCATCTCGCATAGGATGGTGACGATCTCTTCCTGCAGCCTCCCGAGTTTCTTGACGGTTATCGACTTTCGAGTGATGACGTCGAAGACGTTACACAGGTCAGTCAGCGTCGCACGAACGTGCGGTTCCATTATCCCTCGGATAGCAACCGGAAGTATCTGCGTCATCATGACATGACAGTCATGAGACTTCATCCCTCTGAAGATTTTTTTCGTCGGGTCCAGCCATCTGCGTATCAGCCCCGCGTAGCCTAGGGGAAATTTGACTTCTAGTAGGCACTTGAAGAATTGTTCGATCTCATCGGGATTTAGAGTGAAGCAGGAGGGGCGAGGAGTTTCGCGCTGCTTGGCCACCCTTTTGCGTTTGCGACCATCCGTCTCCTCCTCCTCGGTTTCCTGGTCAACCTGGGCGAAATGAAGCTCTTTTCTGATATCAAGGGCCATCAGGTCGTGTCTTGCTTTCGACCCATCTTTGGTCCTCTCCGGCATGTTGAGCACAGTGCCAAGCAAGCTCTCGCACACGTTCTTCGTGATATGCATGACATCAAGGCTATGAGGCGTACCGAGGATCTTCCAGTACGGCAAGTCCCAAAACACGGACCTCCTTTTCCATACCCCCAAGAGCGGCCCGGGTTCCTTTTTCTTTTTCTTTCTCTTGTCTCCTTTCTTCCGCTTCTGGATCTTTATCTTACCCGCCGGAGGGGGCTTTCCAGTTTTTCAACAGAGTATCTATCTCTTCGCCGCTTCGCCTAGGTGGAGGTCCCTCGACCTCATCCTTCCCATTGAACAGGTCTCCACGCTTCCTCCACGGGTCATTCTTGGGAAGCCACATTCGATGCCTCATGTAGACGGTTTTTGAAGACCGGGGATCCTTACCCAGCTGTAAAAATGGCGTCTTTTCCATGCACCTCACACATGCCTTGTGTCCGTGGCACACACGGCACGCGATATATCCGTATCCAAGATAGTCCTGCACCGTCGTCAACGGTGCGGCTTTCATACGGAAAGTTTCTTGTCCGTAGGCGTCCCAAGTTTCTGCCCTTCCTCCCACAGAGTGACTAGCTCCTCCTTCAATAGCTCCGGATACGAGGTTGATATCGCTCCCTGGCTGCGTCGGCCCTTGGATTAGCATACTCATGTGTATGTACTTCTTCTTCAGGCATAGCCATGGAGGGAGGTTGTACATCCATACAAACACGGGCCAGGTGCTGTGCTTGCTTCTTTGGTTCCCAAATGGATTGAGTCCGTCGGTGCTCGCACCCAACCTGATGTTCCTTGGTTCTTTCCCGAATTCTTCGTAATACTCATCGTCTAATGTTTTCCACTGGCTTGCATCCGAAGGGTGTGTTAGCACTGGGTTTTCAACCCGTTCTACATCACGCATCACCGCCTCCTTTCTTTCCGCGTGCCAGCGCATGAGCTTTGCTTCCTTGGGGTCCACGAAGTACCGCTGCAGACGGGGCGTGAGCGGGAAGTACCACACAACTTTTCGAGGAGATTTTTTTGTCCCTCTCTTGTATCGAGATTCGCCACACCGTGGGCATGTATCGAGATTGGCATGCTCGTTCCGATATATTACGCGATCACTGATGCATGCGTGGTATTTCTGGTGCGGTAAATCGAGAGGGCACACGATTTTCTTGGCCTCCTGTAGGCTACCGGCACACGTGTTATCTTTAGGAAAGTGGATCTTCAAGTATCCGAAGAGTTCGTCCACGCTTGTGTCCGTCCATTTGTGCTTTGCCTTCATCTCCATAATATCGAGAGCGTATCTCAGACGGCTCTCCTCCGTCCCACGAGCTGCATCGTACAACGGAGTTCTCGAGTCTACCTCGAGTTGATCTAGCTTAGCCTTCCGTCTACCAGCGATTTTGGGGTCGGTCGATGTGTTGCTGAGAAGAAGTTCTTGAACATGACGGTCCTGCACGGCCGCGGTTAGCGGGGTATTTCTACTCATGTCCTCGTCGGCCGCATGCTCTTCCCGGCCTTCTTGATCACCATCAACGTGTGCGCCATCCTCTTCAACCTCGTCTCCATTGTCGTGTGGGGCATCCTCTCCATCACCTTCGTTATCATCATCTCCACCATCATCATCTCCATCACCATCGATATCATCATCTCCATCATCACTCATCCACTGAGTATGCCCCTCCATGAAACTATACCTGAGCAGGTGTTGATTCACTATGCCTGAGAAGGGGTCAAACAACGATCCTAGCTTGCATCTTCGACAAGGACACATTATATCCTTTCGCTTTTTCGATACATGTCGGCCGTCGCGCGTTCCACGTATCTATCCACGACGCTTTCCCTCATCGCGATGACCATCGCCGCCTACAAGACAAGATAATTGATTACACCGCCGTCTCGGTTTTCACGGAAAAAATTCGGCATGACCTTTGCTAAATATTGTCATGCTGGAGTTCCAAAAATTCGCTGGAACGGAAGTTAATCAACATTCCGGCAAAACATTGGCAACTCAATGTTCCTGCACACGTCAACAAATGCAAAACAATGCATTTACATATATGGAACCGCATCTTTTGCCATCACTAGTGACATAAAACCGTGAATTTTCACCAACTCATGAACATTCCACTCATTAGCTATATACCTATTAGTTGACGCGACGTCCAAAAGCACCGGAGAGACGCCACACGTCGACTTTTATGCTCGAGAGATCTAGAAATAGCTAGATCTAGTGGAAAAGGTGGTGGGAGGAGATAGATCTAGATCTAGATCATGCAAATCATGCTAGAGGGGCTAGGTAGTGCATGATTTGCTCAAATACATCATATTTTGTTGGTTGAAATAGCTAAAATGGGTGGGGGAATGAGATAACAAGTGCTTGGGTTGATTTTCCATCACATATGAGTGTGTGAGGGTGGTGGTAGGTGGCTGGTCGGGCTAGCTAATTAAATGGCCAAGCCCAGGTTACCGCCGGCGCCAACATGCGCGTTTGCCAGCGGTAGGGCCCATTACCGCCGGCACCTACGGCCCACAAACGCCGGCGGTAAGTGCAGGATGGGTGGCCCACCCAGCCACTTGTTACCCCCGGCATTTGCATTCTCGGGTTCGCCGGCGGTACAACCAGCTACCCCTGGCGATTCGGGCATAAAACGCCGGCGGTAAGGGCAGGCTGGGTGGCCCGCCGAGCCACTCATTACCCCCGGCATTTTCATTTTCGTGTTCGCCGGCGGTAAAGCCCTCACCCCCGGCGCCTTGCGTTCAGCTCGCCGGCGGTAGGGTTAGGCCACCCTGGAAGATCTTACCGCCGTCATTTTCAAACCGTACTCGCCGGCGGTAAGGAGTGCTGCTATAAGGCTTTCCCTAGTAGTGATAAAATGTTCGGCGCGCCCCAAAAATTAAAGGGACGCTTTGGAGGACGCAATTGTTGATGCTCCAAGTTAGTATGTCAGTGGGCACCTATTTTCGAACGGATCGGCTGATCTGGACATAGTATGACACGGGACACCTCTTTTAGGTGCAATTAGTTGTATTTTGGTGGTGATAAAACTTATATATTTCTCTAGAGGCCCTGCATGTAATGGCTGGTAGCCTTGGCTCAATTATCCCAAACATTTGTACCTCTAAAGGGCTTGTTTGTTTGCTCCTTCTTTGGAATAACTGTTGTCGGAGTAGTATCTAAAGTGGTTCATGATGGACATATTTATCTGTGAGAATAGAGCATTATTTTTGTTGCCAAATACTAGTGTTGGAGATAAATTGTTGTCGGTCAAATGAATAATGTGTTGTCCACAAATGACTTTGATCTGAAATATTCATACTGCTGGAGTATATCCTTGCTTTATGCTGCTGGACCAAAATTACCAAGGGGTGGATGAGTTCTTAGCAGATGCGTCGGGCGCCGCTAACAATAACAGGCCATAGTCCCAGCCGCCGTTTTCACAACATCCGGCGGTGGCTCATTTGAGTGTACGGCTACTAGGACTAGGAGGTGATGCTCTCAAGTGCAAGGGATCGCTCAAATTTTGATGAAAAGTATTACTCAAATTTATAATTCGACACAAGAGGAGAAAACGAGAATATCAGTATGATTTTAGCAATTCCGACTTCGCTCTCAACCACACATGTGTATCAATATTTTAAAAAAAGCAAGTGGTGATTATTGCAGTTGAAACAAAGCAGTAAACAGTAGCAGTAGATTCCGAGTTTCACCGGAAGAGAAAACTTGTAACTTCCAGTGATTAAAAGCATAGGCATGAGATACTAGCGGCAAGCAGCATAAATAAGATCGATCATATAATGCATATATAAATAACATATGTTTATCTCTAATTCTTTGTGTGTCTCAAATTTAGTTGTGCGTACTAGCCAGGAAAATATATTGTCCTACCTACCCATTTCACCGGGCCTAACTTGGAACTACAGGTAATTAAGGTATACCCTTTCGAATAGCCCATAACAATGCATTAACACTTCATGAACACACATAATCCTTAAACTAAAACATATCCCCCTTGATATCCCCATCTGTCACCTTGGGGATCGCAGGATCAACATAATAGTATGTAATACAGTTTACAAATAGATACCAACACTCATATGTATGATAAAGCAATAGGAGTTCAATACTGAAATTATGTCACTCGGGCCCTAGTAACAATCATTAAACATAGCAATAGTGCATCAACACCCATACATGAATATTCTCAAGACAAAAACCTTAAATCTCGACTTCTATGAATTATTACATGATCAATCTCATCCAATCTCCATGCACATCACATGCCTACAGAAAACTAATCACACATGGTGATGGAGAACAAGCACATGGTTGGTCAAGATGGTGTTGGCGATGATGGCGGTGAAGAAACCCTCGAAATCCCCCTCTCCGACGTGGAGACTGGACAGCATGATCAATCCGATCCCGAAAATAAAGATCATGGTGGTGGTGGCGCTCTGGTTCGTGAAAAGTCCTCTCCTCTTTGAGGCGTAGGTTTTCGAGGTATATAAGGACGTGCCCCGAAGTAGAGGCCGAGTTGACGTCCGAGGCCCAAACGGGCAGAGACGCATCAACAATTGAGGTCACAATAAGCCCAAATTAACGTAGTACTTGGCCAGCGATCTCAGGGGCAGGATGGAGATCCTGCATTCGATGCTATCGACCCGCAGCAATCTCAGCACCGGAAAAGCAATGTGGCTTCCACGCAACTCGACACAGGTGATGATCAGGTGATTGTTGGATCGTCGCTACCCCATCGATGATACCACAGAGAGCCATCCTTGTGAGCTGCATGTCAAAGTTGTGAACATAACTATAAATGCGGTGGTTGGCTATGCCTTACCTACAACAACTTACCATTGTCGTCCAGATAGCAACGCTATAGCCGGGGTGGACGAAGTGATGGAAGGATTTGGGCCGGTGAAGCTTGACCACCTGTTGACTGCCAAAACCCACCGGCGGGCAGCGGCCTTGTCAACACCGTAGAGCCGGGAAGAGCATAGAGCTGCGGCTGGCTGAGACCCCTCCGAGCGACGGCCCGCAATGCTCTTCTGGTCACACGCGGCGATGCGAAGTGCAAGGGCGTGCCACCTGACCTATACCTGGCCAGGAAGGTGATGGGGATGCCTCGCTTAGTTTCTGCGGGGCATACATGTAAACGTTAAATACGAGCCTCGATCGGCTCTCGGGTTATCCTGTGAATCGGCTCAAAGAGCCGATCCACCCATGATTCGTACGGGGTGCACGAATACTTGGTGGTCCTGCTTGATCAAGATAGAGCTAATTAGATCTACGACGATTTAGGGTTTTCACCGCATAATCGGATCATCCTACTCCGGGTTGGGCCTCGCGGCCACGCACGGTGCTCGTAAGCCGATCCTAAACAAGGCCTAAAAACCAACATGAAGTTGATCCTCGGAACATCCTGTTTAGGACTTGCGAACGCCACCCTACGTGCCACTGGATCCTCCCCCCTTTGTAAGGCCTAACTATTGCAGATATTAAACTAATCCTTGTAGAACAAGGAGCAATCGTAACGGATCAGATCTACTAAATAATGATCAAGCGGGGTGCCGCCCCCACACCTGAGATAGGTGTGAGGGCGGCTAGATATGCAAGGGTTGCACTACGTAAGCATGCTTAAACGAAGAACAATGCTAACCCTAACACATCTAATGATAACTACGTTGCTCGCCATCAAAAGCGCTTCGATACGAGCAACGCATGAACAACGTGGGGCTTGTGCTGCCTAGATCGCAAGATGCGATCTAGGCAGCATGTCGCTTACCCGATAGAAACCCTCGAGACGAAGGAGTTGGCGATGCGCCGAGATTGGTTTGTTTGGGGTTGAACGTGAGTTGTTGTTTATTCCATAAACCCTAGGTACATATTTATAGTCCAGCGGACTTTCTAATGTGGGCGTGCACCAAACCGTGCACGAGTAAGATTCTATCTCTAAACTAAGATACGATCTAATATGTTACAGATACACGGGCAATTAAGCCCAACTTGGTATAAAAGGCCGATTCACGTAATCCTCCATGTATATTTCTTCACGTCCATCTCGATCGCGGCCCACCTCCTGATTTGACCAAAATCTGGTGATAACACATGCCCCCCTGGTTTTGGCAATGATAATTCCAAAACCACTCTGTTTTTCCTTCGAAGGGTCATGTCATGGCAGAGCAGAGCCGTTACAGCATCCGTCATCATTATGCCCTGTCTTCTCAGCTTCTCTACAAATTCTGACAGCTTTGGCGTCGATTCCTTGGAAGCTGTAATGGCATTAAACCTTCACCAGATTTCTCATTACTTAACCGTGCCGACTGGTTAGCTCTCTTTATCCTCTATTCCATCCCAGCCATCGGCACCAAAAAACCCTCTCCTCCTGTAACAATGTCTTCCTCTTCCTCTTCCTTCTCAAAACTCTTCCCCCAATCTTTGCCGAAGAAGAAGAACGAAGACAGCCTCCACCCCGCAGTGAATCCCTTCTCCTCCGACAAGGAGGAGAAAGAAGGAGAAGCAGCGAAGGCCAAGGCCTCCCCTCCGCCAAGCTCCCGCCGAAGAAGCGCTCCCGCATGTGGGCGGACAGCGAGGACGAAGATGATGACGAAGAGGAAGAGGAGGAGGACGACTCCTCCTCCTCCATCGGGTATCCGCCGACCAAACGCTTCCGCTCCTGGGCGGACAGCGAGGATGATGATGATGACGAGGAGGAAGAGGCTCCGGCCAAGGGCTGGGGCAGCAGCGACGAGGAGCTCCCTGGGAGCAGCGCCGTCGACGTCGACGGCGGCGAAGACGAGGACAGCGACGACTAGTAGTATAGGACTAGTAGTAGCAGTGCACTAGGCACCAGATCCCTCTTTTGAGAGCCATCGGCTCTTTCTTGTAAAGCCGCTCCTTGGAATTAATGAAATTGTTCTTTCCATTCATCCTTTAATCGCTCCAATTTCATTCCTTCCGCCTGTCATGCTAAGACCGATAGCAATGCGTCGGACTTCTTTCCTTTTGAACGCCGAGGAAACCGGATTCTAATTAGCTCGTAGGCCAAAAACTTCTCAACTTTTAGGCTGCGATTAGATATCTGACCAAAATTCTTCGCAATCCCTTAGCCGACAACAACTCATCGGCTATTTTGAGAATCCAGTCCCTTTCCTTTTCTTGCAGCAACAGCACAGTCCAAGCCCTGTACTAGACGACGGCTTTTCCTTCCCAGTTCCTCCCTGAGACGATCATGATGCAGCCGCAGCCGAGGTGACTCTAATCGGCTCTTAAAAAACAGGTCTGTTGCCCCCCGAGTCTCAGCCAAGGCAAAACAGAGACGAGGATACGCAAATGAGCTGCATAGACCTGGGCTTGATCGTGTGTGGGGAAGTTCCTTATGCAGCGCCAGCCGATTTGAACACAAATCGGCTTCTCTAAGCGGAAAGCCTTCAAGGTGAGCTGCCCCCACCTCTCCGAGCTTTCCCTTTGGTGGACCTGATGCAATCCATCGTCCAGGCTGCTCTTGGCCTTGTCCTTGAAGAGAGGATCCAAGCTCTTAAGCTACTCCATTAAGGAGTTCTTTCATTAAAATCCTCTTCGTGGTTATCCCCCTTGAGTCGATGGCCATGCATCGGCTGTTTCTTGATTCTGAAGTCGATGCCTGCTGCATCGGCTGTGCTCGAAAATTTTCGAATTTTCATATATATTTTTTTTTACGGCCGACCTGTGCATCGGCCCCCATATTCCAATACCCATCACCAGAAGATGAGATGCTTCCGTTGCATATCCTCGTATTTTCATATACCTGGGTGCCCCCCCGAGCCGATTCTGTCAAGAGAATTGATGGTATCGGCTCTGTTGGATAACATGTTGAACCCAGGCAGAATGGTGGGTGAGGATAATTTTGGCCGATTGCTGGAATCGGCCTCCACGTTGCTTGCTCGGTGAAGGTTTTGTAAGTTCCCTTCATAAATTTTTTGGGGCCGATCACAAGGATCAGCCTCGCCTGGTTTGCTCATTGGTTTAATCTTGTTACTTGGTCAGGCTGGATAAAACCAACCCAACCTCTGACTTGATGCGCTTGCTGTCGTCCACCTTGAGTGCACCGTAGAGTCGTGGAGCACTAAGCTCTGTCGGCAAGACGAGTACCATGTTTGTGCCGGCCGATGTCTCATCATCGGCTTTCCTCTGTTTGGGGCGCCACTCCATTTTCCGTGGACGACCCTCTTCATCCAGGGCTCGCTGAACCTTTGCAGCCAGATCAGGTCGTGCCTTCCTTAGCGTATGCAGGTATAACCTTTCGGCTTCCTCCAGGCCGCGCAATCGCTGAACCCTGCGCTTTTGGGAACGGCTGAGTCCGTCAGGGCACCACCTTGGCCGGTGGTACCTGTCTTCTTCTACTTCTCCCTCGTCTTCCGAATCCTCAAGATCTGCCCAACGAGGTGACTCAGCGCGTTTGCTTTGGGGCGGGAGAGGCCCTAGGCGCTCGAACACAGACACGTTGGCTGCCTCCTTCTTCTTCTTGTTGCATTCTGGGCAATTGCCGATTGTGGGCAATCGGCTCATTCCTGAATCCCAGCAGTGTCTGAAGAAGGGGCAGTCCCAGTGTCTGGCGTTGTCATCTTGCTCCCTTGATGTTTCCGTGGCACGGCGCTCGTGCTCCTCCTCATCGCGATCCTGCCGACGATATCTTCTGGCTTCTCCAGCTAGACGATCTCCTCTATCATCATAATTGGACCGTCGGCGTTGGTCATACCGACTCACATATTTGTTGAGGAGGTGATCGAGAGAGGGTCGCTGATATCTTATATTCCTCACCTCTCCCTCTGTGACATAGCGCTTGCCATCATGACGGAGCCGATCGCGTGGAGCGGCCTCCTCGGTATCCTTGCTATGAGAGCAGCTGCCCTCATCTCCATCTTTGCCAGAGTGGTTCCCAGGTCCTACCATGTTGATGCTGAACGAGGGACCTGGCTGGCAACCCTCAGGGTAGGTGACTTCCACCATGTTAACGGCGGGGAAGGGTTGGGTGTCGACCTTCATGGCGTACTGGTTGAAAATTAGCCGCCCCTTCTCTATCGCCGCTTGGATGTGCCGACGCCACACCCTGCGGTCGTTGGTGGCATGGGAAAGCGAGTTGTGGAATTTGCAGTACGGCTTTCCGTTTAGCTCCTTCGCCGTGGGGAACTTGAGACCTTCAGGAATCGTCAACTGTTTCTCCTTGAGCAGGAGGTCGAAGATTTGCTCAGTCTTGGTCACGTCGAAATCAAATCCCCTAGGCGGCCCTGGTGGCTTTACCCATTTGCAGGACACGGGGGTCCCTCCCCGAGTCCACTCAGCCACTGCTATTTCTTGGTCTCCCGCAGGCACTTCATCTTCCTCTGTATCGACCATGACTACTGCACGCTTGAACTTGTCTTGGTACAGGTCCGGGTGGCGCTGTTCATATGCTGATAGTTTCTGAACCATGTGCGCCAGCGAGGGATAATCTGCTTGGGAGGCCATGTCCTTGAGCTGTGTTGCAAGGCCAGCTACTGCCAACTCGACTCGCTTCCTTTTCGGTTATACGAACCGAATAACATCGGTTCCTAAGATTCCTGAAGCGCTGGATGTACTTCTGTCACCGTTTCCCCGCGCTTCTGACGTAGTTGTGCTAGATCGGCAATGCCAGACTCGGAAGCTTCTGAATGGTATTGCATATGGAACTGTTCTTCCAATTGCTTCCAAGACTGGATGGAGTTTGTTGGCAAAGAGGTGTACCATCCAAAAGCCGATCCCGTGAGGGACTGTGAAAAGAGCCTCACGCGTAGCTGATCCGACACTGAAGCCGGTCCTAGTTGAGCCAAATATCGGCCGACGTGCTCGATGGAGCTGGAGCCATCTGATCCACTGAATTTGGAGAAGTCAGGGAGCCGATATTTAGGTGGCAGCGGGATCATCTCGTAATCGTCGGGGTACGGCTTGGAATAGCCGATCGCCCTTCTTTTCGGCACCATGCCGAACTGGTCTCTCAGTATGGTACTGATCTGATCCGCTGTGCTGGCCGTAGGAGTTGCACTCTGAAGATTCGCCGGGGTGGCGTACTTAGCCAGCCATGTTTGCTTTTCCAGCTCTGAGCCAACTGCAGGAGCTGGGCTCGGGAGTTTCGTCGGTGTGGCGTACTTAGTTAGCCACGTCTGCTTCTCGAGCTCTGTTGCTGACGTCCCTCCTGTCTTCGCCGGAGTCCCCGATGTTGTGGCCTGGTTTGTGAGTGCCCAGTCACCACAATCTGGCACATACGTGCACGCGTATCCTTGAGGGATCTCCTTAGGCGCCTCCATTAAGAACTGGTAGTCACTAGGGTCACCACCAATCTTGTAGACGAGGAATGCCGGTGTAGTCGGCACTTCAGCGGGTGCTGCCAACGCATATGGCAGCGGTGGACGGGACTCGGAATGGCAACTCTCCTTGATGAGTCCCGAGAGCTGGTCCTGACGGCGAGTACTGGTGGCTCATGATCTCCGGGATTACGCGCAGAGCGACACGCTCCAACACGTTGACCAAGTTTTCAGAGTGGCGATGTAGCGAGTGAGCCACCAAGTAGTTGATCTCCTGCCGCGAGCCCACTGGTGCGTTCCTCCGACGGGGCAGAGAGGTCTATCCCATCGAGTGCACCTTGCGGTGAGAATCCCTTCCATCTGATGCCATGGGAACGGGTTCTCTGAAAAGAGCCGATGAGGTCGGCTTCGAGGGTGGCCTTGATCTCGTTGTATTGCTTCTTGAGCTCGTCAGGCAGCTCCTCGTAGGTGAGTGGCGTGCCGTCCGCCATCTCAGATGTAGATGGCGATGTGGTTGATGTAGACGATTGGTCCCACCGGGCGTGCCAGAATGTGTTGACTGCCAAAACCCACCGGCGGGCAGCGGCCTTGTCAACACCGTAGAGCCGGGAAGAGCCTAGAGCTGCGGCTGGCTGAGACCCCTCCGAGCGACGGCCCGCAATGCTCTTCCGGTCACACGCGGCGATGCGAAGTGCAAGGCGTGCCACCTGACCTATACCCGGCCGGGGAAGGTGATGGGGATGCCTCGCTTAGTTTCCTGCGGGGCATACATGTAAACGTTAAATACGAGCCTCGATCGGCTCTCGGGTTATCCTGTGAATCGGCTCAAAGAGCCGATCCACCCATGATTCGTACGGGGTGCACGAATACTTGGTGGTCCTGCTTGATCAAGATAAAGCTAATGAGATCTACGACGATTTAGGGTTTTCACCGCATAATCGGATCATCCTACTCCGAGGTTGGGCCTCGCGGCCACGCACGGTGCTCGTAAGCCGATCCTAAACAAGGCCTAAAAACCAACATGAAGTTGATCCTCGGAACATCCTGTTTAGGACTTGCGAACGCCACCCTACGTGCCACTTGGATCCTCCCCCTTTGTAAGGCCTAACTATTGCAGATATTAAACTAATCCTTGTAGAACAAGGAGCAATCGTAACGGATCAGATCTACTAAATAATGATCAAGCGGGGTGCCGCCCCCACACCTGAGATAGGTGTGAGGGCGGCTAGATATGCAAGGGTTGCACTACGTAAGCATGCTTAAACGAAGAACAATGCTAACCCTAACACATCTAATGATAACTACGTTGCTCGCCATCAAAAGCGCTTCGATACGAGCAACGCATGAACAACGTGGGGCTTGTGCTTGCCTAGATCGCAAGATGCGATCTAGGCAGCATGTCGCTACCCGATAGAAACCCTCGAGACGAAGGAGTTGGCGATGCGCCGAGATTGGTTTGTTTTGGGGTTGAACGTGAGTTGTTGTTTATTCCATAAACCCTAGGTACATATTTATAGTCCAGGGGACTTTCTAACGTGGGAATATCCCATCGTGCACGATACAAACTCTAACTTTTACCTAAGATAATAAACTACTAATTAAAGATACACGGGCAATTTAGCCCAAACCCTTCGTGCCAGGCCGCTTCAGAAATCTTCCACATGTAATCTTCCAAGCCCGGCCCACCTCTGGATTTGTCCAAAATCTGGTGATAACAGTTTCGCGATGAAGGCTTTAAGTAGGCGGAAGGGCAGGTCAGGAGGCGTCACGAGGGGCCCACACAGTAGGCCGGCGCGGCCAGGGCTTGGGCCGCGCCGCCTGTTGTGTGGCCACCTCGTGGCCCTACTTCGTTTCCTCTCCGGTCTTACGGAAGCTTCGTGTGAAAATAGGACCACGGGCGTTGATTTCGTCCAATTCGAGAATATTTCCTTACTAGGATTTACGAAACCAAAAACAACGAGAAAACAACAAGCGGCTCTTCGGCATCTCGTCAATAGGTTAGTGCTCGGAAAATGCATAAATATGACATATAATGTGTATAAAACATGTGAGTATCATCATAAAAGTAGCATGGAACATAAGAAATTATAGATACATTTGAGACGTATCAAGCATCCCCAAGCTTAGTTCCTACTCGCCCTCGAGTAGGTAAACGATAACAAAGATAATTTCCGAAGTGACATGCTATCATAATCTTGATCATACTATTGTAAAGCATATGGGATGAATGCAGCGATTTGAAGCAATGATGAAGATAATGAGTAAACTAATGAATCATATAGCAAAGACTTTTCATGAATAGTACTTTCAAGACAAGCATCAATAAGACTTGCATAAGAGTTACTCATAAAGCAATAAGTTCAAAGTAAAGGCATTGAAGCAACACAAAGGAGATATAAGTTTCAGCGGTTGCTTTCAACTTCAACATATATATCTCATGGACAAATGTCAACACAAAGCAATATAACAAGTGCAATAAGTAAACATGTAAGAATCAATGCACACAGTTGATACAAGTGTTTGCTTCTGGGATAGAAAGAATAGGCAAACTGACTCAACAATAAAGTAAAATATAGGCCCTTCGCGAGAGGAAGCATTGATTACTATATTTGTGCTAGAGCTTTTCATTTTGAAAACAAGAAACAATTTTGTCAACGGTAGTAATAAAGCATATGTGTTATGTGTAAGATATCTTATAAGTTGCAAGCCTCATGCATAGTATACTAATAGTGCTCGCACCTTGTCCTAATTAGCTTGGATTAACACGGATTATCATTGCATAGCATATGTTTCAACCAAGTGTCACAAAGGGGTACCTCTATGCCGCTCGTACAAAGGTCTAAGGAGAAAGCTCGCATTGGATTTCTCGCTTTTGATTATTCTCAACTTAGACATCCATACCGGGACAACATAGACAACAGATAATGGACTCCTCTTTAATGCATAAGCATTCAACAACAATTAATATTCTCATAAGACATTGAGGATTATTGTCCAAACTGAAACTTCCACCATGAATCATGGCTTTAGTTAGCGGCCCAATGTTCTTCTCTAACAGTATGCATACTCAAACCATTTGATCATGAAAATCGCTCTTACTTCAGACAAGACGAACATGCATAGCAACTCACATGATATTCAACAGAGGTAAAGTTGATGGCGTCCCCAGAAACATGGTTACCGCTCAACAAGCAACTTATTAAGAAATAAAACACATAAGTACATATTCTTCACCACAATAGTTTTTAAGCTATTTGTCCCATGAGCTATATATTGAAAAGACAAAGAATAGAAATTTTAAAGGTAGCACTCAAGTAATTTACTTTGGAATGGCGGAGAAATACCATGTGGTAGGTAGGTATGGTGGACACAAATGGCATGGTTATTGGCTCAAGGATTTGGATGCACGAGAAGAATTCCTCTCAATACAAGGCTAGGCTAGCAAGGTTGTTTGAAGCAAACTCAAGTATAAAAGGTGCAGCAAAGCTCACATATGAACATATTGTAACTATTATAAGACTTTATATTGTCTCCTTGTTGTTCAAACACCTCAACCGTGAAAATATCTAGACTCTAGAGATCAATCATGCAAACCAAATTTTAACAAGCTCTATGTAGTTATTCATTAATGGGTACAAGGTACATGATGCAATAGCTTAAACAAGATCTATATGAGCACAACAATTGCCAAGTATCACATTATTCAAGACATTAAACCATTTACCACATGAAGTAGTTCAAATTTCGCAATGAACATTAAAGATAAAGCTAAGAACATATGTGTTCATACGAAACAGCGGAGCGTGTCTCTCTCCCAAACAAAGAATGCTAGGATCCGATTTTATGCAAACAAAGACAAAAACAAAAACAAGAACATAAATACGCTCCAAGTAAAGCACATAAGATGTGACGGAATAAAAATATAGTTTCACTAGAGGAACCTGATAAGTTGTCGATGAAGAAGGGATGCCTTGGGAATCCCCAAGCTTAGATGCTTGAGTCTTCTTAAAATATGCAGGGATGAACCACGGGGGCATCCCCAAGCTTTGACTTTTCACTCTTCTTGATCATATTGTATCATCCTCCTCTCTTGACCCTTGAAAACTTCCTCCACTCCAAACTCGAAACAAACTCATTAGAGGGTCAGTGCATAATTCATATATTCAGAGGTGACATAATCATTCTTAACACTTCTGGAAATTGCATAAAGCTACTAAAAGTTAATGGAACAAATAAATCCATCAAACATAGCAAAACAGGCAATGCAAAATAAAAGGCAGAATCTGTCAAAACAGAACAGTTCGTAAAGACGAATTTTAAAGTGGCACCAGACTTGCTCAGATGAAAATGCCCAAATTGAATGAAAGTTGCGTACATATCTGAGGATCACGCATGTAAATTGGCAGATGTTTTTGATTTTTCTACAGGGACTACTGCTCAAATTCGTGATAGCAAGAAATCTGTTCCTGTGCAGCAATCCAAATCTAGTATTGGCTTTACTATCAAAGACTTTACTTGGCACAACAATGCAATAAAATAAAGATAAGGAGAGGTTGCTACAGTAGTAACAACTTCCAAGACTCAAATATAAAATAAAGTGCAGAAGTAAAATAATGGGTTGTCTCCCATAAGCGCTTTCTTTAACGCCTTTCAGCTAGGCGCGAAAGTGTGAATCAAGTCTTATCGAGAGATGAAGCATCAACATCAATAGGTATCTTAGATGCTCCCCCATCCGTAGTGGTGCTAAGGGCTTTGTCAATTTTAGGCCTATAATAATTTTTTGGCTTAGGCGCTTTAGAGACATACATAAACTTTTGCTCCTTACCCACATAAGCTTTCTCCTTAAACTTAAGAGAAGAAAAAGTTGAACCCAAGGTTCCCATAGCTTCTTCAAGTTCACTAATCCTATGGGTTCGATTATCATGAGTAGCACAAGTTTCTAAAACAGACAATTCTCTCATTAATTCCACCTAGAGATTTATCAAGTTTATCAGTGCTATTAAGTAATATTCCCAATTTAGTCTCAATACTTGGAAGATCTTTCTCTATGGCCTCCAACTTTTTCATGACATCTTCAAGAGAGATTTCAATTTTAGCTTCATTAACAGGTGATATTCCAACTAGACTCTCAATAATGCAACTAGCTTCTAAAGCAGGAGTGCCTAGGAAATTACCTCCCGCAAGAGTATCAAGAACATACCTATTCCAGCTAGAGATACCAACATAAAAGTTCCTAAGTAGTATAATAGTGGAGTGTTTCTTAATGCTCCTATGATGAGCATCGCTAATTCTATACCAAGCATCTTTAAAACTTTCTCCCCCTTGTTGCTTAAAGGAACGAACTTCAACTTCCGGATTACTCATTTTTAGCAGTAGTAAATAAAGCAAACTAAATAAAGTAAATGCAAGTAACTAATTTTTTTGTGTTTTTGATATAGAGAACAAGACAGTAAATAAAGTAAAGCTAGCAACTAATTTTTTTTGTGTGTTTTCGATATAAGAGAAAACAAAGCAGTAAATAAAATAAAGTAAAGCAAGACAAAAACAAAGTAAAGAGATTGGATGTGGGAGACTCCCCTGCAGGCGTGTCTTGATCTCCCCGACAACGGCGCAGAAATTTGCTTGATGCGTGTAGTTGACACGTCCGTTGGGAACCCCAAGAGGAAGGTGTGATGCGCACAACAGCAAGTTTCCCTCAGTAAGAAACCAAGGTTTAATCGAACTAGTAGGAGTCAAGAAGCACGTTGAAGGTTGATGGTGGCGGAGTGTAGTGCGGCGCAACACCAGGGATTCCGGCGCCAACGTGGAACCTGCACAACACAATCACAAAACTTTGCCCCAACGTAACAGTGAGGTTGTCAATCTCACCGGCTTGCTGTAAACAAATGATTAGATGTATAGTATGGATGATGATGTTTGTTTGCGAAGAACAGTAAAGAACAATTGCAGTAGATTGTATTTCAGATGTAAAGAATAGGACCGGGGTCCACAGTTCACTAGTGGTGTCTCTCCCATAAGATAACAGATGTTGGGTGAACAAATTAGTTGGGAAATTGACAAATAAAGAAGGCATAACAATGCACATACATATATCATGATGAGTACTATGAGATTTAATCAGGGCATTACGACAAAGTACACAGACCGCTATCCAGCATGCATCTGTGCCTAAAAAGTCCACCTTCAGGTTATCATCCGAACCCCTTCCGGTATTAAGTTGTAAACAACAGACAATTGCATTAAGTATGGTGCGTAATGTAATCAACACAAATATCCTTAGACAAATCATCGATGTTTTATCCCTAGTGGCAACAACACATCCACAACCTTAGAACTTTCTGTCACTGTCCCAGATTTAATGGAGGCATGAACCCACTATCGAGCATAAATACTCCCTCTTGGAGTCACAAGTATCAACTTGGCCAGAGCCTCTACTAGCAACGGAGAGCATGCAATAACATAAATAACATATATGATAGATTGATAATCAACTTGACATAGTATTCAATATTCATCGGATCCCAACAAACACAACATGTAGGATTACAGATAGATGATCTTGATCATGATAGGCAGCTCACAAGATCTAACATGATAGCACAATGAGGAGAAGACAACCATCTAGCTACTGCTATGGACCCATAGTCCAGGGGTGAACTACTCACACATCGATCCGGAGGCGATCATGGCGATGAAGAGACCTCCGGGAGATGATTCCCCTCTCCGGCAGGGTGCCGGAGGCGATCTCCTGAATCCCCCGAGATGGGATTGGCGGCGGCGGCGTCTCTGGAAGGTTTTCCGTATCGTGGCTCTCTGTACTGGGGGTTTCGCGATGAAGGTTTTAAGTAGGCGGCAGGGCAGGTTAGGAGGCGTCACGAGGGGCCCACACAGTAGGCCGGCGCGGCCAGGGCTTGGGCCGCGCCGCCCTGTTGTGTGGCCACCTCGTGGCCCTACTTCGTTTCCTCTCCGGTCTTCTGGAAGCTTCATGTGAAAATAGGACCCTGGGCGTTGATTTCGTCCAGTTCCGAGAATATTTCCTTACTAGGATTTCTGAAACCAAAAACAGCAGAAACAGCAAGAATCGGCTCTTCGGCATCTCGTCAATAGGTTAGTGCCGGAAAATGCATAAATATGACATATAATGTGTATAAAACATGTGAGTATCATCATAAAAGTAGCATGGAACATAAGAAATTATAGATACATTTGAGACGTATCACCTTCCATCGTGAAAATTTCTGCTATATAATCCCCCGGACCCCTGGAGGTCCGTATATCGTTTGCTCGACGTGTTTTGTTTCGAGCGGTTTTCTGCCAGGATCTGCTTCGGATCTAGAGCCAGCATGCTTCGTCGGGAACTCCAAAGGACAACTTCTTTGAGGACGTCGTAAACCCGTACATGAATGAGCTGAAGATGCACCCCAAGGAATTGCTGCTCATAGATGGAGAGTTGCAGATTGAAGATGTCCGGTGTCCTAAAGGAGAAGGAAGTTTGGAGGACAGGATGGAGAAATTAGAACAAGAGATCTTCAACTACAAGAAGATGGCTGAGCGTGAAGTGGACATCTTCCACAAAATTGTGTCTGAACTTATTGATGGACACAAGAAGGAGACTGCAAGGTTGTGGGACGATATCCTCTCACTTCACGACACTACCAACGAACTCCAAGCTCAACTCTATGATGTTCAGAACCAAAACTGTGAGTATGAAAACAGGTTTAAACACATAAGCTATGCTGCTAGTTTCAGGATTCCTGAGACCAAGATGTCGTTTGTTGATGGAGAGCCTCTTCCTTGGAAGTCTGATGATGGGAAGAATTCATCACCACCACCTCCGAAGGAGTTATTCATCATTGGTATTGGCACCCCCTTGGTTTGTTCCAAGCTTGGGGGGAGTGCCGCGGTATCACATCATCACTATTTTTTACCTTTTTACTATCAAGTAGTGTCATATCATGAGTAGGGAAGTTATCATATAAGATGGGTTGCAGTATGGAAGTATCTCTCTTTTAGTTGGTTATCTATGTATCCCTTGGTGTGAGTTATCGTTATGGAATATTAATGAGAAGTCTTATCATTTTCATATTGCACATCTTATTTTAGTTTGCAAATTCTGTTATATGATTGATCTTGTTGTTAGTATTGGTATCACTTTGGGAGCATTGAGTAAATAGATAATTTCTTATGTTCCATGCCACATTATTGATGATATCTACATGTTTTATGCATACTTTATGTCATATTTATGCATTTTCCGGCACTAACCTATTGACGAGATGCCGAAGAGCCGATTCGTTGTTTTACGCTGTTTTTGGTTTCAGAAATCCTAGTAAGGAAATATTCTCGGAATTGGACGAAATCAACGCCCGGGGGCCTATTTTGCCACGAAGCTTCCGGAAGACCGAAGAGAAGACGAAGTGGGGCCACGGGGCGCCGCCACACTAGGGCGGCGCGGCCCGGGCCTTGGCCGCGCGGCCTCGGCGTGTGGGGCCCCGTGACGCCCCCTGACCTGCCCTTCCGCCTACATATAGTCTTCGTCGCGAAACCCCCAGTACCGAGAGCCACGATACGGAAAACCTTCCAGAGACGCCGCCGCCGCCAATCCCATCGCGGGGGATTCTGGAGATCGCCTCCGGCACCCTACCGGAGAGGGGAATCATCTCCCGGAGGACTCTTCACCGCCATGGTCGCCTCCGGAGTGATGAGTGAGTAGTTCACCCCTGGACTATGGGTCCATAGCAGTAGCTAGATGGTCGTCTTCTCCTTATGTGCTTCATTGTCGGATCTTGTGCGCTGCCTAACATGATCAAGATCATCTATCTGTAATGCTATATGTTGTGTTTGTTGGGATGCGATGGATAGAGAATATTATGTTATGTTGATTATCAATCTATCACCTATGTGTTGTTTATGATCTTGCATGCTCTCCGTTATTAGTAGAGGCTCTGGCCAAGTTTTTACTCTTAACTCCAAGAGGGAGTATTTATGCTCGATAGTGGGTTCATGCCTCCATTAAATGCAGGACAGTGACGAGAAAGTTCTAAGGTTGTGGATGTGCTGTTGCCACTAGGGATAAAACATTGATGCTATGTCCGAGGATGTAGTTATTGATTACATTACGCACCATACTTAATGCAATTGTCTCGTTGTTTGCAACTTAATACCGGAAGGGGTTCGGATGATAACCTGAAGGTGGACTTTTTAGGCATAGATGCATGCTGGATAGCGGTCTATGTACTTTGTCGTAATGCCCAATTAAATCTCACTATACTCATCATATCATGTATGTGCATGGTCATGCCTCTCTATTTGTCAATTGCCCAACTGTAATTTGTTCACCCAACATGCTATTTATCTTATGGGAGAGACACCTCTAGTGAACTGTGGACCCCGGCCCATTCTTTTACATCGAATACAATCTACTGCAATACTTGTTCTACTGTTTTCTGCAAACAATCATCATCCACACTATACATCTAATCCTTTGTTACAGCAAGCCAGTGAGATTGACAACCTCACTGTTTTGTTGGGACAAAGTACTTTGGTTGTGTTGTGCAGGTTCCACGTTGGCGCCGGAATCCCTGGTGTTGCGCCGCACTACATCCCGCCGCCATCAACCTTCGACGTGCTTCTTGGCTCCTACTGGTTCGATAACCTTGGTTTGTTACTGAGGGAAAACTTGCTGCTGTGCGCATCACACCTTCCTCTTGGGG
>NC_061512.1:199854384-199898271 GCF_022539505.1 Lolium rigidum
CTCTAGCGCTTATGCTTGTGCTACTAATCCTATGTTCATGTTCATGCTGATTCTTCTTCTGTGCCTCTGTGTTGCGGTCGGGAAACCCACCGAACGGGCAGCGCTTGTGCTCGGTGAGCAGGGACAACAGGCTCGGCAAGCCGGGTCCCTGGAAGCGACGAAGCTTGCTCCGGCCTCTGCGTCCCCGTCTCCGTCAGCATATAGGCGCCTGCCTCGGCCCCTGCCCGCCGACAGAGGTGGGATGAACCACCCGCTTGTTTCACGCCGCCCGCGCCACGTGGCAGACAAGCAGGGCTGGATGGCTCTCGGGTTATCCGTGAATCGGCTCAAAGAGCCGATCCACCCATGATTCGTACAAGGTGTCCGAATATATGGTGGTCCTGCTTGATCAAGATAAAGCTAATGAGATCTACGACGATTTAGGGTTTTCACCGCATAATCGGATCATCCTACTCACGATTGGGCCTCGCGCTCGCGCACGGTGACCGTAAGCCGATCCTAGACAGGGCCTAAAAACCAACACGAGGTTGATCCCGGAACATCCTTTCTAGGGCTAGCAAACGTCACCCTACACGCCGCTGGATCCTCCAACCCTTTGTAAGGCCTAACTATTGCGGATGTTAAACTAATCCTTGATGAACAAGGAGCAACCGTAACGGATCAGATCTACTAAACTATGATCAAGCGGGGTGCCGCCCCTACACACTGAGATAGGTGTAAGGGCGGCTAGATGTGCAAGGGTTGCATAACGAAAGCATGTAATTCGAAGAACAATGCTAACCCTAACACATCTAAGATAACTACGTTGCTCGCCATCAAAAAGGCTTCGGCACGAGCAACGCATGAACAACGTGGGCAGGCTTGTGCTTTGCCTAGATCGCAAGATGCGATCTAGGCGGCATGGTGCTACCGGAGAAACCCTCGAGACGAAGGAGTTGGCGATGCGCCGAGATTTGTTTGTGTTGAACGTTGGTTGTTGTTTATTCCATAAACCCTAGATACATATTTATAGTCCAAGGGACTTTCTAATTCAGGCGTGCACCTAACCGTGCACGGGTAAAACTCTAACTTCTAACCAGACACGTAATCTAATATGTTACGGATACAAGGGCAAACTAGCCCAAACTTTGCATGTAAGGCCGATTCACGTATTTCTTCTATATATATATCTTCAAGTCCATCTTGATCGCGGCCCACCTCTGACTCGGTCAAATTCTGGTGATAACACATGCCCCCCTGGTTTTGGAAATGTCATTTCCAAAATCATTATGCTTATACCTCATCGGGTCATGTCATGGCGTCTTGCCTCCTTAACTTTATCACCAATCTAAAAAATGAAGGAACGTCTTCACTTAACCTGCTAGATAGCCGAGTCGGGCGCCCCCAAAAGAGCCGATGGTATCACATCGGCCTCTATGATAAACGGGAGCAAGGTCAACCTAGCTTGCCCCTCCAAACGGTAACTTGCGCCCTTCGTCGAGAAACTCGGATCCCCAAATCGCCGCCCGAGACAGCTCTACGGATCTCGGATCTCGGCCGCGCCGTCCCAATCCTCGGCGCATCCAATGGCGGAATCATCCAACGCCAACGCCATGATCTCCCGGTACGAAGGTAATCCTCAACGGCCCCCTTGCCACATGCATCAATGTCAAGAGTAAACAGCAAACACCTGAATTAATGTTTTCTCCCACTATCAATTTTAGGTTTCAGACATCCTGCTGCCACATCCTTCTCTCGCAAATTCTATGTGCCTTGGTCCTCGTTCTTGAGAGCCCTGCCCTCTTAATTTCATGCGAAGCTAACGGGATCCCCTTTGTGAATCAGAACTTAGATCGACCTCCTGGGCCGGCGCGCTGCGAGCACTGGCCTAACCCCCGAGGGTTGGGTGACATGGTACAACTGAGTATCCAAAGCCCATTATGCCACACAGGAAGCCATAGGGATAGCCGATGCCCTGTCATTATCATTGTCTCCTCTTGAGAAGAATGAAAACATTCCGAAAACCATCGGCTATTTACGGTACGACGCATCTGAACTGCTTCATGTTTGGCCATGGCCCTATGACACCCACTCTGCTGGATGTGACCATGATCACGAGGCCTAGACATTGCATCCCCAAGCCCTTACTGCATTCAAAGCTGCCGAAAGTCCCTTTCACCCTTTCTTCTAAAAAGAGTGTACCAGGCTGGGGTGCCTACCTCAATCGTTATATGAAGACCAAAGGCCATGTGACGAGAGAGAGAACACACGGCCTTCCTGAACTTTTGGTTGGAACACTTCATATTACGTGGCCCATCACTTGCCCCTACCAAAAATTACCTTTCCCTAGCCTATGAAGCTGGCCAAAGGCACCCATCTTGGCCTAGGCAAGGCTGTTTCTTGGAGAGGTCTATCGATCTCTTCAGCGATGTCCGTCAAGCTTGTTCTCTCAAAAGACGGTTAAAGGCGGCGGTCCACTGGTGGTTTATTCGGTTATGGGCGCGGCTATACTTTGAGAACCGGATCCCGGACTTCCCACCTTTGACCTCCTGCACCTTCCCGGATGCTAACGGCAAGGATATCCGATGTACCGGCTATGGCCAAGCTTTGTATGGTCTCCCGAGCGGCGGGCTGATCCCTAAGGAAGCGACGGGGGTGGTTCAAGATCTTCTTCCAAGGTTTGGACAACCCCCTGTTCTTTCCTTATACTTGAGCCGGAGAATTTTGAAAATCCGGTCTCCTTTCGATTGGATAACTTTGCCGATGACGATAGCACCCAGCATACTGTATTCCATCATGATTCGCCCTTGCTTCCTCCCTGTCGGCATGAGTACCTCGAACCGGATCATCAAGCCTGGTTATGAGTGTTATCAACCGGTAGTGGTAGCCCGACGGCTTGGTCTCGGGCGAGGTGCCGCCACACTTCTTCTTACACCACTGACGGCAAGCAGGCTGAGCTGCACGACATACTCACGGCCAAAGGTGTTACACCTTCTTTGATGCTTTGGCCATCCCAATTCCCCACAACCTCCGTTTCTCCTTTACCACCGACGGTTTCGAGACTTGGTGGTCCATGTGGAAGACCCATGTCTTCAGAAGGGCTTTAGGACCGCTGTTGAGACAACTCGATGCCGAGTATGACATCCCCGCAGACCAGGTACCATTACTCACATATTTCTTGTAACTGCTTATGGTAATCGTCTGGTGACCTGTCTCTATCTTCCTAGCAGCAACAAGAGGGCCCGGTTCCCAAGCAAGCCGACGGCTCCCCCTTCGTATTTCTTCCTCCGGCTCCGGTGGTTCTCTTCACGCGAGCTCGCCATCCCTCGAAGAAAGTCATAATGCAGAGCCAGCCGATTCCTCCGAAATCGGCTCCCAAGAGTAAAGCAACTTTGGGGCCAGTTGCCCCCCGAGCCCCGACTCAGGCGAGGACGGCAGTGAGGAAGGTGGCTGTCAGGAAGACCTTGAAGCGCAAAGCTCCTGCTCGGGAAAGCTTGCACGTAAGTTGATCCGTGTCTTAATCGAACACATTTGCCTTCCCAACCTTTGTAACATGGTTGTGCCTCTTCTTACAGGCTTCCTGCGAAGAGAACTCCGGTGAGGGAGCACGGTCCGGTCCAAGGGACTCTTCCCCGAGTGATACAGAAGGTCCACTACACGAGCCGGACGGATTCGCCAGCGTCGGCTTCTCGGAAAAGGTCGACTTCCGAGCCGGCTGTCCTTCGGGTTCCGGTCCAAACGAGGTCGCGCATGAAGCGTCGATGCGTCAAAAGGGCCCGCACAAGCCCGCAAGTCTCCTCGCCGAGCCAGGAAGTTTCAAATGTAATATACTCAGCAGTTCGTGTTCCACATCGTCTTGCCACTAATTGGATTGCCTTACCATTTCCCTTGCAGACTGATGGGACTTCTAGCGGGGACGTTGAAGAGGTGCCGATGCCATCTGCTGCCCTTGGCCTGTCCAATTCGCCAAGCGCGACTGACCAAGTAGCTAACCTAGCCCAGACTGCCGTAAAGCCGATCGTCACAACATCGGCTTCCCTTCCTTTCTTGGGAGAGGTAAGCTCGTCTCTCTCTCTCTCAAGCCCGCTCTTTTCCTTTGTCGTATGCTCATGCTTGCTCTTGCTCGTACGTCGAGGGTGTGATCCTTCAAGCTTGTTGACGTTCGACCCCGACTCCATCGAGCCCGCCGTTTCCAAAACAGGTGAAGAGCCGGATCCTAGCGCGATCGACGGCCCACTCCGGCGCCTCAAAGTCTTGCTCTCCTCCTCGGTCGATACGCTGGTCGAGAACCACGAGGCAATCAAGGGTATCCTCGAGGACATCCAGCCCCGTCTCCCGGTGCACGCTGCAAGTTAAGCTTTGGCAGGCAGTGTCTTTGCCAGTTTTCAGGTCAAGGGTGCAGTCGGCTCGTCAAAGGATTACTCTTCGCCGCGCCCAACTCCCGTTGAGAGCCGATATTGCAGGCAAATGTCAACGGCTCAATGAGAAGAAAGCCGTTTTAGACGCCAAGACCGCCACTTACGCTCGTAGCGTCAAACTTGCGACCTTGCGCAAGGAACTGGAGGACCTTGAGAAGAGGGCCATGGAGACCAAACAACTTATCCAGGACGAGGAATCCCTCATTGCTTGCTCCCAAGAGGAAGCAAAAGGTCTCACGGCTGATGCGAAGGCCGACCTGGCTGAAGTTCGTGCCACGAGCAGCCGGTGGTGATGGGGAGAGACGAGGACGACGAGGCCGAGATCGCCGAGGTGGATCGAATCCGTGCCGATGCTCTTCACGCCCTTAATGCTTTTCTTCGGTAGGGCCTCCTTGTGTAAGCCGATGCATGTAAACTTGCTTTGCCGTACTTGTCAAGTCAACGTCGGTGCATCGGCTCGGTTGCGTTGCCAATTTGATTTGTTTTTATATATTGTCAATTTCCGCCAATTTCCCTATCGGCTCGCCAGTATTCCTCCGCACATGCTCAATGGTGTCGCCGCATGCCCATATGATTAGGTGCCCCCCGAGCCGGTTCTGCCAGGAATTGCGCGACATCGGCTCTACGGCTAGCCAAAAGACTACGATGTGAACGTCGGCTTTGTTAGGAACAACGTGGATTTCTTCCGGTGCCTCGGCCGACGCATCCCATTGCCCATTAGATCGACGTTGAGCCCAGACCGAAACATGGTGAGGATGATTTTTTGGCCGATTCCTAGAGTCGGCCTTTATGTTAGTAGGTCCACGCTGGTCTGGCGGTATTCCTCTATAGATCTTTGGGGCCGATCTCACGGATCGGCCTTGCCGCGTTTGCCCATACATAGTGTCGGAGCTGGTCGCGTGGAACGGTTTCTTCCTTGTCGCCGCTGTGAGAGCAGCTACCCTCATCTCCGTCCCTACCATAGTGGCGTCCGGGTCCCGGACGTTGATGTCGAGTGGGGATCTTGGTTGGCACTCCTCAAGGTAAGTACGCTCCACCATGTTAACGGTGGACGCCGGTGAAATCGGTACTCTGGTGCTGCCAATGCGCAGCGGCGAACGGACCGGACGCACTTTCATGTGAAACCCGTCCACTTGATGCCATGGGATGAGAAAGAGCCGATGAGTTCGGCTTCGAGGGTTGCCTTGATCTCGTCATGCTTCTTCTTGAGCTCATCAGGCAGATCCTCGTACTTGACCGGAGTGCTTTCCGCCATCTCGGATGTAGATGGCGATGTGGTGGATGTCGAAGGTTGTCCCACCGGGCGTGCCGAGAATGTGTTGACGTCGGAAACCCCCGGCGGGCAGAGACGGGCAACACGGTAGAGCCGGGAACAACTAGGGCTGCGGCGGCCCGGTCCCTCGGAGCGACGGCCCGCAAAGCCTCCTGGTCACACGTCCGATGCTATCGCAAGGGCGTGCCACCCGACCTATACCTGGTCGGGGAAGGTGTGGATGATGCCTCGCTTAGTTTCTGCATGGCATACACGTAAACATTAAATACGAGCCTCGATCGGCTCTCGGGTTATCTCGTGAATCGGCTCAAAGAGCCGATCCACCCATGATTCGAACAAGGTGTCCGAATATATGGTGGTCCTGCTTGATCAAGATAAAGCTAATGAGATCTACGACGATTTAGGGTTTTCACCGCATAATCGGATCATCCTACTCACGATTGGGCCTCGCGCTCGCGCACGGTGACCGTAAGCCGATCCTAGACAGGGCCTAAAAACCAACACGAGGTTGATCCCCGGAACATCCTTTCTAGGGCTAGCAAACGTCACCCTACACGCCGCTGGATCCTCCAACCCTTTGTAGGGCCTAACTATTGCGGATGTTAAACTAATCCTTGATGAACAAGGAGCAAACAGTAACGGATCAGATCTACTAAACTATGATCAAGCGGGGTGCCGCCCCTACACCTAAGATAGGTGTAAGGGCGGCTAGATGTGCAAGGGTTGCATAACGAAAGCATGTAATTCGAAGAACAATGCTAACCCTAACACATCTAAGATAACTACGTTGCTCGCCATCAAAAAGGCTTCGGCACGAGCAACGCATGAACAACGTGGGCAGAGCTTGTCTTGCCTAGATCGCAAGATGCGATCTAGGCAGCATGGTGCTTACCGGAGAAACCCTCGAGACGAAGGAGTTGGCGATGCGCCGAGATTTGTTTGTGTTGAACGTTGGTTGTTGTTTATTCCATAAACCCTAGATACATATTTATAGTCCAAGGGACTTTCTAATTCAGGCGTGCACCTAACCGTGCACGGGTAAAACTCTAACTCTAACCGACACGCAATCTAATATGTTACAGATACAAGGGCAAACTAGCCCAAACTTTGCATGTAAGGCCGATTCACGTATTTCTTCTATATATATATTCTCCCAGTCCATCTTGATCGCGGCCCACCTCTGACTCGGTCAAATTCTGGTGATAACAACCACCATATATTCGGACACCTTGTACGAATCATGGGTGGATCGGCTCTTTGAGCCGATTCACAGGATAACCTGAGAGCCGATCGAGGCTCGTATTTAATGTTTACGTGTATGCCGCGCGGGAAACTAAGCAAGGCATCATCAACACCTTCCCGACCTGGTATAGGTCAAGTGGCACGCCCTTGCGATAGCATCGGACGTGTGACCAGGAGGCTTTGCGGGTCAGCCGCTCCGAGGGACCGGGGCCACCCGCAGCCCTAGTTGTTCCCGGCTCTACTCGTGTTGCCGCCTCTCGCCCGCCGTGGGGTTTCGACGTCAACAAGTTCACCCCTGGACTATGGGTCCATAGAAGTAGCTAGATGGTTGTCTTCTCCTCATTGTGCTTCATTGTTGGATCTTGTGAGCTGCCTAACATGATCAAGATCATCTATCTGTAATACTCTATGTTGTGTTTGTCGGGATCCGATGGATAGAGAATACCATGTTATGTTAATTATCAAGTTATTACATATGTGTTGTTTATGATCTTGCATGCTCTCCGTTACTAGTAGAGGCTCTGGCCAAGTTTTTGCTTTTAACTCCAAGAGGGAGTATTTATGCTCGATAGTGGGTTCATGCCTGCATTGACACCTGGACGAGTGACGAAAGTTCTAAGGTTGTGTTGTGTCTGTTGCCACTAGGGATAAAACATTGGCGCTATGTCCGAGGATGTAGTTGTTGATTACATTACGCACCATACTTAATGCAATTGTCTGTTGCTTTGCAACTTAATACTGGAAGGGGTTCGGACGATAACCTGAAGGTGGACTTTTAGGCATAGATGCAGTTGGATGGCGGTCTATGTACTTTGTCGTAATGCCCAATTAAATCTCACTATACTTATCATGACATGTATGTGCATTGTTATGCCCTCTCTATTTGTCAATTGCCCGACTGTAATTTGTTCACCCAACATGCTTTTATCTTATGGGAGAGACACCTCTAGTGAGCTGTGGACCCCGGTCCATTCTTTTAATACTTGAAATACAAATCTGCTACAATACTTGTTTTTACTTGTTTTCTCGCAAACAATCATCTTCCACACAATTCGGTTAATCCTTTGTTACAGCAAGCCGGTGAGATTGACAACCTCACCTGTTTCGTTGGGGCAAAGTACTTTGGTTGTGTTGTGCGGGTTCCACGTTGGCGCCGGAATCTTCGGTGTTGCGCCGCACTACATCCCGCCGCCATCAACCTTCAACGTGCTTCTTGACTCCTACTGGTTCGATTAAACCTTGGTTTCTTATCGAGGGAAACTTGCCGCTGTGCGCATCACACCTTCCTCTTGGGGTTCCCAACGGACGTGTCAACCACACGCATCAAGCAAATTTTAAGGCGCCGTTGCCGGGGAGATCAAGACACGCTGCAAGGGGAGTCTCCACTTCTCAATCTCTTTACTTTGTTTTTGTCTTGCTTTATTTTATTTACTACTTTGTTTACTGCATTATATCAAAACACAAAAAAAATTAGTTGCTAGTTTTACTTTATTTACTGTCCTGCACTCTATATCGAAAACACAAAAAAATTTAGTATACTTGCATTTACTTTATCTAGTTTGCTTTATTTACTACTGCTAAAATGGCCAACCCTGAAAATACTAAGTTGTGTGACTTCACTAGCACAAATAATAATGATTTCTTATGCACACCTATTGCTCCACCTGCTACTACAGACGAGAATTCTTTGAAATTAAACCTGCTTTACTTAATCTTGTCATGAGAGAGCAATTTTCCGGTGTTAGTTACGATGATGCTGCTGCCCATCTCAATAATTTTGTTGAACTATGTGAAATGCAAAAGTATAAAGATGTAGATGGTGACATTATAAAATTAAAATTGTTTCCTTTCTCATTAAGAGGAAGAGCTAAAGATTGGTTGCTATCTCTGCCTAAGAATAGTATTGATTCATGGACTAAATGCAAGGATGCTTTTATTGGTAGATATTATCCCCCTGCTAAAATTATATCTTTGAGGAGTAGCATAATGAATTTTAAACAATTGGATAATGAACATGTTGCTCAAGCTTGGGAAAGAATGAAATCTCTGGTTAAAAATTGCCCAACCCATGGATCGACTACTTGGATGATCATCCAAACCTTCTATGCAGGACTAAATTTTTCTTCGCGAAATTTATTGGATTCAGCTGCTGGAGGTACCTTTATGTCCATCACTCTTGGTGAAGCAACAAAGCTTCTTGATAATATGATGATTAATTACTCTGAATGGCACACGGAAAGAGCTCCACAAGGTAAGAAGGTAAATTCTGTTGAAGAATCCTCTTCCTTGAATGATAAGGTTGATGCTATTATGTCTATGCTTGCGAATGATAGGACTAATGTTGATCCTAATAATGTTCCATTAGCTTCATTGGTTGCCCAAGAAGAACATGTTGATGTAAACTTCATTAAAAATAATAATTTCAACAACAATGCTTATCGGAACAATTCTAGTAATAACTATAGGTCATATCCTTATAATAATGGTAACGGTTATGCTAATTCTTATGGAAATTCTTACAACAATAATAGGAATACACCCCCTGGACTTGAGGCCATGCTTAAAGAATTTATTAGTACACAAACTGTTTTTAACAAATCTGTTGAGGAAAAGCTCAATAAAATTGATATTCTTGTTTCTAGAGTTGATAGTCTTGCCTCTGATGTTGATCTTTTGAAATCGAAAGTTATGCCTAATAGGGATATTGAAAATAAAATTGTTACTACAGCAAATGCCATCCAAGTTAGAATTAATGAGAATATAAGATTAATGGCTGAACTGCGTGCTAGGTGGGATAGAGAAGAAAATGAAAAACTAGCTTAAAAGGAAAATGTAGCTAAAGTTTGGACTATTACCACCACTAGCAATGCTAATAATTCACATGTTGCTGCACCTCCTACTATCAATAATAAAATAATTGGTGTTGGCAATGCTTCTACTCATAGTGCAAAGCGCGCAAAATTACCTGGAACTTGCTAAAGCTGCTAAAGCGCACTGTGATAAAGCTGCTGAAATTTTTTCCAACCTTGGGGATGATAATCCCATTGCTTTAGATTGTAATGATTTAGATTTTGATGATTGCCACATCTCTGAAGTTATAAAGTTCTTGCAAAAACTTGCTAAGAGTCCCAATGCTAGCGCTGTAAACTTGGCTTTCACA
Source organism: Lolium rigidum (assembly GCF_022539505.1). NCBI lineage: Eukaryota > Viridiplantae > Streptophyta > Magnoliopsida > Poales > Poaceae > Lolium > Lolium rigidum. The sequence continues at coordinate 199,864,457 of NC_061512.1, forward strand.
AAACATATTACAAATGCTCTCATAAAAGCTAGAGAAGAGAAACTAAAACTTGAAACTTCTATTCCTAGAAAGCTAGAGGATGGTTGGGAGCCCATCATTAAAATGAGAGTCAAAGATTTTGATTGTAATGCTTTATGTGATCTTGGTGCAAGTATTTCGTTATGCCTAAGAAAGTCTATGATATGCTTGACTTGCCACCATTGAAAAATTGTTATTTGGATGTTAATCTCGCTGATAATGCTAAAAAGAAACCTTTGGGGAGAGTTGATAATGTTCATATTATGGTTAACAATAACCTTGTCCCCGTTGATTTTGTTGTCTTGGATATTGAATGCAATGCATCTTGCCCCATTATATTGGGAAGACCTTTTCTTCGAACCATTGGTGCTACTATCGATATGAAGGAAGGTAATATTAAATATCAATTTCCTCTCAAGAAAGGTATGGAACACTTCCCTAGAAAGAGAATGAAGTTACCTTTTGATTCTATCATTAGAACAAATTCTGATGTTGATGCTTCGTCTCTTGATGTTACTTGAGTTACACTTTCTGCGCCTAGCTGAAAGGCGTTAAAGAAAAGCGCTTATGGGAGACAACCCATGTTTTTACTCCAGTATTTTTGTTTTATATTTGTGTCTTGGAAGTTGCTTACTACTGTAGCAACCTCTCCTTATCTTAGTTTTAAGTTTTGTTGTGCCAAGTAAAGTCTTTGATAGTAAAGTAAGTACTAGATTTGGATTACTGCGCAGTTCCAGATTTCTTTGCTGTCACGAATCTGGGTCTACCTCCCTGTAGGTAGCTCAGAAAATTAAGCCAATTTGCGTGCATGATCCTCAGATATGTACGCAACTTTCATTCAATTTGAGAATTTTCATTTGAGCAAGTCTGGTGGCATAATAAAATCCATCTTTACGGACTGTTCTGTTTTGACAGATTCTGCCTTTTATTTCGCATTGCCTCTTTTGCTATGTTGGATGAATTTCTTTGATCCATTAATGTCCAGTAGCTTTATGCAATGTCCAGAAGTGTTAAGAATGATTGTGTCACCTCTGAACATGTTAATTTTTATTATGCACTAACCCTCTAATGAGTTGTTTCGAGTTTGATGTGGAGGAAGTTTTCAAGGATCAAGAGAGGAGTATGATGCAATATGATCAAGGAGAGTGAAAGCTCTAAGCTTGGGGATGCCCCGGTGGTTCACCCCTGCATATTCTAAGAAGACTCAAGCGTCTAAGCTTGGGGATGCCCAAGGCATCCCCTTCTTCATCGACAACATTATCAGGTTCCTCCCCGAAACTATATTTTTATTCCGTCACATCTTATGTACTTTGCTTGGAGCGTCGGTTTATTTTTGTTTTTTGTTTTGTTTGAATAAAATGGATCCTATCATTCACTTTATGGGAGAGAGACACGCTCCGCTGTAGCATATGGACAAATATGTCCTTAGGCTCTACTCATAGTATTCATGGCGAAGTTTCTTCTTCGTTAAATTGTTATATGGTTGGAATTGGAAAATGCTACATGTAGTAACTCTAAAATGTCTTGGATAATTTGATACTTGGCAATTGTTGTGCTCATGTTTAAGCTCTTGCATCATATACTTTGCACCCATTAATGAAGAAATACTTAGAGCTTGCTAATTTGGTTTGCATATTTGGTTTCTCTAGAGTCTAGATAATATCTAGTATTGAGTTTTGAACAACAAGGAAGACGGTGTAGAGTCTTATAGTGTTTACAATATGTCTTTTATGTGAGTTTTGCTGCACCGTTCATCCTTGTGTTTCTTTAAAATAACCTTGCTAGCCTAAACCTTGTATCGAGAGGGAATACTTCTCATGCATCCAAAATACTTGAGCCAACCACTATGCCATTTGTGTCCACCATACCTACCTACTACATGGTATTTATCCGCCCTTCCAAAGTAAATTGCTTGAGTGCTACCTTTAAAATTCCATCATTCACCTTTGCAATATATAGCTCATGGGACAAATAGCTTAAAAACTATTGTGGTATTGAATATGTACTTATGCACTTTATCTCTTATTAAGTTGCTTGTTGTGCGATAACCATGTTTCTGGGGACGCCATCAACTATTCTTTGTTGAATATCATGTGAGTTGCTATGCATGTCCGTCTTGTCTGAAGTAAGAGAGATCTACCACCTTAATGGTTGGAGCATGCATATTGTTAGAGAAGAACTTTGGGCCGCTAACTAAAGCCATGATTCATGGTGGAAGTTTCAGTCTTGGACATATATCCTCAATCTCATATGAGAATAATAATTGTTGCCACATGCTTATGCATTAAAGAGGAGTCCATTATCTCGTTGTCCATGTTGTCCCGGTATGGACGTCTAAGTTGAGAATAATCAAAAGCGAGAAATCCAAAATGCGAGCTTTCTCCTTAGACCTTTGTACAGGCGGCATGGAGGTACCCCATTGTGACACTTGGTTAAAACATGTGTATTGCAAAGATCCGGTAGTCCAAGCTAATTAGGACAAGGTGCGGGCACTATTAGTATACTATGCATGAGACTTGCAACTTGTAAGATATAATTTACATAACTCATATGCTTTATTACTACCGTTGACAAAATTGTTTCATGTTTTCAAAATAAAAGCTCTAGCACAAATATAGCAATCGATGCTTTCCTCTTTGAAGGACCATTCTTTTACTTTTATGTTGGGTCAGTTCACCTATCTCTCTCCACCTCAAGAAGCAAACACTTGTGTGAACTGTGCATTGATTCCTACATACTTGCATATTGTACTTGTTATATTACTCTATGTTGACAATTATCCATGAGATATACATGTTACAAGTTGAAAGCAACCGCTGAAACTTAATCTTCCTTTGTGTTGCTTCAATGCCTTTACTTTGATTTATTGCTTTATGAGTTAACTCTTATGCAAGACTTATTAATACTTGTCTTGAAGTACTATTCATGAAAAGTCTTTGCTTTATGATTCACTTGTTTACTCATGTCATTACCATTGTTTTGATCGCTGCATTCACTACATATGTTTACAAATAGTATGATCAAAGTTATGATGGCATATCACTTCGGAAATTATCTTTGTTATCGTTTTACCTCGCTCGGACGAGCAGAACTAAGCTTGGGGATGCTTGATACCTCTCCGACGTATCGATAATTTCTTATGTTCTATGCCATATTATTGATGATACCTACATGTTTTATGCACACTTTATGTCATATTCGTGCATTTTCTAGAACTAACCTATTAACAAGATGCCGAAGTGCCGCTTGTCTGTTTTCTGCTGTTTTTGGTTTCGAAATCCTAGTAACGAAATATTCTCGGAATTGGACGAAACAAAGACCCGGGGGCCTATTTCGCCACGAACCTTCCGGAAGACCGAAGAGCATACGAAGTGGGGCCACGAGGTGGCCAAACCACAAGGCGGCGCGGCCAAGGGGGCCCGCGCCGCCCGTGGTGTGGGCCCCTCGTCAGGCCCCCGACTCGCCCTTCCGCCTACTTAAAGCCTCCGTCGCGAAACCCCGAGGCGAAAAACCACGATACGGAAAACCTTATCGAGACGCCGCCGCCGCCGATCCCATCTCGGGGATTCTGGAGATCTCCTCCGGCACCCTGCCGGAGAGGGGATTCATCTCCCGAAGGACTCTACACCGCCATGGTCGCCTCTCGGAGTGATGAGTGAGTAGTTCACCCCTGGACTATGGGTCCATAGCAGTAGCTAGATGGTTGTCTTCTCCTCATTGTGCTTCATTGTTGGATCTTGTGAGCTGCCTAACATGATCAAGATCATCTATCCGTAATACTCTATGTTGTGTTTGTCGGGATCCGATGGATAGAGAATACCATGTTATGTTAATTATCAAGTTATTACATATGTGTTGTTTATGATCTTGCATGCTCTCCGTTACTAGTAGAGGCTCTGGCCAAGTTTTTGCTTTTAACTCCAAGAGGGAGTATTTATGCTCGATAGTGGGTTCATGCCCGCATTGACACCGGGACAAGTGATGAGAAAGTTCTAAGGTTGTGCTGTGCTCGTTGCCACTAGGGATAAAACATTGGCGCTATGTCCGAGGATGTAGTTGTTGATTACATTACGCACCATACTTAATGCAATTGTCTCGTTGCTTTGCAACTTAATACTGGAAGGGGTTCGGACGATAACCTCGAAGGTGGACTTTTTAGGCATAGATGCGGTTGGATGGCGGTCTATGTACTTTGTCGTAATGCCCAATTAAATCTCACTATACTTATCATGACATGTATGTGCATTGTTATGCCCTCTCTATTTGTCAATTGCCTGGACTGTAATTTGTTCACCCAACATGCTTTTATCTTATGGGAGAGACACCTCTAGTGAACTGTGGACCCCGGTCCATTCTTTTAATACTGAAATACAAATCTGCTGCAATACTTGTTTTTACTGTTTTCTCTGCAAACAATCATCTTCCACACAATTCGGTTAATCCTTTGTTACGGCAAGCCGGTGAGATTGACAACCTCACTGTTTCGTTGGGGCAAAGTACTTTGGTTGTGTTGTGCAGGTTCCACGTTGGCGCCGGAATCTCTGGTGTTGCGCCGCACTACATCCCGCCGCCATCAACCTTCAACGTGCTTCTTGACTCCTACTGGTTCGATTAAACCTTGGTTTCTTACTGAGGGAAACTTGCCGCTGTGCGCATCACACCTTCCTCTTGGGGTTCCCAACGGACGTGTCAACCACACGCATCACGTCGCCATATACCCAGCTTCCGGTGTTTTGGGAATAATATTCCCCCTCGTGTCGATTGACATAAAAGACATGTCGAGGTTTTGAACTAAGTTTTCTCTCTCTGCTTTAGGTATATTTTGCAGACGAGATCTCGTTCTCCTTCGAGCTTCCCTGTGACTATCTCCCGAAGTTCCTGAATGTCGACTTAGCTCCGCTCTTCACCTGCTTGATGCGGAAGCTGCTTCCTGCCTCCTATCCAACTCGATTTTCTGTTTCTCGAGCTCCCTCCTGTGACTCCTCAGGTGTTGCCGCAATAGGCATTGGTTCTGTACCATCAATAGCTCTTGCGACTCGATCCCATACGGCCTGCGGAAATTGCACCATCTCTCGTGTTCCTGTTCCGATATATTTTGTTCCCAAACCTCGCGCGAGATCTGCGGGATCGACATATGGTTTACCCGCATCGTCGAAAGCCTCTGACGTCACTGGTTCTGTTCGGCTTGGTTCTCCAATTGCGTAGATCTGGGTTCTGAACTTTGTCGGGTTTGGTGACACCATCGTAGATTGGTGAAGACCTTTCCAACGGTGATGGATTTGTCGATGAAGTTGAAGCTGTCGGTGTCGCTCGAGTCATCGCTTATATAGGAGTTCAGATGACTCGAAGGACATGTCGCTGAAGATCTTGACGAGTTTTTCGCTCGTCCTGGTGCTGATGAAGCGTGGCGATGAAATCTCCTTGTCGCCTGACTCGATTGATGATGCTGAGCTCGAAAAATCGGGATCGACCGCCGATAATCCCGACGAGATCGGAATTTCGAGACGATACGCTCCTTCTTTCTCGACGCGGAAGTGGAACTTCCCGAACGTCATCTCCATGGGCTCCTCCAGATACGCATATGCAGCCAAACGGGAGGGTGGGTGAGGTACAAAATCAACTAGACCAGTTTCGATCTGTTTACCTCTGTCCATTGCGTTGCTTGCAGTTTACAAAATCAACATATATATTGATCTCCTTTTTTAAAATTAGATGGAATGTGTGCGGGACACTCTCCTAACGGTGGATCGCATACGAGCAATTCAAAAGGAGTTGGCGGGATTCTTAGTTAGGGAGGTCATAGCTTCAACTGGAGCATACCATCGGGAGTTAATATTTGATATTAGGCATAGAAAATAGACATGGTAAAGAGGATCGACTTTATATTATAAATATGCATTACGTGTACTGTATTTCATGACGATGTCTATATATTCAGGACGATGTTGTGGTTCCTTGAATGATGTATGCATGCAGATTTGAATGAATAACATAAAACCCTGAAACTCTGCCGCGGCAGAGAAATGGTCATTTTGTCTGCCGCGGCAGAGAAACACTGCTCCACCCTAAACCTCTGTCGCGGCAGATAAATGATCATCTTATCTGCCCTGGCAGACAGCCTAACACGAACCGGGACTAATGCTCCTCCACCCCAAGCCCCCTAGCCGCACCACGTGGAGGACCATTTAGACCCAATTTATATTTGAATCGGGACTAAAGGTGAAGGCCTTTAGTCCCGATTGAGCAATCCCGGTTGCTCAACCGGGACTAAAGACGCAAATAAACCAGAGCTAAAGGTCCGTTTTCCACTAGTGGGGGTGGATGGAAAATACTTTCACCCTCTTCTTGTCTGCTTTTTCCCATCTCACGGAAGGGGACCATACAGAAATCACTTCTGGAGGCGAATGGAGTTTCCGTACGCCCCCCATCTCTGGTAGCCGCCATTGGGGAAATTTTAAATGCGGGGATCGGATGGTCCGGCCGCTTGGGTGTCGGATGATCCGGCCTGGAGAACTTTCCTAGCCTTCTCTTCACTCCTCTTCTCATATGCACTTCTCCTCAGCAAGATCTCTTCCACCAAAAGGTGGGTCAACATCCGTAGTGATAAATTAATTTCTACACACTTGAGTACATACGGTAGAAATCTTATTCAAGTGGTGTTATCAAAACACACAAAATTGTAGACATAGAAGTTGTCTTTCAACTAATAACTTAAGTGCAATTACAACATTACATTATGTATTGGTACATGATGTTGAGGATTCATATACTCCCCGTACAATAACAAATTATTAAAAAAAAACTTATTTTCTTACCATTCGTGAGGCGGTCTAAGAAAGTATGTATCACACATCACAAGTGTGTTTACCTTTTTTTATTACTAGGTTAATAACACCACCTAGTTCATTCCATCAAAACACGTCACGTTATTGTCTTATCCACGTAGGCTGGCACAAATTGGTTAGCATCATGGATACATTATCCATCTACAAATAACACTCCATCAAGATAACTCTAAGACATAGAATAGTTAGCCAAATAAAAACTAGATTCAACATCTCAAATTAACATAGATTCCCATAATCATGTAGGGCAGCTTATACCGGAAACTTCAAATAGAGGCCGAGCTACATGTGTCCCTTTATTTTCAACAATTCAAAAATCACAGTTTTAAGTTTTAAAAAAATCTGAAAAAATTCTTAATGTAGACAATGATGAAATCTGCAAATGTGCAAAACCTCAATGTGAAATTCTTCGTATTGTAGACAACATAAAAAATAACAAAATCTGACAGGTTTTATATGTTTAAAAATGTGCACTATTTACTATTCTCATATCCACACATTCATCATTTTTGTGTATCCTAAACTATTAAGAATTTTATATTCAGATTTTACATGTTTGTAGATACCATCATTGATACATCCAGAATTTTTTTTCAGAATTTTTTAAAAATTAAAATATAATTTTGATTTTTTTTCAAAATAAAAAGCTGCATGTAGCTCGGCCTCCATTGGTCGTATATGCTTATGTTCTCTCCTAAGATGTTGTGTCTACGACATGTGGCTATGGTGACAACGGCAAAGGAGAGTTCTTTTTTTTTCAACTCTATGTGGGTGACTCAATGGCTGCTCTGCTTGTGTTTGTCTTGTTCAGCTATGTGACGATGCCATCGTGAGCGGTGAAGGATTGAGCACAACATATAGTTTTGGAGGGTTTTGTTTTCAATTGCACATTTTTCTTGTCTTTAGTATGGGCATTTATCCATCGTACTCAAGATTTAGTTGTTAGCACAGCTATATTGGAAGAGTAAAATTCGAGCGATATGCTTGATGAGCAACCCAAACCAACAAAAAATATTGGAAGAGTAAAATGTTTTTCACCGTGTGGTGTGTAGATATTTGTGAAAAATAAATTCAATTTACGTAAAAAAGTCATAAATACGAAATGTACGTTTCATTTTCTGGTTTGATCATACGTGAAAACAAAGCTCATGGTTTTAAGAGGACCAGTAATAATTAATGTAGTAATTAAAGTACAATCTATAAAAAAATAACTATGAGAAGATTATCCTACAAATCTGGGTCGTTCAAAAAATGGATAGCTTACATTTATATAATAACATGAAAAAAAAACAAATGCATAGCTAGCTATTTCATGAAGGTGGTGTTTTGGCTCATATATGCATATGCATATGAACCTATTATTAAAAAAAACATATATTTTTTTAAAAAAAAAATCGCGTGCACATCTGAACATATTATGTTTGTACATACGTTTTTAGAAAAAAAGAATATTTTATGTGGCATGCGTATAAAGATTTAAAAAGTCCCATAAATAACCATGTTGGAGCATTAAAATATTCTTTTACTGAAAACTTATGTGCGAAAATAGAAAGGCTATATGTACGTGTGAAATTTTATTTCAGTTATTTTTAACATTGTGAAATGTATCTTCACACAGTAAATTTATATATACCGGCCCGTGAGCTGAATTGGATTTTCACTATTTCATAACCCCCTTCAACAAACTAGCTATTTAGTAGAGTAACTTGCAATTCCGTTTTGTATGGATGGATGTATATTTAGCAGAGCCCCTGGATTCTGATTCCCGCCGGGCGGCGCATCGTGCGTGCCGGATAGCCGCCGCCGCGGGCGCGGGGCACGCATGCGGCACAAATCAACAAAATCACACGGACTCGTTGACGCCTGCCATGCCCTCAGGCCTCAGCGCGCGGGCGTGCTTACACGACGCGGAGGCCCAGACTCGGAGCCTTGTTCCCACCCGGGACGTGGCAGCTGCGGTCTGACCACTCCCCACCGCCACCGCCTAAGCTCCTCTTCTTCTTCACCCATGGTCCTCCTGCCCCAGCTACACAGCCACGCAGCCTCCCTGCTCCCGTTTTCCTGCTTCCCAGCTTGCTCCTTGCCGGCGCCATGTCGTACAACAAGACCGCCTCCATCACCGCGGAGACCATAAACCCCAGGGTACGGCTCGTTCATGCATCCTTCTTTGGGCACTAAATGCAAGCCACGGTTCTGTTCTTACATGAAAAATAGATGGGGTTAACATGTACATATGGCTCCGTTTGAAGGTCAAGACGTTCAACTATGAGCCCTGCGGCGAGATTGCTACGCTCGCTGAGGTAATCCTAAGAATCTACCTGCACTCTGCAGAGTGCAGACACCTCCGCAGCTATTAATTTTGACTAATGTAGATTATACGTACACCACTAGTGTAAGCACACACAGAGATTCCTGTAATCTACTCCATTCTGCACGAACTTGGATCTTCGATGATGTTGCACTTCTGTGGAAACATTGGTTATAAACCTTGTTTTCTTGTATGCCTGGCTTTCTGTCATCCAGCGCCTGCAGGAGGAGCTGAAGAAAAATCCAGGTTCTCGCCCATTCGAAGAGGTGCGTGCTTGCCATCAATTGTGTTATATACTCCAAGCTAGTAGTGATTCTGGTCAAAAGAAATTATGATATATAAGTAATTTCCTTCTAGCAGATAATATACTGCAATCTTGGGAACCCCCAGGCTCTCGGTCAGCGACCCATAACTTTCTTTCGCGAGGTTACAGTTCTTAAGCTCTTATTAAAAACATACTAAATTGGTTAAATACGACATCGATGCTTCATGCCAATTGATATATTGCCTTCAGGTTCTTTCTCTGTGTGACAACCCAACCCTCCTGGAGAGGGACGAGACTCGTTTGTTATTCAGGTTGGACACTAAATATATAGCTCGATTTCATTTTGGCATATATCTTGCTACAATCATTCAAAAGAAAACAGAACAAGCACTGTAATTCTTTCTTTTTCTAGTAGAAAAAACTCGCATCACGACACAATATTTGACTGACAGAAAATTGACAAACACTGTCTCAATCTAATATTACAGTGCATGCGCCATAAAAAGAGCGCGGAAGATTATCGAGGCAATGCCTGGCAGAGACTCCGGCCCATATACTCCCAGTCAGGTACTTGTTGGAGTACACGCTCGAGTAGTGTGATGTTTTGGGCAGTATCAGTGTGCCAGAATGTCCTGGCTTCAGAGTTGTCCTATTGTCCAAATGACGATATATTTTTCCTGTCATATTCGGAATGATTATTTTGATTTTTCTATCGTGATCAGGGAATCAAAAGTTTGCGCGAATCAGTCGCCGATGGCATCGCTGGGAGAGATGGTTATCCATCAAGGCCAGAAGACATTTTTCTAACAGATGGAGCGAGTTCGGCGGTAGTACTCTATTACTCTGCAGCACTCAAGAGAGATCCATCACATCCGGATATCCTAAACATGGCTACCTTTTTTCTTTCTTCCTTCCAGATAAACTTGACTTTGCAGATGCTCATAAGATCGGAGGAAGATGGAATTTTATGCCCTTTACCTGAATATCCACTATACTCGGCTTCCATTATACTCCATGGTGGAACGATGGTATGGTGCTAGCTTTATGAAAGAATCATGCAACATTTGCAATTCCTCGGACTAACTTTGTTCATTGAATCTCAAACTTATAATCAGATGGCTGATATTTTGTCTCGAAAAGAAACTGTAAAACAGGAATGTTCGAATGTGTGTAAAAGGACCAGTTACTGAATTCAGTATTTGGGTACCATATAACCTTAATGGGGATGGTGATGTAAAAGTAGTGCTAATTTTATTACATGCAAGAAATGACCGAGTTACTGAATTGAGTTTTTAGATACCATATAACCTTAGTGAGGATGGTGATTGGGGACTTGAGATTTTCGAAGTAAAGAGGTGTTTGGAGGAGGCTCGTATATCTGGTTTGACTGTTCGAGCCATGGTGGTCATAAATCCTGGAAATCCTACTGGACAGGTATGACAATATATACATATATATTGCAATACTATACATGAATTGGAAAATACAATACATATCTGAAAAAGGTTTAGCTGAAAATTAAAAGATGAAACCCAAACTGAAATGCTGGAGGTATCCTGCATCATAGAATTACTATCAGGCAAAGTCCAAAGTTTCTTGTTCAACATTTCCATGCTCTGCTTTAGGTAATGTCTGTCACCAACCAGGAGGAGATAGTGGAATTTTGTCGGAAAGAAGGTTTAGTTTTACTTGCCGACGAGGTTTGTCCTTTCTGAATGGCATATCCAGTTCGTTCTACAAGTTGCATTTGTTGCAAGTTCAGCTATTGCTAATGATGATTTTTGGTTAATTATCTATATATGTTTGCAGGTATATCAAGATAACATATATGTGGACCATAAGAAGTTCAATTCTTTCAAGAAAGTTGCCAGATCACTTGGGTACAATGCGAATGACATCTCTATAGTGTCATACCATTCGGTTTCAATGGGTAAATCTCCGTACATCAAAAACACGGTTCACGTTCTCGACAAAATAAGCCTCAGGGATATTGGTTGAAGAACACTGGTTATTCTCTCATCACTTGAACTCTTGCAGGGTACTCTGGAGAATGTGGCAGAAGGGGAGGCTACATGGAGATATGCGGTTTTGGAGAAGATGTGGTTGGTGCAATTTGCAAGGTGGCCTCTGTGACTCTTTGCCCCAACATAGGTGGCCAAATTCTTACCAGCCTAGTTATGGATACACCTAAGGTTTGTCCTGCCCTTCCCATGTTCACCGAAATTTATTTTACTTAATGTATGTTTTGTATCCTGAAATTACTATTGTACAAGTAGCATCGTGAAAAAAGGGCATGTGATTTTACCAAGTTTATCTTGATATTTGCAGATAGGGGATGATTGTTTTGAGAGATTTTTGGCCGAGAAGGAAAACATTCAGTCATCTATGGTCAATCGTGCCAAGGTATCCTCCTACGTGCAGTTTGGTGTCACAAGCACGCCGTGTTTCTTCTTCCTCCATCGGAAGTAGGATGAAACTGAAGAAAAACCAGCTTTGCATGCCCTGAAACATTGTAGTTTCGCTCTTTGTCTTTGTTGCAGACCTTGGAGGAGGCGTTCAACAGCTTGGAGGGCGTGACCTGCAACAAGATAGAGGGCGCAATCTACCTCTTCCCCCGGATACACCTCCCTGTAGCAGCGATCAAAGCTGCGAAGATCGAGGGCGTCTCCCCTGACATTTTCTACGCGTGCCGCCTCCTCGACGACGCCGGGATCGCCGTCGTCCCTGGCTCCGGGTTCCACCAGGTTAGACTCTAACATCAGTAAAACGAAATCAATGTGGGGGAAAGATTGCATATCACATTGTTAACTGTGGTGTCCTGAATTTGGCATTGTTCTTCTTGCAAATGACCGTGACGCGACAAGATCTCTGGACGCAACATGGCCACGGGGACATGGCACATCCGGTGCACGATCCTCCCCGGCGAGGACAAGATCAACGAGATGATCCCACGCCTCAAATCCTTCCATGAGGCCTTCATGAACGAGTTCCGTGACCGGAGCTGATCTGGGTCGGATCTGCAGCTGCGCCACGCATGATACACTGCCCGGCCTGAACTCTGGCGGCGCTGTGCTCTTTGCTCCCTGTAAATTAAGTCTGTGTTGTGCTACTACTCTACTAGTAAAACTTCTGCAACTGACAGGCACTCTCCTTTTCAACTACTAATTTTTTTCCAAGCGATCCAATATGGGATTGATTTTCTACGAAGATAATGAAAAGCCACACAGCATACATGCTAAGTATGTTTTTGCCGCGCACGGCAGGAAGGTAACCAACAGGAAAAGAAAGAACAGACGGGGAGATCACCGCCGACTGCTAGCGTTTTAGAAGGCTAAGCCTATTACAGTAACCAAGATTAAATGAATATACAAAACAGGCTCTCAGCCAGATCAAGCTTGCACAAAAGTCAGCCAAACCAGGAACTAGCACAGTGGAAGTTTTTCATCGAGCAGCAAAGGACTGAGACGCCAGACAGGGAGGCAAATCATTCATCAGTTTTCATTTGATCTGTAGCTGGATCTTCCATTGTAGCTGGGTCTTTTCAACTACTAATAAAAGCGATTAGCTGAAGATTTCTTGAAATCCGTAGCACGACGGCACGCCTTGTATCAACTGGTTTCGCTTATCCTTGAGTCCTTGACATGTCTTCTCTCTTGCATTGCCGTCTCCGAGCTGTCCTCAGTCCACAGCCGCCTCTGTTTGACTTGCGCTCACGAGGACGAAGCTTGTTTCAGTTGCACGACGGCACGCCTTGTATCAACTGGTTTCGCTTATCGCATGGATCGCATGCAACTCGATCGATGGATATGCCATCTGACAAGGCTCCCGGACCCGATGGCTTCTCAGACATCTTCTTCATACTATGCTGGAACACCATCGCAGATGATCTCATGCTCGTCCTAAACCACATCTCTCTTGGTCACTGTCAAAGTTTTGGTAGCATGAATTCTTCCATGATGATCCTAATTCCGAAAAATGAGGACCCTTTGGAGATCAAGGATTATCGCCCGATTAGCCTGGTGCACGGCTTCTCAAAAATCTTTTCTAAGCTGTTGGCCACCCGTCTCGCCCCGCTGCTCCCTGGCTTGATCTCCCACGCACAAAGTGCGTTCATTGCAGGGCGTAGCATTCATGGGAACTTCAAGTTGGTGCGCAACACCGCTCGTTTCCTGCATCGGAAGAAAGAGGCCGCAGCCCTGCTCAAGCTTAACATTTCAAAGGCCTTCGATACACTTTCTTGGGAGTTCCTCCTGGAGGTCATGCAATGCAGGGGCTTTGGAAGGCTCTGGTGCTCCTGGATTAGTACGCTCCTGTCATCGGCGGCCACGTCTATCTGCATTAATGGCGAGCGTGGTGACTCCTTCTATCTGGCGCGGGGAGTGCGGCAGGGGGATCCCCTTTCACCTGCCTTGTTTATCTTGGCGATGGATGCAATGCAGGAGATGCTCCAGTGGGCTGTAGATCACAACCTCCTTGCAGGACTCAAGCTCAGCCCTCAGGTGCCTCGGGCTTCGCTTTATGCTGACGACGCTGTCGTCTTCTTTAAGCCCTCAAGGTCTGATTGCGAAGTGATTCAGGAAATTCTACAGCTTTTCGGCGATGCCTCGGGCCTTCAAATTAACTTGAGCAAAAGTACCATAACCGGCATCCGGTGCGAGGAAGGCGTGGAGCTCATGGTGGCTGGCCTCTTCAACTGCGAGATCTGTCCTTTTCCTATCAAGTACTTAGGCCTACCCCTCACTACTGGACGTCTCAGGCGAGCTGATATTTGGCCACTCATTGACAATTTCTCAAACAGATTACCAGGATGGATCCCCAAGTTGTTGAACCCCGGTGGTCGTTTGGTCCTCACCAAGTCAGTACTCATGGCCTTACCCCTTCACTTCCTTGCTGTGCTGGACCTTCCAGCTTGGGCTCTTAAGATCATTTACAAGCGATGCCGGGGGTTTATCTGGAAAGGCCAACAAGAAATCAATGGGGGTCACTGCGTGCTCCCGTGGTCCAGAGTATGCATGCATGTGCAATATGGTGGCTTGGGAGTTCTTAATTTGCGCTACTTTGGTTGCGCCCTCCGTTGTCGCTGGCCTTGGCTCAAGTGGGCTAGCTCGCCCAGGCCCTGGTGCCTCATTCCTCTCCATGATGATAAAGACGCTACAGCAATGGTGAGGGCTTCCTCCTTTGTCCGCCTTGGTGACGGTAAACGTGCCAAGTTTTGGACTGACAAATGGCTTCCAGAGAAGCGTGCCATCATAGACGCCTACCCACTGTTGGCATCGTTCGTCAAGGATTCCGGCCTGGCCATCTCACAAGCGCTCCACAACAACACATGGATTAAAGACATCAGAGGTGGGGTGTCTAGAGCTGCGTTGGCCCAGTATCTACACCTCTGGGATGAGTTGCTTCAGGTGCAACTTAGCGACGACGCTGCTGATGCCTTGGTCTGGTGCCACTCCAGCGACGGCAACTTCTCCACAAGCAGTGCGTACAACCTCTTCTCCGTGGCCAACAAGTGCTTCCCCTGTGCACGACCAATCTGGAGATCTAAGGCCCCAGCTCGGTGCAAGTTCTTCATGTGGCTCGCCGTTCACAGAAGATGCCTGACGGCGGACAATCTTCAACGCCGCGGGTGGCCAAATTCTGGCTCCTTTCAACTGTGTCAGACTGATGACGAAACCTGCGTTCACTTGTTCGTCCACTGCAGGTTCAGCATTCAGGTTTGGCGCAAGATCATGTCGTGGTCATCAGCTGTGTTCCCTGTCCCTGGCCCAAACTTAACGAGCACGGAGGATTGGTGGCTGCTGGTTAGGAAGCAAGTGCCCAAGATACAAAGACGCGACTTTGACACCGTCGTAATCCTTGTCCACTGGAGGATTTGGAAGGAGAGGAACTCAAGAATATTTGATGGGGTGCAACACTCAGTACAGGAGATTTTTGAGGGTATTAGAGATGAGATCGCCACGTGGCGTTCTGCGGGCCTGGTAGCTACTGGGGAGGGCTAGTTCGTTGTTGTCTTTTGAGTGTTCTTGCGCTTTTGTACTCTCGCTGGAGCGTTTGGCGAAGGCTGGGCCTGTCCAGACTCTCGTTCGTCTCCTAGCTGTTGCTCCACCTCGGAGCTTGATGTACTTTTCTTCCCCTCTCTTAATAAAGATCGGCATCAGGCCTTTCAGAGTTTACAGAAGATGTTAAGGTCCACCGGAAGCTGCCCCCTGCTGGTACTCGTGCTGGTGGCGAGTCACCTGCTGCTCGCTGTTGTGGACGGCGCTGGCTACGCGCCGAGCGGCACGCTCCGGCCGACCCGGAGCCACTCGTGCGAGGACTCCTGCAAGACGGAGCAGGCGTACTCGACGTACCGGTGCTCGCTGCCGGTCACCTCTATTAGAGTTTGTTTTGTGTTGTGTTAGGATTCTAGCTTAAGTCGGTTTGGGTCTAACCCTAGGCCGGCCGACCCCCTCCTCTCTTCTATATAAATATTATAATATTGTTTAAATCAATACAAGTTATTATTCTTCCAAACTATCATGGTATCAGACGTCTAGGTTTTCCTCACCTAGATGGCTCCGCCCACTCCACCGTCAACGCGTCCACTCTGGACCACGGCCGAGGCGCGCGCCGCTGCCGGCGCCGATCTATCTTCTTCATCTACCTCTATGCTCCACCAAAATCCCCAACAAAATTCACAGCCCCCACAACTTACCCTAGCCTACACGATCGCCGACGTCTCTCTGTTCGTCCTGATCGTCCTCGATCTCTCCAAGCATAACTTTTACCATTGGCGCCACCTCTTCCATGTTCATCTCGGTCGTTGCGGCCTCCGCGATCACATCAACCTCACCTCGACACCACGGCCCGCCGATCCACGCTGGGTCAAGGACGACCACACCGTCATTCAATGGATCTACACCAGGATCTCCACCGAGCTCTTCAACCTAGTCTCCACCGACGACGCCATGGTTGCCCAACTATGGGCCACCCTTCAGCAGCTCTTTTAGGACAACTCCGACTCGCGCATCAACGCTCTTCACATCGAGCTCCGCACCAGCACTCAAGGCGACTCCCCCGTCACCGTCTTCTATCAACGCATCAAGGCCATCGGTGATGAACTTCGGGAACTCGGTGATCACGTCGACGACCGCACCCTTATCAACGCCCTTCTCGTCGGTCTCGGCGATCAATTTGAGAAGCAAGTCGCCTTCATCCCACTGCTGAAACCTTACCCAACTTTCTCCGAAGTGCGATCTATTTTGCAACTCGAAGCTCAGAATCAAGCTCGCAAGGCCGTGCATCCTCCGTAGGTGTTTCACACAGCGCTTAGCCCGCCCCTCCTGCATACCCCTGCTACACCACCGACGGCCCCTCTTGGATGGCGTCCGAGCCCCAACTACCGTGGCAAAAATCCTGTATATCGGACACCCGCTCCAGCGCCGACTCCTCCGCCGCGGCCACCTGCTCCTGCACCAGCTCCTCCCGCGCTGACACCACCAGGGCCGCCACCGCCCTCCTCCATGGCCCCTTAGCTGCCGCAGCGTGACCCATGGACGGGTCTCATTCAGGCCTGGCCGATGCCCTGGTCGGCCCCCTCTCCGTACGGTGCCCCACCGGCTTACACCGGGCACTGGAGTCCCGGCCTCCGCCCCTCCATCGGCGCACCCGGGCCTCTCGCACCTCGTCCTCTGCAGCAGGTCTACACCGCCCAGGCTTCACCACTTACATGTTGTCGCCACAGCAATACATGGCTCCACCGACGCCGCTGCCCCACATGTACCACGCTCCTCCGGCTCTTTAGTACATGCCTGCGTCTCCCGCTCTGTCAACCGCTCCACCAAGTTGGGACCAAGCCGCCTTCCTCGCTGCCATGAACAATTTCACACTCAACAACCATGAAGGTACGGATTGGATTTTTTGATTCTGGTGCTTCCTCGCATATGTCTTCAAGCATGGATTTTCTGTCAGCTTGTTCCTCACCTCCCTTTTCTACCATCACCATTGGCGATGGATCCTCTATTCCAATCCCATGCACCTGTCACTCTTATATCATTAATCCAAACACAAATTTTAAAAATCTACCAAATTTTATTCTTCGAAATATTTTAGTTGCTCCATCATTAATTAAAAATCTAATTTCTGTTCGTCAATTCACCATTGACAATAATGTTTCCATAGAATTTGATCCCTTTGGTTTATCTGTGAAGGATCTGAAAACGGGGCGGTCCCAAGGTAGTCAGAATCCCGATCCTACTAACGAAATCCTACGATTTGAAGATCTTACATCACTATAACGATCCAAATCCCACTATGAATCCCAATCGCGTAGAATCCATGTTGAGTCCCGATCCAAATCATGGAATCCTTAAAATAATGTAGAATCTCGATCCCTTTTATGGATTTTTCCGATTCTACTAACTCATTATTTTTCCCATCCGCAAAACCATACAAGGATACTACTTAAACATCACAAGCCCTTTTCACTTGCTTTACTACCCTTTATTTACCAACCAAATCTGAAATGGTCTATCGCTAGAACATTATTGCTAGAAACTTTATGTATTATAATTTTTATCTCCATTATACTATTACACAAACTTTCTGTGTGATAAAAAGATCTTCTCTGAGTATGGTAGGATCCCAGATTCTACGATTCGATAGTACGACTCAATTTTGTCTGACGAAAATCGATCTGACTTCGAATCCCGACTCTGACTACCTTGGGCGGTCCTCGCTCGTTACAATAGTTCGGGCGATCTCTATCCTCTCCATGGCGCACCCACATCCACTCCTCAAGCCATGATTGCCTCTGTCAACCTATGGCATCGTCTTCTCGGTCACCCCAATAAAACTACCGTGTCATCCATGCTGCAAGAGTTTAGCATCCCTAGTTCTAGTTTTTATCATGATCTCTCTATTTGTAATGCCTATCAATGCGACAAACATATTAGATTACCTTTTGGCACATCAACTACATCTAGTACTTTTCCGTTTGAGTTATTACATTGTGATTTATGGACCTCTCCCGTGCCAAGTGTTTCAGGGTTCAAATATTATCTTGTTATTTTAGATGATTACTCTCACTATGTTTGGACATTCCCTCTTCGTGCCAAATCTGATGTTCACAAACTTTTCATTAATTTTAGGCAATATGTTCTAACTCACTTTGGTCTCCCAATTCATTTCATCCAATGTGACAATGTAAAAGAATTTGATAATAACCAAAATCGAAATTTCTTTCTCTCCCAAGGCATCCTCTTTCGTTTTTCCTGCCCATACACATCTCCTCAAAACGGCAAGGCTAAACGTTCTCTTCGTTCTATCAACAACATCTTACGTACCCTCATAATCCAATCATCTCTTCCACCACGTTTTTGGGAAGAAGCTCTACGGACAGCCACATATCTTTTTAACATACGACCAACTAAAACATGCCCTCTTAATTCTCCCTTTCAATCTCTCTTTCTATCTCACCCCAATTATTCTGATTTGCGTATTTTTGGTTGTCTATGTTTTCCTAACACCTTCTCTACCGCCGCCCATAAACTAGCTCCAAGATCTTTGCCATGCATATACTTAGGTCCATCCGATGATCACAAAGGATCACGATGTTTTGATCCTTCCTCTCGTTGTGTTCTTATATCTCGTCATGTCACCTTCGATGAAAATATTTTTCCCTTTTCAGTCGTTCAGTCACCGCCGATTCCTAACTCTATTTCACCGTCACCGACCCCCATAGCGCATCATCTTTTAGTGCCTACCGAAACTCCCGCCGTGGCAGCCGAGCCCCCTGCTGCGTCATCACCACCTCCTGCCGAGAGCCCGCGGCAGCCTGTCGTGAACCTACGGCACCCCGTCGCGTCACATTCTCCTGCCACGGCAGCCTGCTATTGGCGTGGTAGTAGTTAACACACGTCCGTTGGGAACCCCAATAGGAAGGTGTGATGCGTACAGCAGCGAGTTTTCCCTCAGTATGAAACCAAGGTTATCGAACCAGTAGGAGTCAAGGAACACATGAAGGTTGTTGGTGACGGAGTGTAGTGCGGCGCAACACCAGGGATTCCGGCGCCAACGTGGAACCTGCACAACACAATCAAAGTACTTTGCCCCAACGTAACAATGAGGTTGTCAATCTCACCGGCTTGCTGTAAACAAAGGATTAGATGTATAGTGTGGATGATGATGTTTGTTTGTGAAGAACAGTAGAGAACAATTGCAGTAGATTGTATTTCAGATGTAAAGAATGGACCGGGATCCACACACTAGTGGTGTCTCTCCCATAAGATAAATAGCATGTTGGGTGAATAAATTACAGTTGGGCAATTGACAAATAAAGAAGGCATAACAATGCACATACATATATCATGATGAGTACTATGAGATTTAATCAGGGCATTACGACAAAGTACATAGACCGCTCTCCAGCATGCATCTATGCCTAAAAAGTCCACCTTCAGGTTATCATCCGAACCCCTTCCAGTATTAAGTTGTAAACAACGAGACAATTGCATTAAGTATGGTGCGTAATGTAATCAACACAAATATCCTTAGACAAAGCATCGATGTTTTATCCATAGTGGCAACAGCACATCCACAACCTTAGAACTTTCTCGTCACTCGTCCCGCATTCAATGGAGGCATGAACCCACTATCGAGCATAAATACTCCCTCTTGGAGTCACAAGTATCAACTTGGCCGAGCCTCTACTAGCAACGGAGAGCATGCAAGAACATAAACAACATATATGATAGATTGATAATCAACTTGACATAGTATTCAATATTCATCGGATCCCAACAAACACAACATGTAGCATTACAAATAGATGATCTTGATCATGATAGGCAGCTCACAAGATCTAACATGATAGCACAATGAGGAGAAGACAACCATCTAGCTACCGCTATGGACCCATAGTCCAGGGGTGAACTACTCACACATCGATCCGGAGGCGATCATGGTGATGAAGAGACCTCCGGGAGATGATTCCCCTCTCCGGCAGGGTGCCGGAGGCGATCTCCCGAATCCCCCGAGATGGGATTGGCGGCGGCGGCGTCTCTCGTAAGGTTTTCCGTATCGTGGCTCTCGGCATCGGGGTATTCGCGATTAAGGCTTTAAGTAGGCGCAAGGGTAGGTTTAGGGGCGACACGAGGGCCCCACACGCCAGGGCCGCGCGGCCAAGACCAGGGCCGCGCCGCCCTGTTGTGTCGGCGCCTCGTCGCCCCACTTCGTTTCCCTTTCGGACTTCTGGAATCTTTGTGCAAAAATAAGACCCTGGGCGTTCATTTCGTCCAATTCCGAGAATATTTCCTTTGTAGGATTTCTGAAACCAAAAACAGCAGAAAACAGCAGAATCGGCTCTTCGGCATCTCGTCAATAGGTTAGTGCCGGAAAATGCATAATAATGACATATAATGTGTATAAAACATGTGAGTATCATCATAAAAGTAGCATGGAACATAAGAAATTATAGATATGTTTGAGACGTATCAAGCATCCCCAAGCTTAGTTCCTACTCGCCCTCGAGTAGGTAAACGATAACAAAGATAATTTCTGAAGTGACATGCTATCATAATCTTGATCAATACTATTGTAAAGAATATGAGATGAATGCAGCGATTCGAAGCAATGGTGAAGATAATGAGTAAACAAATGAATCATATAACAAAGACTTTTCATGAATAATACTTTCAAGACAAGCATCAATAAGACTTGCATAAGAGTTACTCATAAAGCAATAAATTCTTAGTAAAGGCATTGAAGCAACACAAAGGAAGATATAAGTTTCAGCAGTTACTTTCAACTTTAACATGTATATCTCATGGATAATTGTCAACACAAAGTAATATAACAAGTGTAATAGGTAAACATGTAAGAATCAATGCACACAGTTGATACAAGTGTTTGCTTCTAAGATAGAAAGAAGTAGGTAAACTGACTCAACAATAAAGTAGAAGATAGGCCCTTCGCAGAGGGAAGCATGGATTACTATTTTTGTGCTAGAGCTTTTATTTTGAAAACATAGAAACAATTTTGTCAACGGTAGTAATAAATCATATGTGTTATGTATAAGATATCCTATAAGTTGCAAGCCTCATGCATAGTATACCAATAGTGCTCGCACCTTGTCCTAATTAGCTTGGATTAACACGGATTATCATTGCATAACATATGTTTCAACCAAGTGTCACAAAGGGGTACCTCTATGCCGCATGTACAAAGGTCTAAGGAGAAAATTCGCATTGGATTTCTCGCTTTATATTATTCTCAACTTAGACATCCATACCGGGACAACATAGACAACAGATAATGGACTCCTCTTTAATGCATAAGCATTCAACAACAGATAATATTCTCATAAGAGATTGAGGATTGATTGTCCAAACTGAAACTTCCACAATGGATCATGGCTTTAGTTAGCGGCCCAATGTTCTTCTCTAACAATATGCATACTCAAACCATTTGATCATTAAATCGCCCTTACTTCAGACAAGACGAACATGCATAGCAACTCACATGATATTCAACAAAGGTGTAAAAGTTGATGGCGTCCCCAGAAACATGGTTACCGCTCAACAAGCAACTTATTAAGAAAATAAGATACATAGCTACATATTCTTTACCACAATAGTTTTTAAGGCTATTTTTCCCATGAGCTATATATTGTAAAGACAAAGTATAGAATTTTTAAAGGTAGCACTCAAGTAATGTACTTTGGAATGGCAGAGAAATACCATGTAGTAGGTAGGTATGGTGGACACAAGTGGCATAGTTTTTGGCTCAAGGATTTGGATGCACGAGAAGAATTCCTCTCAATACATGGCTAGGCTAGCAAGGTTGTTTGAAGCAAACTCAAGTATAAAGTGGTGCAGCAAGACTCACATATGAACATATTGTAAGTATTATAAGACTTTACATCGTCTCCTTGTTGTTCAAACACCTTAACCAGAAAATATCTAGACTCTAGAGACCAATCATGCAAACCAAATTTTAACAAGCTCTATGTAGTTCTTCATTAATGGGTACAAGGTACATGATGCAAGAGCTTAAACATGATCTATATGAGCACAATAATTGCCAAGTATCAAATTATTCAAGACATTATACCATTTACCACATGCAGCATTTTCTGTTTCCAACCATATAACAATGAACGAAGTAGTTCAACCTTCGCAATGAACATTAAGAATAAAGCTAAGAACATATGTGTTCATACGAAACAGCGGAGCGTGTCTCTCTCCCAAACAAGGAATGCTAGGATCCGATTTTATTCAAACAAAAACAAAAACAAAAACAAACGAGACGCTCCAAGTAAAGCACATAAGATGTGACGGAATAAAAATATAGTTTCACCGGAGGTGACTCGATAAGTTGTCGATGAAGAAGGGATGCCTTGGGCATCCCCAAGCTTAGATGCTTGAGTCTTCTTAAAATATGCAGGGATGAACCACGGGCGCATCCCCAAGATTAGACTTTTCACTCTTCTTGATCATATTGTATCATCCTCCTCTCTTGACCCTTGAAAACTTCCTCCACACCAAACTCAAAACAATCTCATTAGAGGGTTAGTACATAATTGAAAATTCATATATTCAGAGGTGACATAATCATTCTTAAGACTTCTGGACATTGCACAAAGCTACTGAAAGTTAATGGAACAAAGAAATCCATCAAACATAGCAAATCAGGCAATGCGAAATAAAAGGCAGAATCTGTCAAAACAGAACAGTCCGTAAAGACGAATTTTTTAGAGGCACCATACTTGCTCAGATGAAAATGCCCAAATTGAATGAAAATTGCGTACATATCTGAGGATCACGCACGTAAATTGGCAGATTTTTCTAAATTTTCTACAGAAGGGGCGGCTCAATTTCGTGACAGCAAGAAATCTGTTCCCGTGCAGTAATCCAAATCTAGTATTGACTTTACTATCAAAGACTTTACTTGGCACAACAATGCAATAAAATAAAGATAAGGAGAGGTTTCTACAGTAGTAACAACTTCCAAGACTCAAATATAAAACAAAGTGCGAAGTAAAATAATGGGTTGTCTCCCATAAGCGCTTTTCTTTAACGCCTTTCGGCTAGGCGCGAAAAGTGTGAATCAAGTGTTATCAAGAGACGAAGCATCAACATCATAATTTGTTATAATAATAGAATCATAAGGTAACTTCATTCTCTTTCTAGGGAAGTGTTCCATACCTTTCTTGAGAGGAAATTGATATTTAATATTACCTTCCTTCATATCAATGGTAGCACCAACGAGTTCGAAGAAAAGGTCTTCCCAATATAATGGGACAAGATGCATTGCATTCAATATCCAAGACAACAAAATCAACGGGGACAAGGTTATTGTTAACCATAATACAAACATTATCAATCCTCCCTAAAGGTTTCTTTATAGCATTATCAGCAAGATTAACATCCAAATAAAAAAATTTCAATGGTGGCAAGTCAAGCATATCATAGATTTTCTTAGGCATAACAGAAATACTTGCACCAAGATCACATAAAGCATTGCAATCAAAATCATTGACCCTCATCTTAATGATGGGCTCCCAACCATCTTCTAACTTCCTAGGAATAGAAGTTTCAAGTTTTAGTTTCTCTTCTCTAGCTTTTATGAGAGCATTTGTAATATGTTTTATAAAGGCCAAATTTATAGCACTAGCATTGGGACTTTTAGCAAGTTTTTGTAAGAACTTTATAACTTCAGAGATGTGACAATCATCAAAATATAAACCATTATGATCTACAGTAATGGGATCATTGTCCCCAATATTTTAAAAAAATTCAGCAGTTTTATCGCAAACAATTTCAGCAGTTTTAGCAGTTTTAGGCAATTCTGCACGCTTTGCACTAGGAGTAGAAACATTGTCAACACCAATTTTTTTACCATTGATAGTAGGAGGTGTAGCAATATGTGAAGCATTATCATTACTAGTGGTGGTAATAGTCCAAACTTTAGCTACATTATTCTCTTTAGCTAGTTTTTCGTTTTCTTCTCTTTCCCACCTAGCATGCAATTCAGCCATCAATCTAATATTCTCATTAATTCAAACTTGGATGGAATTTGCTGTAGTAAAAATTTTATTATCATTATCCTTATTAGGCATAACTTTCAATTTTAAAAGATCAACATCAGAGGCAAGTCTATCAACCTTAGAAGCAAGAATATCAATTTTATCAAGCTTTTCCTCAACAGATTTGTTAAAAGCAGTTTGTGTACTAATAAATTCTTTAAGCATGGCTTCAAGACCAGCGGGTACACTCCTATTATTGTTGTATGAATTCCCATAAGATTTACCATAACTATTACCATTAGTGGAAGGATATGTCCTATAGTTGTTACCAGAATTATTCCTATAAGCATTGTTGTTGAAATTATTATTTTTAATGTAGTTCACATCAACATGTTCTTCTTGGGCAACCAATGAAGCTAAAGGAACATTATTAGGATCAACATTAGATATACCATTCACAAGCATAGACATAATAGCATCAATCTTATCACTCAAGGAGGAGGTTTCTTCAACGAATTTACCTTCTTACCTTGTGGAGCTCTTTCCGTGTGCCATTCAGAGTAATTTGTCATCATATCATCAAGAAGCTTTGTTGCCGCCCCCAAAGTAATGGACATAAAGGTACCTCCAGCGGCTGAATCCAATAGGTTCCGCGAAGAAAAATTCAATCCTGGATAGAAGGTTTGGATGATCATCCAAGTAGTTAGTCCATGGGTAGGGCAATTCTTTACCAAAGATTTCATTCTCTCCCATGCTTGAGCAACATGTTCATTATCTAATTGCTTAAAATTCATTATGCTACTTCTCAAATATATAATTTTAGCGGGAGGATAATATCTACCAATAAAAGCATCTTTACATTTAGTCCATGAATCAATACTATTTCTAGGCAAAGATAGCAACCAATCTTTAGCTCTTCCTCTTAAGGAGAAAGGAAACAATTTTAATTTTATAATGTCACCATCTACATCCTTATACTTTTGCATTTCACAAAGTTCAACAAAATTATTAAGATGGGCAGCAGCGACATCGTAACTAACACCGGAAAATTGCTCTCTCATAACAAGATTTAGTAAAGCAGGTTTAATTTCAAAAAATTCTGCCGTAGTAGCAGGTGGAGCAATAGGTGTGCATAAGAAATCATTATTATTTGTGCTAGTGAAGTCACACAACTTAGTATTCTCAACAGTACCCATTTTAGCAGTAGTAAATAAAGCAAACTAAATAAAGTAAATGCAAGTAACTAATTTTTTTGTGTTTTTAATATAGAGAGCGCAAACAAGACAGTAAATAAAGTAAAACTAGCAACTAATTTTTTTGTATTTTTGATATAGAGAACAAACAAAGCAGTAAATAAAATAAAGTAAAGCAAGACAAAAACAAAGTAAAGAGATTGGATGTGGGAGACTCCCCTTGCAGCGTGTCTTGATCTCCCCGGCAACGGCGCCAGAAAAATCCTTGATGTTGGTGTGGTAGTAGTTAACACACGTCCGTTGGGAACCCCAAGAGGAAGGTGTGATGCGTACATCAGCGAGTTTTCCCTCAGTATGAAACCAAGGTTATCGAACCAGTAGGAGTCAAGAAACACGTGAAGGTTGTTGGTGACGGAGTGTAGTGCGGCGCAACACCAGGGATTTCGGCGCCAACGTGGAACCTGCACAACACAATCATAGTACTTTGCCCCAACGTAACAGTGAGGTTGTCAATCTCACCGGCTTGCTGTAAACAAAGGATTAGATGTATAGTGTGGATGATGAAGTTTGTTTGCGAAGAACAGTAGAGAATAATTGCAGTAGATTGTATTTCAGATGTAAAGAATGGACCGGGATCCACAGTTCACTAGTGGTGTCTCTCCCATACGATAAATAGCATGTTGGGTGAACAAATTACAGTTGGGCAATTAACAAATAAAGAAGGCATAACAATGCACATACATATATCATGATGAGCACTATGAGATTTAATCAGGGCATTACGAAAAAGTACATAGACCGGTATCCAGCATGCATCTATGCCTAAAAAGTCCACCTTCACGTTATCATCCGAAGCCCTTCCAGTATTAAGTTGCAAACAACAGACAATTGCATTAAGTATGGTGCGTAATGTAATCAACACAAATATCCTTAGACAAAGCATCGATGTTTTATCCCTAGTGGCAACATCACATCCACAACCTTAGAACTTTCTCGTCATCGTCCCGCATTCAATGGAGGCATGAACCCACTATCGAGCATAAATACTCCCTCTTGGAGTCACAAGTATCAACTTGGCCGAGCCTCTACTAGCAACGGAGAGCATGCAAGAACATAAACAACATATATGATAGATTGATAATCAACTTGACATAGTATTCAATATTCATCGGATCCCAACAAACACAACATGTAGCATTACAAATAGATGATCTTGATCATGATAGGCAGCTCACAAGATCTAACATGATAGCACAATGAGGAGAAGACAACCATCTAGCTACTCGCTATGGACCCATAGTCCAGGGGTGAACTACTCACACATCGATCCGGAGGCGATCATGGTGATGAAGAGACCTCTGGGAGATGATTCCCCTCTCCGGCAGGGTGCCGGAGGCGATCTCCTGAATCCCCCGAGATGGGATTGGCGGCGGCGGCGTCTCTGTAAGGTTTTCTGTATCGTGGCTCTCGGTACTGGGGTATTCGCGATTAAGGCTTTAAGTAGGCGCAAGGGTAGGTTTAGGGGCGACACGAGGGCCCCACACGCCAGGGCCGCGCGGCCAAGACCAGGGCCGCGCCGCCCTGTTGTGTCGGCGCCTCGTCGCCCCACTTCGTTTCCCTTTCGGACTTCTGGAATCTTTGTGCAAAAATAAGACCCTGGGCGTTCATTTCGTCCAATTCCGAGAATATTTCCTTTGTAGGATTTCTGAAACCAAAAACAGCAGAAAACAGCAACTGGCTCTTCGGCATCTCGTCAATAGGTTAGTGCCGGAAAATGCATAATAATGACATATAATGTGTATAAAACATGTGAGTATCATCATAAAAGTAGCATGGAACATAAGAAATTATAGATACGTTTGAGACGTATCACAGCCTGTTAGCACGTCCTCTAGCTCAGTCTCTCCCGCGTCCACTACACCTTCTTCTTCAGTAACTACTCCACTTCCTACTAATGTCGTTCATGTACCTATCCCTACCAATGACCATGTCATGTGTACTCGTGGTAAAAAGTGTTTTCATATTCCCCAACATTTTCTCAATCTCTCAGCTACTCCATCGATCTCACATATCCCAAGCTCCTACAAACGTGATCTTCTTGATCCATTGTGGCACTCGTCCATGAAAGATGAATTCCATGCTCTTATTCAAAATAATACATGGACTCTTGTTCCTAAACCATCTGGTGCCAATATTTTCTCGGGGAAGTGGGTGTTTCATCATAAGTATAGCTTCGATGGGTCTTTGGCTCGCTACAAGGCTCGTTGGGTTTGCAGAGGTTTTCCTCAACAACAAGGAATTGATTTTGATGAAACCTTCTCTCGTGTTGTCAAGCCAAGCACTATTCGCATCATCCACAGTCTTGCAGTTTCTTCATCTTGGCCTATTCACCAACTTGATGTTAAAAATCCTTTCTTAATGGTACTCTCAATGAAACCGTTTATTTTCAACAACCATATGGATGTGAAGATCCCTCTAATCCAAATCTTGTCTGTCTTCTCAAGAAATCCCTCTATGGTCTTAAACAAGCTCCTCGTGCCTGGTTTCAACGATTTGCTACATTCATTCAAACTATTGGTTTTATCCCTTCTAAATCTGACACATCTCTCTTTATTTTCCAATCTTACTCTCACACGGCATATCTTCTTTTATACGTAGATGATATTGTTCTTACAGCTTGATACGTCTCCAACGTATCGATAATTTCTTGTGTTCCATGCCACATTATTGATGTTATCTACATGTTTTATGCACACTTTATGTCATATTCGTGCATTTTCTGGAACTAACCTATTAACAAGATGCCGAAGTGCCGATTCTTTGTTTTCGCTGTTTTTGGTTTCAGAAATCCTAGTAAAGAAATATTCTCGGAATTGGACGAAATAAAAGCCCGGAGGCCTATTTTCTCACGAAGCTTCCGGAAGACCGAAGACGAGACGGAGAGGGGCCACGGGGAGCCAAACCGTAGGGCGGCGCGGCCCCCCTTGGCCGCGCGGCCTCGTGGTGTGGGCCCCCCGTGCCGCCTCTTGACTTGCCCTTCCGCCTACTTAAAGCCTCCGTGACGAAACCCCCGCACCGAGAGCAACGATACGGAAAACATTGCCGAGACGCCGTCGCCGCCGATCCCATCTCGGGGGATCCTGGAGATCGCCTCCGGCACCCTGCCGGAGAGGGGAATCATCTCCCGGAGGACTCTACACCGCCATGGTCGCCTCCGGAGTGATGAGTGAGTAGTCTACCCCTGGACTATGGGTCCATAGCAGTAGCTAGATGGTTGTCTTCTCCCCATTGTGCTATCATTGTCGGATCTTGTGAGCTGCCTAACATGATCAAGATCATCTATATGTAATTCTATATGTTGCGTTTGTTGGGATCCGATGAATAGAGAATACTTGTTATGTTTATTATCAAAGTTATACATGTGTTGTTTATGATCTTGCATGCTCTCCGTTATTAGTAGATGCTCTGGCCAAGTAGATGCTTTTAACTCCAAGAGGGAGTACTTATGCTCGATAGTGGGTTCATGCCTGCATTGACACTCAGGACGAGTGACGAAAGTTCTAAGGTTGTGTTGTGTTGTTGCCACTAGGGATAAAACATTGATGCTATGTCTAAGGATGTAGTTGTTGATTACATTACGCACCATACTTAATGCAATTGTCTGTTGCTTTGCAACTTAATACTCGGAGGGGGTTCGGATGATAACCTCGAAGGTGGACTTTTTAGGCATAGATGCAGTTGTATGGCGGTCTATGTACTTTGTCGTAATGCCCAATTAAATCTCACTATACTCATCATGATATGTATGTGCATGGTCATGCTCTCTTTATTTGTCAATTGCCCAACTGTAATTTGTTCACCCAACATGCTGTTCGTCTTATGGGAGAGACACCTCTAGTGAACTCGTGGACCCCGGTCCAATTCTCTTTACTTGAAATACAATCTACTTGCAATACTTGTTTTTACTGTTTTCCCTGCAAACAATCATCTTCCACACAATACGGTTAATCCTTTGTTACAGCAAGCCGGTGAGATTGACAACCTCACCGTTTCGTTGGGGCAAAGTACTTTGGTTGTGTTGTGCGGGTTCCACGTTGGCGCCGGAATCTCGGTGTTGCGCCGCACTACATCCCGCCGCCATCAACCTTCAACGTGCTTCTTGGCTCCTCCTGGTTCGATAAACCTTGGTTTCTTTCGAGGGAAAACTTGCTGCTGTGCGCATCATACCTTCCTCTTGGGGTTGCCCAACGAACGTGTGAAATACACGCCATCAAGCTCTTTTTCCGGCGCCGTTGCCGGGGAGATCAAGACACGCTGCAAGGGAGTCTCCACTTCTCAATCTCTTTACTTTGTTTTTGTCTTGCTTTATTTTATTTACTACTTTGTTTGCTGCACTAAGTCAAAATACAAAAAAATTAGTTGCTAGTTTTACTTTATTTACTGTCTTGTTTGCTATATCAAAAACACAAAAAAATTAGTTTACTTGCATTTACTTTATCTAGTTGCTTTATTTACTACCGCTAAAATGAGTAATCCCGAAGTTGAAGTTCGTTCATTTAAACAACAAGGGGGAGAATGTTTAAAAGATGCTTGGTATAGAATTAGTGATGCCCATAATAGGTGCACTAAGAAACACTCCACCACTATCCTACTCGGGAATTTTTATGTTGGTATCTCTAGCTGGAATAGATATGTTCTTGATTGTCTCGCGGGAGGTAACTTCCTAGGTGCTCCCGCTTTAGAGGCTAGTTGCATTATTGAGAGTTTATTTGGAACACCACCTGTTAATGAAACTAAAAGTGAAACCTCCCTTGAGGATGTTATGAAAAAATTAGAAACCATAGAGAAAAATTGTAGCGTTAAAACTAAATTGGAAATATTACTGGATAATACTGATAAACCTGATAAAATCCTAGGAGGAATTAATGAAAGAATTGCTACTCTAGAAACTTGTGCTATCCATGATAATCAAACCCATAGAATTGGTAAACTTGAAGAAGCTATGAGAAAATTGGGTTCAACTTTTTCTTCTCTTAAATTTAATGAGAAAGCTTATGTGGGTAAGGAGCAAAAATTCATGTATGTCTCTAAGGTGCCTAAACCAAAGAATTACTATAGGCCTAAAATTTATAAAACTCTCAACACCGCTGGTAATGATGTTGATGTTTCATCTCTCGATAATACTTGATACACACTTTCTGCGCCTAGCTGAAAGGCGTTAAAGAAAAGCGCTTATGGGAGACAACCCATGTTTTTACCTACAGTACTTTGTTTTTATTTTGTGTCTTGGAAGTTGTTTACTACTGTAGCAACCTCTCCTTATCTTAGTTTTGAGTTTTGTTGTGCCAAGTTAAGCCGTTGATAGAAAAGTAAGTACTAGATTTGGATTACTGCGCAGTTCCAGATTTCTTTGCTGTCACGAATCTGAGCCCACTGCCCTGCAGGAAGCTCAGAAAATTATGCCAATTTACGTGCATGATCCACAGATATTTACGCAACTTTCATTCAATTTGAGCATTTTCATTTGAGCAAGTCTGGTGCCATTTTAAAATTCGTCAATACGAACTGTTCTGTTTTGACAGATTCTGCCTTTTATTTCGCATTGCCTCTTTCGCTATGTTGGATGAATTTCTTTGATCCACTAATGTCCAGTAGCATTATGAAATGTCCAGAAGTGTTAAGAATGATTGTGTCACCTCTGAATATGTCAATTTATATTGTGCACTAACCCTCTAATGAGTTGTTTCGAGTTTGGTGTGGAGGAAGTTTTCAAGGATCAAGAGAGGAGTATGATGCAACATGATCAAGGAGAGTGAAAGCTCTAAGCTTGGGGATGCACCGGTGGTTCACCCCTGCATATATCAAGAAGACTCAAGCGTCTAAGCTTGGGGATGCCCAAGGCATCCCCTTCTTCATCAACAAACTATCGGGTTCCTCCCTCGAAACTACATTTTTATTCGGCCACATCTTATGTGCTTTTTCTTGGAGCGTCGGTTTGTTTTTGTTTTTGTTTTGTTTGAATAAAATGGATCCTAGCATTCACTTTATGGGAGAGATACACGCTCCGCTGTAGCATATGGACAAATATGTCCTTGGTTTCTACTCATAGTATTCATGGCGAAGTTTCTCCTTCGTTAAATTGTTATATGGTTGGAATTGGA
The DNA here is from genome assembly GCF_022539505.1 of Lolium rigidum. Taxonomy (NCBI): domain Eukaryota; kingdom Viridiplantae; phylum Streptophyta; class Magnoliopsida; order Poales; family Poaceae; genus Lolium; species Lolium rigidum. The sequence goes on from NC_061512.1 coordinate 199,896,251, forward strand.
AAATGATACATGTAGTAATTGCTATAAATGTTTTGGGTAATGTGATACTTGGCAATTGTTGTGCTCATGTTTAAGCTCTTGCATCATATGCTTTGCACCCATTAATGAAGAAATACATAGAGCATGCTAAAATTTGGTTTGCATATTTGGTTTCTCTAAGGTCTAGATAATTTCTAGTTTTGAGTTTGAACAACAAGGAAGACGGTGTAGAGTCTTATAATGTTTACAGTATGTCTTTTATGTGAGTTTTGCTGCACCGGTTCATCCTTGTGTTTGTTTCAAATAAGCCTTGCTAGCCTAAAACTTGTATCGAGAGGGAATACTTCTCATGCATCCAAAATACTTGAGCCAACCACTATGCCATTTGTGTCCACCATACCTACCTATGCTACATGGTATTTTCCCGCCATTCCAAAGTAAATTGCTTGAGTGCTACCTTTAAAACTCCATCATTCACCTTTGCAATATATAGCTCATGGGACAAATAGCTTAAAAACTATTGTGGTATTGAATATGTAATTATGCACTTTATCTCTTATTAAGTTGCTTGTTGTGCGATAACCATGTTTACTTGGGAACGCCATCAACTCATTGTTGAATTTCATGTGAGTTGCTATGCATGTTCGTCTTGTCCGAAGTAAGGGCGATCTACACCGAGTTGAATGGTTTGAGCATGCATATTGTGAGAGAAGAACATTGGGCCGCTAACTAAAGCCATGATTCATGGTGGAAGTTTCAGTTTTGGACAAACATCCTCAAATCTCTAATGAGAAAAGAATTAATTGTTGTCAAATGCTTAAAGCATTAAAAGAGGAGTCCATTATCTCGTTGTCTATGTTGTCCCGGTATGGATGTCTAAGTTGAGAATAATCAAAAGCGAGAAATCCAAATGCGAGCTTTCTCCTTAGACCTTTGTACGAGCGGCATAGAGGTACCCCTTTGTGAAACTTGGTTAAAGCATATGTATTGCGGTGATAATCCGGGTAGTCCAAGCTAATTAGGACAAGGTGCGAGCACTATTAGTACACTATGCATGAGGCTTGCAACTTATAAGATATAATTTACATGATGCATATGCTTTATTACTACCGTTGACAAAATTGTTTCATGTTTTCAAAATCAAAGCTCTAGCACAAATATAGCAATCGATGCTTTTCCTCTATGAGGACCATTCTTTTACTTTCAATGTTGAGTCAGTTCACCTATTTCTCTCCACCTCAAGAAGCAAACACTTGTGTGAACTGTGCATTGATTCCTACATACTTGCTTATTGCACTTATTATATTACTCTATGTTGACAATATCCATGAGATATACATGTTACAAGTTGAAAGCAACCGCTGAAACTTAATCTTCTTTTGTGTTGCTTCAATACCTTTACTTTGAATTATTGCTTTATGAGTTAACTCTTATGCAAGACTTATTGATGCTTGTCTTGAAGTGCTATTCATGAAAAGTCTTTGCTTTATGATTCACTTGTTTACTCATGTCATACACATTGTTTTGATCGCTGCATTCACTACATATGCTTTACAAATAGTATGATCAAGTTTATGATGGCATGTCACTCCAGAAATTATCTTTGTTATCGTTTTACCCGCTCGGGACGAGCAGAACTAAGCTTGGGGATGCCGATACGTCTCCAACGTATCGATAATTTCTTGTGTTCCATGCCACATTATTGATGTTATCTACATGTTTTATGCACACTTTATGTCATATTCGTGCATTTTCTGGAACTAACCTATTAACAAGATGCCGAAGTGCCGGTTGTTGTTTTCGCTGTTTTTGGTTTCAGAAATCCTAGTAAAGAAATATTCTCGAATTGGAAGAAATAAAAGCCCAGAGGCCTATTTTCTCACGAAGCTTCCGGAAGACCGAAGACGAGACGGAGAGGGGCCACGGGGAGCCAAACCCTAGGGCGGCGCGGCCCCCCTTGGCCGCGCGGCCCCGTGGTGTGGGCCTCCCGTGCCGCCTCTTGACTTGCCCTTCCGCCTACTTAAAGCCTCCGTGACGAAACC
>NC_061512.1:199898371-199948218 GCF_022539505.1 Lolium rigidum
AGGGTACCCCTTTAGTCCCGCCTAATTGGTCCCGGTTCGGGAACCGGGTCTGAAGGCCCAAATGGACCGGGCCTACTGCCCCTTTTTCTACTAGTGAGAGTGAAACGAGAAATTGGGTGATAAATATCAGATCTTGCCTTCCCCAACTCTGGATTGCTCTCGTATTTCACAAATTCACGCCTGTAGTTGTCATTATCCTCCTTCGTAGTCAACAGTCGCTTCAATGGCGTGATGCATGGGCAGTCAGGAAATCCGTTCATCAGCATTATGCCATACCTCGGTCCTAGGGAGCGGGAGAGTGAAGAGGAGATCAACATCTCCTCTTCATCGGCATTCGCCGCGCTTCGTCGCCGAAGAAGAAGTAGAAGAAGAATGGGGGAACGTGAGGTAATGGAGGTGGCGGGGCATGGGCGCAGGGATGGATCGGGCTCCCGTCTTGTAGTAAAGCTTAATGTGGTGGGTCCCACGCTTAGTGGACAGTCCAAGTATCTGGTACCGCTCTTTGGTTTAGCTGTGGGTCCCGCTCTTTGGTGGATATTTGGTGGGTTCCGCGCTCAATGGATAAGCTTAAGATCCCGTGCTGATGTAGATAAGTAGTGGGACCCGCTTGGCTCACATAATTCAAATTACTAACGTTATATGTTGCGCTTTTTTTTTGAGAGCAACGTTATATTTTGCGCTTAAGGCTTGTGTCAGGCCATAGCTATATAGCCCATCATAAGCGTCATGTGAGAGTTATTTGTACAAACAATATCGCTCTCCCGATAATATGACGCAAAAGGGTCGCACATGTGCTATTGGCCGTTACTAAATGTATTTACTCGGTTTAAACTGAATGTATGCAATGTGTGGTGTTAAAATTCTCGCGCGAAGTTTTCTTTTCAAAATTTTCAGTTTCAATTGCCGTATATGATCTTCACGACGATAATTGAGACTGCAAAAGAAATTTTTTCTATCCTGCATCTGCATTATTGCAGGTTGCGGTTTGGGAAATCTGCTAGACAAATTCATCTCGCCGGCTGCACGGCCATTACGCGCCAGCAACTAGCACCATGGCCGCGAAGGTCTAGAGCGGCAGCTACTCCTCCACATCTTCGTCGTGCTAAACTCCTCGTCGCCTCCCTCGTCTCCAGGTTGTTAGAGATATATTTGGTATACGTACGGTTAAGGATAGATTAGGTAGGGATAGATTTGTTTGTTGTCCTCTACTCCAAGTTGGTCTCTTGTACTCCTATATATACTCGTCCATGAGGCTCAATAATAGACCCAACATATTCCGCATATCCCTCTATCCTTCAACATGGTATCAGAGCGGCACGCTCCTAGACCTAGCCGCCGCAAGGTTTCCGCGCCGCGCCGCCCCCGGGGAGGCGATCTCCATGATCTACTCCGGGGGCCGCGCAATCCGTATGAGGGTTCGTCCGCCGATCCGTTGATCCGCTGCCCTCGAGTCTTTTTTTTCCAATCCGTAGATTGGTTTTTCTTTTTGCGTCGCCGGTCGCTCGACCGGCGTTTTTCCTTTTTGGTTTACCGATCACAGATCGGATTGAGTCCCATCGCCGTCGTCCTCTTGCGCCTCTACTCCGACAACGGCATCGACCTGCACCGGCCATCAACCGCACGGCACAGCCGCACGCGCCGCACATAGGGCGCCCCTACGTGCGCCGCAACAGGCTGTCTCGCTCGCGCGGTCTCCATCGCCGGCTCGTCTCAACCGTCATCGCCCGGGACATCGTCGACAACGTTTCTGCCACGACAGGAGTTTGCAGGAATTCTCTGCCGCGGCTGGAAGCAGGACAGATCCGTCAGGCGGCTGGCACCACGACCCGGTCGACCGGCCTCAGCACCGGACGGCCGGCGCCACGGCCGGCAGACCGGCCACCTGACCGGACCACCCGGCGCTACAGCCGGTCCGTCCGGCTTCCAGACCGGGTCGGACCGGACCAAACCAGGCCCAGAACCGGTGCCTACCGGGCCGCCATCCAGGGGCTTCCGCCCAGTCACCCGGTGCCCAGGCCGGCAGACCGGGCTCCAGGCCGGGCTGAACCGGGCGCCCCGCTGGTCAGACCGGGCCCCAGGCCGGTTGGACCGGCGCCCAGGCGGGTCGTACCGGACCCCAGGCCGACCGTCCAGCCGTGCATCCGGCAGCATAGGCGTCCAGTTCTGCAGCGCCATCGCCTCTGATCTGCGCGTCGTCCACGCCATGGCGCGTGTGGTGACCCTGCATACCACTACATGTTGTAGTATGTCAGTCGTTGATATAACATTCACGAAGTACCATTCCGCAAATATTACATCCCTCAGAGTAGTACAACAGAACATAGCAGGTCCATAACTCATTCATTTATTATTACAAGCATAATGTACATATCATCTCGGAGCTCCTCCTGGGTCCTAAGAGGGATACTACCGGGTTCGAGGTGAACCCAACTTAACTTATAAAACATGAGTCTTACTAAGTTATACATTTATTCCCTCGAGCAGTAAAGTACTAAGAGTTCGTACTGCTCGGTTACTAGTACTACTTAACGGTCTACGCTTGCTCTCCTCCGGAACCCTCCCCGGTTCCGTAGACTATAAGGTAGTCTACACCTTCGACACCTCTAGAGAGGTCTGGTTCTTCATAGACGATGATGTCGGCTCCTTCAGGGTTGTCGTTGTCCTCCTCCAGATGGTTCAGACAATCTAAGCAGGGGATTTAAGAGTGGTATGAGTACGAGCGTACTCAACAAGTTCATTATAGAAAAGAGGTGTTTAATGCACTAGCTACGATATTAGACCAGAAAATCTAATACCAATGCAAGTTTTGATAAACATTTCTTCAAGAGGTTGCTTTTATTTCGAAGAACTATGTTCGTCAGCCTTCACCGGTTTACTAGAACTTCATGGAGTTCCTTTCCGGCAGCTGCTCGTAGCTTCCAAATCCCGAACAAGGAGTGACAGTCACGATTCATTACACTCTGCGAGGTGTGTTGCTTTACCCATAAGAGATCTTAACCTTGGTGCCAACCGGGCAGCTTTCCGTCCACACTTCCTTCGGTGTGAGGCCCGGTATAAGGTCATAGCCAATCATATTCCTCCGCTACCTCATACACCCACCCTTTGATGCAAACTCCGACCCCGGGTCCTCGCCAGTGCTCTTATACCACTAAGGACGGCCCCGACCACGACAACGCTTCAGGTCTCTACCATGAACTCCTTCGCCGGGAGATGCAACCCATCATAGACCGCAATAACCGTGGGGACTTTAGGCTTCCCAGCCCACCGCTTGCTCCTCGGGCGACAAGTGTCTACGGTCTCTACCGTGGGGACTTTAGGCTTCCCCAGCCCACCGCTTGCCCCCTTGGAATACAAGTGTCTACTAGAAAGCGCATCCGTTGATGTACAAGAGGTGGAAATACAATTGACTATTCTGTCCCACTCCAGATCTTATGGTTAACACGGGTATTACGGCACAAGAATCACTGGACGACATTTGTTGTGTGGGACCCCGGACTAGCTGTCCGAAATTCCCTGTTATGTATACAGTTCACGATCCCATGATCAGTGTGTCGTGAACACATAACCGAACTGATATCAAATTACACCATCCATTACAAAGCGGAATAAGAAAATTACAACATGGTCACATGACCAATACTTACATAATAGCCTCGAAGGGCCTAACTAAACATCATAGTAGCATCATCACTTCAACAGCGCAGTACCCAAGTCATCTGCCATAACCCTACGAAGCAACCGATCGGGAAGACGTTCCTAGCTCGCATAGACGTCGCCAACTCCTTCTTCATCTCGTCGAACTCCTTCAAGTCTGGCCAAGTAAATAGCCAGGGACAAAGCCGTGAGTACATTTGAATTGTACTCGCAAACCATTAAGAAGGTGATAACAATTCTAACTAAAGAAGACAAGAGAGGAAGAGTAGTTTCTCTTGTGGATATAGCATGTGGAAGAGAAGAGATGTTTTTGGTGGAGATAGCATCCCAACTTCTCAATCGAAGGGGACACTCCAAGAATTTATCTAAGACATCTCTATATCTCTATTGAAGAAGAGTTCCTCTACATGAAAACACTAGGAAGGGTCACCCCATTTTGTTTCATTTTCCTCAACCATCTCCACATGGTCGGCACAACATCTTTCCCGTACCCTTCCGGTACTTCCAACACACGCATTTCCTTTGGAAATCATTTTCAAAACCAAAACTCGACACAGCTCGGTAACGGCCATCCCAACCGTCCATGACCGCGGACGCGGCTATTCGAATAGTTTTAACTCTGCAGAGTGTGCGCACTTTCCCCACAAGAACCGATAAATCCGCCGGGATCATCCCCGGCTCGACATACAAAAGTATGCGAGGCTCGGATAATCAGTCATAGTCCTTCGCCCGTCTCCCTTGACAAGAGTCCTTCCCTGCGGGCTTACCCCTTCCCGCACCCCGCAAAGATACCTCCTTTTGAGCGTATCTCCGGCGCCATGACAGAAGACCCTCGCAATCGTCCGGCCGCAAGTTAATGCGATGTATTGCCTCCTTCGTAGCGCAACCCGTGTCGTAGGTCATCGTGACCCTCCTAGAGAGTTGTGAAGGTGTCTCAAGTCAATTTCAACAAACTACGTACTAAGCCCGTACCCACTTTGGATAATGTGGTTGCGCTGTGTAATTGTTCCGGCGAATACAAAGAACCATGTGTCGTTTTTCTCAAAAACCCAAGTCACACCCACACTTTCCTCTTTCCAACCATCTTTGTCAAGATCCTTTTCTTTCATAAACCATACGCTTGGGTAAGGTTGCCTCACCCAAGGTTTTCATAAACATTTACAACAAGGTAAACCTTGAGGGGTTCCCAACCTATAGTTTCATGAGTTGAACTAGTATTGCACTACGGCCGAGATGAGAGTCATCCCACCATAGATGAGGTATAAAGGGGTAGTGGAGTGGATCATACTTGCTTAAGGTAAGCATGTATTATGACAACACAAGGAGGAATATACTCTCGATTTGTGGTGCTAACTACACAACTTAGATAGTGGAGTGTCACTATCCAACATATTCTCCAAGATGGTACACGGCATACTCCTCTCAAGTTGAGAATACACCAAGATCATGACATTGATACCTCTATACTACAAAGGGGTGGGTGTGGTGTAAGTTACTATCTTGAGATGGAACATGCTCAAGTTGAGCATACAAGATAACCAAGTGGGATAGCACGGCCATGTTACCATGCATCCCATAACACAAGGACAAATAGTGGAGCATCACCACTAGGGAGTACCCCACTTGCAATCACACATAGATGACATAAATAGAGATAATAACACACATAGAATGAAGGTGCTTTGAACATCAACAAATGACATCCAACTAGACACCGGATCAGAGATCAAAAGATGGCTTGCCTTGGCTTATTTGTCCCCGGACATCTTCAGCTCCATCAATATAAGAATCCCAATAACATAAATAAAATCCTCGTCCGATTCCACTTCTTCTTCTTCTCCGGAATTGTTCGCATCTATCGCCGGAAAATATAAAAGGAACACAATCAATCATATTGCATCAACAAAACAAACATGCAACACTCAACAATCAATAGCTAACCACTTTACTAAGGGCTAATATACGAAAGACTTATAGATACTACAAAGCAACTAAAAGAAAACCTCATTTATTTACCTAGTGAAGGTATGAGAGTGCCACGACTTAGCAATTGCCTCTCTAGGTATCACCATGGCACAACTAAGTATCCCCTGGTAGATAACATCATAAAGAGGACAAGAGCATTAGTTTGGCATCACAAACATTCACAATACATTTTCAAACATTTTTGGAAAAGTAGAAAACAGTTTTCCTAACATAATTTGTTCCCATAACACTACAACCAAAATAGGAAGCAAACCATAATCCACATCATTTGAAAACTCAAGCTAAACAAAAGAGCTAATGTTAAGTTGCAGAGGTTTTGCTTTGCAAGCATAAAACAATGGTTGCCCATCTCTACCAAAAAGAGTTGGTCAAGGGTTTTAAATAAACCGAAAGGTTTTGCTTCAACAATGCATGTCACACATAAACATTACTAACAGTAACAAATATGTATGAACAGAGACTAATAATATTTTTCCTATATAGCCAGTACTAATACAAGACTAACCCAATTGGAATCACCCAAAAATATTAAACCTACAATTTTAGGAATTTCTTTGAATCTGACTGTACAGAAAACAAGATCTGTAAGCCATAAATCGTAGAAAAATCCTAAAAATATGAGACCACTGGCATTTGAAAGGTATTTAAACATAGATGCATACACAATTGGATTTGGGTTCAAATTGTTTCTGAAACTCTCACAAATGGATTGACAAGATTACTGCATGTCTATACCATTTGCTTCACCTCTGGAGTTACAGAATAGATAAAGGTTTGAAACTTGTTTGAGATGATTAATAAAACATTCAGTAATCCTACAGAAGTGGAATCACTCAATTAGGTTCAAAAATGGATTTTTGATGAATTAAAAGCTAACAGCCATGTCTGCAGAACATACAGAACAAGTTTAATTCATCAAAAATCATACACAAATCATAAAAATATGAGGTCTGCTGCATCTGAAAGGTATTGAATAGGTGGTTCTTACCCAGTTGGTTTCATTCAAAAATTCGTCTCCAAGCTCCTGGTTTAATTCGACAAAGTCAGATCTGACCAGATCTTGATCTGTGAACCATTTCAGTTTCAGGAGGTAAATCGAAGTGAAACCACCGCCAAAATGAAGGTACTGAAGAGGGCTTTCACCCACAGTTGAGTTTGCTCAAAAAGGTTTTGTAAAACGGGAGAAATCTAACAAACAATGATTCTGCATGTTTTCAGGACTTTATTTACCATGCAAAATCCGTAACGAATTTGAGGATGAGACCAACGCCAAGTTGTAGATCTTTTAAATACCTATCTGCGGAACTTTGAATCACTCGATTTGGATCTGCACACGAGATTTGGCGGATTTTACAAGTTCGTACCAGAATCTGAAACAGCAAGATACAGAAATTACTGCAAGGTTTTGGACGAACTTTGCTCAAGAACTCCAGATCTGAGGATAGCTCAAGCTTCTCCATGCTTGGACCAACATGCACCTGCATCAAGATCCAATCTTAGCAATGGAGGAAGAGGAAGAGGAGAGAAAACCATCTAGGGTTGGGGAGAAGAGAGGGAGAGGGAAGCTCTCATGGTGAGGGAAGCTTGAGGAAGGAGGGAGTTGCATCTTGGAGAGGTTTCCATGGCCATGGCCGGCCATGGTTGCTAGGAGGAGCAGCATTTCGTGGTGGAGGAGAGGAGGAGAGTGTGAGGGAGTGGAGAGTGAAGAAAATGAGCAAAGGGGGAGGTGGTGGCTGGCCAAGGGGGTATTTATAGAGGGAGAGGGGTGGCTGCCTCCTTTTTCATTGGCCAAGGAAGGTGGCTGCCCATTTATTGATTGGAGTAGTTGGGAGGCAATGCTTGCAAGAGAAGAGTGAGGAGAAACATGGCTGGCCGAAATTGTCATGGCCGGCTCCATTCTTGCCAAGCACAAGTGAGCAATGTGAGAGAAAGGCACAACATCAATGTGTATAGACAAGGTATGATGTTGAGAAGATAATATCAAAGAGTGACTTTGATAATGATAAAAATAGGAGTAGATACATATAGATAAAAATGAGTATGAAGGTGACATGTGCCATGTGCCATGAGAATAATCTCCACCACTTTGGTTGAGACCAACTTAGGATGAAGATAGTTCCCAAGGTATAGTTGATGATTAGAGGTTTACATTAGAATTCAAAATTGAAAGAATTGGGATTCACCACATGGAACAATGCATGAGCATGCCAAGGTAGATGGGTGGTGATGGTGGTTTAGTCAATGATAGAGCAAGATTAAGAGAGATGGTGAGTGAAGTATTCATGTACTCACAAGGATGAATATATTGACATAAATCATCAATTCATGAGGTCAAGGCAATGATGGAAAAGAATAGAGGAGTGAGATAGATATGATGAAATATAAGATGTGCAAGTGTTGCCATTTGAAAGAGAGTTTAATTGAAAGGTATGGGACACACCTCAATTGTATAGAGACAATTGGGAATGAACTCAAGTGAAATGGAATTTTGAAGATGTTGAGAGAAAACTAGTTGGAACATAGGAGTTCAAAATATTCTACTTACTCTCTCAAGTAAAGTAGAGTTTTTCTTAATTGTAAAATAAGCAAGAGGAAAACAAGAAATGGTATAAGTACCATAAACAAGCCTTTTGTTAAAAGAGCACAAAATAGAAAGTAATGTTTCTAAAATCAGTACTTGTTAGAAATGGGATGAGAAAACAAAACCCACTTCAGTTCCTTGTTTTTCTTGAAGAAATATCTTGAAAAGTTTTAGTAAAACTAGAAGTAGTTTTGTGATCAAAACTAGAGAAGGAAAATCAATAGGATTTTTGAGAGAGAAAACAAAATTAGGGAGAAGTGTTCTCAAGGGTAGATGATCCCAAGTTTTGGATTAAGGATGATTTAAGCTAGATTGCTCAGAGAGGAAAATCAAGATGGCACACTCATGTTGCCGTCAGAAGGAGAGTTTGATGTAGTAGCAAGGAAAACAATTTTTCCTAACACGCATGTGTTTTATTTGGTGAGTTGCTTGTTTAACCACTAGGGGTGTGGTTCTATGAGGTAGCTCAAGACAAAACTCAACAAGAAAATCAAGACAACTCATCTACCAACAGATCAAGGCAATTCATCATAACAAACAGATCAAGGCAATTCATCATAACAAACAGATCACGGCAATTCATCTTAATTAGTCTATAGAAAAAAGTTTTTGTTCCCCCTGATTTTTGCATTATGGACAAATAAAAAAGGTTGCAAAAGTTGGGGTGTTACATGTTGTTTAATCCTAGATGGATATAAGCCCTTGCAATGGAACCTCCACCATATCAACACAATCCATGGTTCCATTGCCCACCACATAGTCATATTCATAGTTATGAAAATAGTGGTTTTGCTTTTTATGCAAGAGTGATAATTATAGTACTTTGCAAGTAATTTGGTAAAAATACTCAAATGACATGAGCAAGCGATGAACTTGCCTGAACACTGCAAAGTGTTGCAGTTGGATGGTGTGGACTGACCCTTGTCCTCTGTTGCTGAAAAATAGCATCATTGTCCGATAAGGGCAATGGTTAAAGAAGCATTGATGCATGATTCCAGTTTTAGGGTTTGTTCCCCTCTTCTGATGTCGTTATTATTTCATGTGAGAGGTTGATACTAAGAATAACTTAGGGATACTTTATTTAGGGTAAAATACAACCTTGAAATGTTGTCAAGGTGTTTTTAACGTCCAAAAGAATTTTATGGACTTATTTTCATTATTGAAAATAAATTGTGTGATTTAAATGCTTATTTAAATCATCTAATTTGAACTTATTCTTGTTTAACTTCAAAAATTCTATTTCATATTTTATTATTATAGAGATTTTTATACTGAGTGTTTTTCATATTTTTAATTATTTTTTTAGAGCTATAAAACATTTACTATTGATTTACAAAGTTTCAGCCTTTTTATGTTTTTGTGAAATGACATAACTGCCCCTGGGCCCACATGTCAGTGCGGCCCAGCGGTTGGGTTAGACCAGCTCGGGTCCAACCGACCCGAGCGGTCGCTCACTCTCTCCTCCCTGCGCCGCTTCGATGAAACCCTAACCCTAATTCCCCTCTCTGGCGATTCGCGTCGCCTCCGCCTTTCGCCGCTCGATTCCGGCGAGCTCCGCCGGACTTGGCCCTCGCCGTGGGACGCAATCGACTCGCCTCACGACGGTGCGTCGATCTGTCCGCGTCGATCTGGTTTTCGCCGCCTCCTCGACTCGTCCCCGTCGCCTCTGCTCGCCTGTCGTGAGGTGTTGCGGTGATTTCGTCGCCGCCGACGCTCTTGGCGCCGTGGCGCGGCCGTGTGCCTCGCCGTGGTTGCGCGGCGTTGCTGCGAGGTGGTGCCTGGCTTGGCTTGGCCTGGCGCCGCCGTTCGCCCGGCGTGTGCCGCTGTGCCGCCATGGCTGCGCTTTTCTGCTTCGCCTGTAAGTGGTTCCCTCCTCTCTCTCTCTCTCACCTGACCTTCCTCCTCCTGTGCTTGAGCAAGCAATGGCTGCTCCTCTTCTTGGAGACGCTGCCATGCCGTGAGGCTGCTGCTGTGCTAGGCTTTGTGTGGCTGTTGTTCTCGTGCCGGCCGCCGCTATTGCTACCTATGTGCTCTGGCTGCCGTGCTTGCTCTGTGGCTGTGCGTATGTTGCTCCGGCTCTATTTGATTATCGACACTCGCTTCTATGTTTCCTAGCTACTTATGTTCATGTTGTATCTCTGCTGTGGCCCTCCTGTAATTGCTCATGAGCATCCAGTGATGCTCATGGCCTACTGGCTTGCTCCTGTCATTGCTACTGTCACAGGGACATCCTGTGTGTGCATAATCTTGGCTCCTGACTTGATCCTGACGCAGGATCCTTGCATTATGCAAGTGCCAGTGCCCCTGTGTGCTAACTCTGTGCTGTAATTTATGGATATTCTCAATTCATGATTATGCTCAATTGAGCATTACTGTGGTCTTATCATGGTTATTCAGTGATGAATTGATGTGTGCTATGTTGGTGTATTATGATCCAGTGGTTCATCAAATATTTGATGTGCTTCTGGATACAATCATAAATTATTTATGTGATTATCTGTGAAGCATCTGTTGATTAACTATGGCTACTCCATTTATATGGTTTATGAATTGATGCCAGACTTGCCCCTGTCAAGCTTTTGCATGCTTAGGCAAGCCCTGATAATCCTGTGATCATCAACTGCTTGTTGGTTGCTTGCTATCCTACTGTCTGTGCCTCCTGATGCTTAATCTTGTGCCTGTGTGACACCAGACCTGGTGTTGTGCAGGCTATTGCTTAATCAAGCATCTGTTGAGGCTTGCAGTGATCCCTTGGATCAGATGCAAGTCTCCAGATCTCGGGTTATCTTGTGTATGTCATTTATCTGTGTAGCTTGTGTTTGTTTACTGGATAATTGAGATGAACTGTAATTCAGTGATGATTCTTTTTATTGATTTGCTTGAGCTAGAAGGATCCCAACCATTGGTTGGGAACCCTAGCTCATTCTGAACCTTATGGTGATGATGTATGTGCTGGACTTGGTGGTTATGGGTTGAGGTGACCCTGACAGCCCCTTTGGTGCTGTCATGGTAGCTCCCCACCTTTTTGTGGCTGGTTGTGGCTTAATGGATACCTCACTGGATAATCCCTTGTTGGATTTCCAGTGAGCTTTGCTGTTGAAAAACTAGAATAGACCTCATATGGTCTATCTGTCTGATGGTTTAGCTAGCTGTAGGGTGCTAAGTGAATCTGTGTGGCTAGATAGGAATTAAATCCTTGTTGGATTTCTCTGGTTGTGTCACTGTGTTGACACAACCAGTGTTCCCTGGATGGTTTCCTTCTGGTTATTCATCATTTGCTTGCACCAAATGGCTGGGTAGCCAGATGATGATACAAGCAGGGTTCTACCCTCTTTTGCTTCTGTGACTTATGCATATGCTGGATTAGTATGAGCAAAACCTTGCTTGCTCATGATTTATTGGTATACCTCACTCCAGCTCCTAGAAAAGTTGTTGGTGTAGAGGCTTTTGCTTCTGGTTGATTTCTGTGCTTGCCCTGCTCCTCCTAGTGGCTTGTGCTTGATCTACTTCATGGTTTGATGTTGTGATGATTTGAGCAGGTTAGACAGCAGTGCTGTTCTTCCTGTTCTTTGTGTTCTTGATTTATGGTGACTTACCAGTGAGCCTGTCGATGGATTGCTGGTTCTGGCGGTGGAAAAGGTTTTATATGAACCTTCCTTGGCTCTCCTGGTCGACAGCTTGGCCTGGCCACCCTTGGTGACTCACTGACCTGTGTGTGTGTGTTGTGCTGCATGCACACTGCCTTGTGAGCAGTTTGGCTGTGTGTGTGTACCAGATACTTGGTATCTGGCTTGTGCTTGGCTTTGAGCAGATCAGCTCGGCAGAGCTGTGAGCATATCTCTTCATTTGCCATTTTTCTTCTAACCTGCCAAGTGGCTTTGCCACTTGGCATAACTCTTGCTTTGTTGTGTTAGTGTGCAGGGAGCTTGGAGATGATCAGTGAAGATCAAGTGAAGATCAAACTCAAGCATCCATTGGAGATTAGCTTGTAGTTTAAAATTGTTCATTGTATTGTAATTTTCTTTCTTTTTCTTTTCTGTTTTTGCCCATTCTTGTAATGTGTTGTAATTTTTTTATATTTCAATTGTGAATATTGTAAAGACAATGTATATTGTGTGTTAATCAATAAAGCTCAAGGTTTTCTCTAATGAGCTTTACTTCTTATTTGTATTATTCATAATGTGTATTATTTACTTAATGAATTTCCTCACAATTGAATTATGGGGTATTTATTTAATGTTTGAATTTGAAGTTCAAATTCAACTTTGGTTTGAATTCAATCATGTAACTTAAATTTGAATTCAATCATGCAACTTAAGTTTGTGATGCAATATCTCTTCTCTCTTCTCAAAACCCTAATTTAGTTGAATAAGGAACAAGTTTGTCGCACTCTCGAAACCCTAACCCTGTAAGATGTCGAGAGAGAAACCTGTCCCCCTTCGATGCAGTTTTGTTTTAAAAGCGTGAAATTTCCCCAGAATTTACGATGCAATGCACATCCCTTTCTAAAATCTACCCCTCGATCGTCTCTAAACCTGGGATATTGCAGGCTTTCCCCCTTAAAGAAAACTTCGTCCCGAAGTTGTGGTTGTAATACCTGAAGAGTTCGGGGTATGTTTTCCTCAGGTCTTCTTCCTTTTCCCAGGTGGCTTCCCTCTCGGGGTGATGCTTCCATTGTATCTTGCAGTATTTTATTGCTCGATTCCTCGAGTTGTTTCCAGTTCTCCTCGAGAATCTTTGCCGGCTTCTCGATGTATGTCAAATCTGGTTGTAACTCGAGCTCATCATGTGATATCGGCTCATCTGGGGTCTTTAAACACTTCCTGAGTTGCGACACATGGAATACGTTGTGAACTTGGGCTAACCTTCCCGGTAGATCCAATTCAAAGGCTAATCCTCGGTTCTGACTCAAAATCTTGAAAGGTACGATGTATCTAGGGCTTAACTTTCCCTTTACTCCAAATCTCTGAAGACCTTTCATCGGGCTCACCTTGAGGTATACCCTGTCTCCAACTTGTGGCTCCCATGTCCTTCTCTTTTGGTCGGCATAGCTCTTCTGTCGACTTTGAGCTATCTTCAACCTATCTCTTATAATGTCAATTATTTGTTGCTTTTCCTTGACATAATCAGGATTAAACTCCTTGCTTGCTCCAGCCTCATACCAGCATATGGGTGATCTACACTTCCTTCCATACAGAGCTTCGAACGGTGCCATCTTGATGCTGCTTTGATAGCTATTATTGTATGAAAACTCTGCTAGTGGTAAGTGCTCCTCCCATGATCCTCCGAAGTCTAGGGCACAAGCCCTAAGCATATCCTCTAGGATCTGGTTGGTTCTCTCTGTTTGTCCACTTGTCTGAGGATGATAGGCGGTACTATAATCTAACTTGGATCCTAAAGCTTCATGTAGTTGTTTCCAAAATGCTGATGTGAACACGGATCCTCGATCTGACACGATCTTCTTGGGCACTCCATGTTTACTCACGATCTCTTTGATGTAAAGATCGATGAGTTTTTCTCCTTTATCCTGCTGATTTACCGCTAAGAAGTGTGCGCTTTACGTCAACCGGTCCACGATTACCCATATCAAGTCCTTCTTTTTATTTTTCATGGGTAGTCTGGTGATGAAATCCATTCCTATTTCCTCCCATTTCCATTCTGGGATTGGTAAAGGTTGTAACTTTCCTGCCGGACTCTGATGTTCAGCTTTTACCCTTTGGCAGGTATGGCATTCCGCCACGTATTGTGCTATCTCTCTCTTCATATTATTCCACCAGAATAATTCCTTGAGATCCATGTACATCTTTGTACTTCCCGGATGTATAGAGTATGGTGTTTGATGAGCTTCCCGGAGTATTACTTCCTTGATCTCAGCAATATCCGGAACGCAAATCCTCTTCTGAAACCATAATGATCCAGATTCTCCTCGGTGAAATTCTGATGGTCTACCCTCATCTATCCTTCTCATCTCCTCTACGATGAATGGATCGTCCAATTGACCCATCATTATCTCATTCTTTAAGTTAACATTTAGCTCATCGGCCACTTGTAAAGCCGATAGTCCTTCATGAGCTTCTTTCTCCCAAAGTTGTATTTGGGCTTGACTTATTTCCTTCCTCAACTCCGGTGATAACTCTTGTTCAACTCCTCCAAGTGCTCTTCCTACTCGAGCATCTGCTACAACATTAGCCTTTCTCGGAGTATAATTGATGGTCAAATCATAATCCTTGATTAGTTCAAGCCATCTTTTCTGCCTCATATTGAGTTCCTTCTGAGTGAAGAAGTATTTGAGACTCTTGTGATCCGTATAGAGCTCACACTTGGCTCCATAGAGAAAATGTCTCCAAGTTTTAAGTGCAAATATGACTGCTGCTAACTCTAAATCATGTGTTGGATAATTCACTTCATGAGGTCTGAGTTGCCTTGATCCATAAGATATCACTTTCCGATCCTGCATGAGTACGCAACCCAATCCATGTTTGGATGCGTCACAGTACACGGTGTAATCCTTGCCAACTTCCGGAACTGCTAACACCGGTGATGTGGTGAGTTTCTCTTTCAGGGTTTGAAAACTCTTCTCACACTCCTCAGTCCATACAAATGGTGTGTTCTTTCTTAACAGCTTCGTCATTGGTCCTGCTATCTTGGAGAATCCTTCAATGAATCTCCGATAGTATCCTGCCATTCCTAGGAATCCTCGGATTTCCTTGACAGTCTTGGGTGCTTCCCAGTCTAAAACTGATGCTACCTTGCTCGGGTTAACAGCTATTCCATCCTTGCTAATGACATGACCAAGAAATTCTACTTGATCTAGCCAAAATTCACACTTGCTGAACTTGGCATAGAGTTGATGTTCTCTTAGTGTTTGTAGCACTAACCTCAGATGTTCAGCATGTTCAGCTTTGTCTTGGAATAAATCAAGATATCATCGATGAATACGATGACAAACTTGTCTAGACATGGCATGAAAATCTTATTCATGAGATTCATGAAATTTGCTGGGGCATTGGTTAATCCAAAAGGTACTACAAGGTATTCATGATGTCCGTACCTTGAGACAAAGGCTGTTTTCGGAACGTCTTCCTTCTTGATCTTTATCTGGTGATAATCGGACCTTAGATCAATCTTGGAGAAGACTCCCGCGCCTCTAACTTGATCAAAAAGATCTTGTATTCTAGGTAGTGGGTACTTGTTCTTGATAGTAACATTGTTCAAATTCCTGTAGTCTCCACACATCCTTCTACCTCCATCTCTTTTATCCACGAAGATCACAGGTGATCCCCATGGTGAGATACTCTCTTGTATGAATCCTTTTTGTTCCAAGTCATCCAATTGCTCCTTGAGCTCTTTCAACTCCTTAGGCCCCATCTTGTATGGTGCTTTAGCAATCGGTGCTGTGCCTGGAATTAGGTCGATAGTAAACTCTATCTCCCTATCTGGGGGCATTCCGGGTAATTCCTTAGGAAACACATCCTGGAATTCATTTACTACAGGTATATCCTCCAACTTCACCTCCTTCATGCTATTCAATTGTAGCTCGACTTCGATCTGTGTATGCTTGTCTCCTTGGTAGATCATTCTACTTCCATCGGGGCTTTTCAAAGACACAGTCTTGTTCACACAGTCGATCAATGCTCCGTTAGCTTCTAACCAGTTCATACCAAGAATGACACCCATGTCCTTCATCGGTAAAATGAACAGGTCTGCGTCAAATGCGCATTTATTGATCATAATGACTTGTCCTTGTTTGGTATGGGTTACTACTATCGTTCCCCCCGCGGAAAGTATGGTTATAGGTGTATCTAACTTAGTGCAACTAATCCCATGTTTGATGATGAATTGTTGAGAAATGAATGATGTAGTTGCACCAGTATCAAAAAGTACTTTGCCAGGATGAGTAAGTATCTGGAGCGTACCTATCACTGCTTGATCGGAGTTAACCACCTCCTCCAAGCTGGTGCAGTTTAACTTGCCGAAGGGTTTCTTGTTCTTCCAGTTCCCTCCGGTGTTTCCTCCTCGGCTTCCTCCTCCATTCTTATTCCTAGGGCAATCCTTCATCATGTGTCCTTCCTCACGACAACCAAAGCATATTATCCTTGGCTTCTTGCAGTCCCGGGAAAAGTGTCCTAGTTTCCCACAGCTTCGGCACAATACCAAGTTTGCAGGCTGGAATCCTTGATTCCTCCTCTGGTTGTTGTTGTTGTTGTTGTTGTACCTCGGCTTGAAACTCAAGCTGGTATTGGGCTTGTTACTGACAAACCTCTTAGGCTCAAATTTAGCCTTCTTCCTCTTCTCCTCCTGCAGCTGCTTGAAATCATCTTCAAGAGTGATGGCTGCATCCACCAACTCTTGGAACTCAGTTGCTCTCATCATCCTGAGCTGAACTTTGAACTGGGGACTTAACCCCCGCAAGAACCTCTTCTTCTTCTTGTCCTCGGTGTTGACCTCCTCAACAGCATACCGAGACAGCTTTGAAAACTCCCTGACATAAGTCAGGATGGCCTTATCCTTCTGCTCGAGACTCTCAAATTCTCGACGCTTCAACTCCACAATGCTTTCAGGGACATTGGATTCCCTGAACTTCCTCTTAAACTCCTCCCAGGTGAATACCTTCTCAGCCGGATAAACGGCTACTATATTATCCCACCATGATGCGGCAGGTCCACACAACAAGTGTGTTGCATATCTGACCTTCTCCGGGTCATTGCATCCAACGGTGTTGAGCTTTCGCTCCGTGTCCATCAGCCAATCCTCCGCGTCCATAGGTTCGGGCGTGTATGCGAAGGATATAGGCTTAGTATTCTGGAAGTCTGACAGAGTGACTCCCTGATTGTCAGGTCTCTCTACCTTGTTCTGTTGAAGCAGCTCCTGGAAGAACTTGTTCTGCTGCTCCAACGTTATACGTTGCCTTTCCTCCAACATTTGCATGTATTGGAGGAAGTTCTGCTGCGTCATTGGTGGTGGTGGTGGTAACTGATTTCTGGCTGCTTCATCAGCCTCTTCCTTCTGCTTGGCCTCGCGCTCCATGCGCTGTGCTTCACTCTCCTCACCTACCGGTCCCGACATATCCCCCTAGTTCTGCAACACAAAGTGGTACTCATAATTACTCCATGCGCAAGTTTTCTGAGCTCAACTTTGTGCACAGAACTAGTCACGCAATGGAAATCAAAAAGCAAATCCAAATCATACAAAACATATACCAAGTATATACATACTTAAGTGGTCTTATTACAATACTCAGTGACATTGTGAGTATGCAAACTCACTTATTGAAGTATATGTACAAATTTCTACAAAATATTACATACTACAATACATGTGGTACTAATGTATTGTAGTCTCGCCTCCCATGGTAGTCTCTAGTCGTGCTTCACTCCCGGTACATTCCAGGCTTCCATCCGGTCGAACGTGTAGTCCTCCTGACAAAACCTGGAACATAAGGTCTCCTCGTCGGCTGGTAGTCGGAATCAGAGGATGATCCCAGGGAGAAATCAGTGTTCATGAACTGGTCATTCAGTGCATCATAGTCCACCCATCGGGTGTACTCCCCTGTGACTCCACCATAGGTATTTCCAACATTCGTATCCGACTCGATCTGTATCGGATACCCTCCATCGTCTTCCCCATTGTACGGATAACTCTGGTTTTGGGTTGTGGCGTCCTCATTCATCTCAGGATTATATCTAACTGAATCACTATGGGTTCCAGTATCTGATCCCCAACGCCAACCTGTGGAGTTTTCTATAGGAGTCATGGAACGCTGATTGTTTCCGGATTCCTCTCCACCCTCATATCCTCCATGGGAACTACTAGGAAAGTACCTAGGTGTCATGGGTGTGGTTTGTTGTTCGGGATGATCAATACTGATGTAATCACCAGCTGAGTAAACTGGTGTGTGAACCTCATTCTCCATTGGTGCACTCCCCTTGGTTTCCTCCTTGGGCTCAGTGAACTCCTCTAGCATTGTATCAATTGCTCCCGTCAAATGACGGTTCAACTGAAAGAACAATGACAGTAGGTTGCGGCTGTTATCCATATACTTAGCAGCTTCTGCTGGTTTGCGCTTTGCAAGCTTGAAGTGGTTAAGCATAGGATCATCTTCCTCCTCCATATGAGGAATATGAGCGAATTCGGAACCCATAAGCTCCTTCGTCTTATGCTCCCGAATATCAGTGATGGCTTTCAGTATGGCTATATGGTAAGCTGTGTTGATAGTTCTAGCCTCACCTGCTGGCATCACTACGCTCATTCCTAGGGATTCTGGAAGTCTTAGCCCTACCCTACACTTTGCCAATACTGGTCCGTCATAGTACCAGTATTTCATTACTTGGATTTGGGGATCGCACCCAAATTCAAGCAACATGGCACGAAGAATGTCTGCGAGTCCTCCATCATATTCACTCAAGTTTGACGGCTTCACTTTCACGTTTCGTCCCGGGCGTGAACTTGCCATAGTTGGCTGTAGAATAGAAAGAATATAAGATTAGTAATAATGCATCATAATAGTGATAATAAAGAATTATCGCACTAAAACATATGATTGTTTTATTCTCAAGTGAATATACACCATATTTTTAGAGAATTCTTTACTAATCCTATTTGACTCCTAACGTTTCGTCCCATTTACTAGGTTCCAACCTAAGGTCAAAGCTTTTGCTCGATACCAACTCGTGGTGACCCCGCATACCACTGCATGTTGTAGTATGCCGATCGTTGATATAACATTCACGAAGTACCATTCCGCAAATATTACATCCCTCAGAGTAGTACAACAGAACATAGCAGGTCCATAACTCATTCATTTATTATTACAAGCATAATGTACATATCATCTCGGAGCTCCTCTTGGGTCCTAAGAGGGATACTCCCGGGTTCGAGGTGAACCCAACTTAACTTATAATACAGAGTCTTACTAAGTTATACATTTATTCCCTCGAGCGAGAAAGTACTAAGAGTTCGTACTGCTCGGTTACTAGTACTACTTAACGGTCTACGCTTGCTCTCCTCCGGAACCCTCCCGGTTCCGTAGACTATAAGGTAGTCTACACCTTCGACACCTCCAAAGAGGTCTGGTTCTTCATAGCCGATGATGTCGGCTCCTTCAGGGTTGTCGTTGTCCTCCTCCAGATGGTTCGGACAATCTAAGCGGGGATTTAAGAGTGGTATGAGTACGAGTGTACTCAACAAGTTCATTATAGAAAAGAGGTGTTTAATGCACTAGCTACGATATTAGACCAGAAAATCTAATACCAATGCAAGTTTTGATAAACATTTCTTCAAGAGGTTGCTTTTATTTCGAAGAACTATGTCCGTCAGCCTTCACCGGTTTACTAGAACTTCATGGAGTTCCTTTCCGGCAGCGTTCGCAGCTCCAAATCCCAGAACAAGGAGTGACAGGTCACGATTCATTACACTCTGCAGAGGTGTGTTGCTTTACCCATAAGAGATCTTAACCTTGGTGCCAACCGGGCAGCTTTCCCGTCCACACTTCCTTCGGTGTGAGGCCCGGTATAAGGTCATAGCCAATCATATTCCTCCGCTACCTCATACACCCACCCTTTGATGCAAACTCCGACCCTGGGTCCTCGCCAGTGCTCTTATACCAATTAAGGACGGCCCCCGACCACGAGAACAGTTCAGGTCTCTACCATGAACTCCTTCGCCGGGAGATGCAACCCATCATAGACCGCAATAACCGTGGGGACTTTAGGCTTCCCCAGCCCACTGCTTGCTCCTCGGGCGACAAGTGTCTACGGTCTCTACCGTGGGGACTTTAGGCTTCCCCAGCCCACCGCTTGCCCCCTTGGAATACAAGTGTCTACGGTAAAGCGCATCCGTTGATGTACAAGAGGTGGAAATACAATTGACTATTCCGTCCCACTCCAGATCTTATGGTTAACACGGGTATTACGGCACAAGAATCACTGTACGACATTTGTTGTTTAATCCTAGATGGATATAAGCCCTTGCAATGGAACCTCCACCATATCAACACAGTCCATGGTTCCATTGCCCACCACATAGTCATATTCATAGTTATGAAAATAGTGGTTTTGCTTTTTATGCAAGAGTGATAATTATAGTACTTTGCAAGTAATTTGGTAAAAATACTCAAATGACATGAGCAAGCGATGAACTTGCCTGAACACTGCAAAGTGTTGCAGTTGGATGGTGTGGACTGACCCTTGTCCTTTGTTGCTGAAAAATAGCATCATTGTCCGATAAGGGCAATGGTTAAAGAAGCATTGATGCATGATTCCAGTTTTAGGGTTTGTTCCCCTCTTCCGATGTCGTTATTATTTCATGTGAGAGGTTGATACTAAGAATAACTTAGGGATACTTTATTTAGGGTAAAATACAACCTTGAAATGTTGTCAAGGTATTTTTAAAGTCCAAAAGAATTTTATGGACTTATTTTCATTATTGAAAATAAATTGTGTGATTTAAATGCTTATTTAAATCATCTAATTTGAACTTATTCTTGTTTAACTTCAAAAATTCTATTTCATATTTTATTATTATAGAGATTTTTATACCGAGTGTTTTTCATATTTTTAATTATTTTTTTAGAGCTATAAAACATTTACTATTGATTTACAAAGTTTCAGCCTTTTTATGTTTTTGTGAAATGACATAATCGCCCTCGGGCCCACATGTCGGTGTGGCCTGGCGAGTTGGGTTAGACCAGCTCGGGTCCAACCGACCCGAGCGGTCGCTCACTCTCTCCTCCCCGCGCCGCTTCGACGAAACCCTAACCCTAATTCCCCTCTCTGGCGATTCGCGTCGCCTCCGCCGTCGCCGCTCGATTCCGGCGAGCTCCGCCGGACTTGGCCCTCGCCGTGGGATGCAATCGACTCGCCTCACGATGGCGCGTCGATCTGTCCGCGTCGATCTGGTTTTCGCCGCCTCCTCGACTCGTCCCCGTCGCCTCTGCTCGCCTGCCGTGAGGTGCTGCGGTGATTTCGTCGCCGCCGACGCTCTTGGCGCCGTGGCGCGGCCGTGTGCCTCGCCGTGGTTGCGCGGCGTTGCTGCGAGGTGGTGCCTGGCTTGGCTTGGCCTGGCACCGCCGTTCGCCCGGCGTGTGCCGCCGTGCCGCCATGGCTGCGCTTTTCTGCTTCGCCTGTAAGTGGTTCCCTCCTCTCTCTCTCTCTCACCTGACCTTCCTCCTCATGTGCTTGAGCAAGCAATGGCTGCTCCTCTTCTTGGAGACGCTGCCATGCCGTGAGGCTCGTCGCTGTGCTAGGCTTTGTGTGGCTACCGTCTCGTGTTGGCTCGCCGTTATTGCTACCTATGTGCTCTCGCTGCCGTGCTTGTTGTGGCTGTGCGTATGTTGCTCTGGCTCTATTTGATTATCAGTACCTGCTTCTATGTTTCCTAGCTACTTCTGTTCATGTTGTATCTCTGCTGTGGCCCTCCTGTAATTGCTCATGAGCATCCAGTGATGCTCAATGCCTACTGGCTTGCTCCTGTCATTGCTACTGTCACAGGGACATCCTGTGTGTGCATAATCTTGGCTCCTGACTTGATCCTGATGCAGGATCCTTGCATTATGCAAGTGCCAGTGCCCCTGTGTGCTAACTCTGTGCTGTAATTTATGGATATGCTCAATTCATGATTGTGCTCAATTGAGCATTACTGTGGTCTTATCATGGTTATTCAGTGATGAATTGATGTGTGCTATGCTGGTGTATTATGATCCAGTGGTTCATCAAATATTTGATGTGCTTCTGGATACAATCATAAATTATTTATGTGATTATCTGTGAAGCATCTGTTGATTAACTATGGCTACTCCATTTATATGGTTTATGAATTGATGCCAGACTTGCCCCTGTCAAGCTTTTGCATGCTTAGGCAAGCCCTGATAATCCTGTGATCATCAACTGCTTGTTGGTTGCTTGCTATCCTACTGTATGTGCCTCCTGATGCTTAATCTTGTGCCTGTGTGACACCAGACTTGGTGCTGTGCAGGCTATTGCTTAATCAAGCATCTGTTGAGGCTTGCGGTGATCCCTTGGATCAGATGCAAGTCTCCAGTGTTGGGTTATCTTGTGTATGTCATTTATCTGTGTAGCTTGTGTTTGTTTACTGGATAATTGAGATGAACTGTAATTCAGTGATGATTCTTTTTATTGATTTGCTTGAGCTAGAAGGATGCCAACCATTGGTTGGGAACCCTAGCTCATTCTGAACCTTATGGTGATGATGTATGTGCTGGACTTGGTGGTTATGGGTTGAGGTGACCTCGATGCCCCTTTGGTGCTGTCATGGTAGCTCCCCACCTTTCTGTGGCTGGTTGTGGCTTAATGGATACCTCACTGGATAATCCCTTGTTGGATTTCCAGTGAGCTTTGCTGTTGACAAACTAGAATAGACCTCATATGGTCTATCTGTCTGATGGTTTAGCTAGCTGTAGGGTGCTAAGTGAATCTGTGTGGCTAGATAGGAATTAAATCCTTGTTGGATTTCTCTGGTTGTGTCACTGTGTTGACACAACCAAGTGTTCCCCGGATGGTTTCCTTCCGGTTATTCATCATTTGCTTGCACCAAATGGCCGGGTAGCCAGATGATGATACAAGCAGGGTTCTACCCTCTTTTGCTTCGTGATTTATGCATATGCTTGGATTAGTATGAGCAAAACCTTGCTTGCTCATGATTTATTGGTATACCTCACTCCAGCTCCTAGAAAAGTTGTTGGTGTAGAGGCTTTTGCTTCTGGTTGATTTCTGTGCTTGCCCTGCTCCTCCTAGTGGCTTGTGCTTGATCTACTTCATGGTTTGATGTTGTGATGATTTGAGCAGGTTAGACAGCAGTGCTGTTCTTCCTGTTCTTTGTGTTCTTGATTTCTGGTGACTTACCAGTGAGCCTGTCGATGGATTGCTGGTTCTGGCGGTGGAAAAGGTTTTATATGAACCTTCCTTGGCTCTCCTGGTCGACAGCTTGGCCTGGCCACCCTTGGTGACTCACTGACCTGTGTGTGTGTGTTGTGCTGCATGCACACTGCCTTGTGAGCAGTTTGGATGTGTGTGTGTACCAGATACTTGGTATCTGGCTTGTGCTTGGCTTTGAGCAGATCAGCTCGGCAGAGCTGTGAGCATATCTCTTCATTTGCCATTTATCTTCTAACCTGCCAAGTGGCTTTGCCACTTGGCATAACTCTTGCTTTGTTGTGTTAGTGTGCAGGGAGCTTGGAGATGATCAGTGAAGATCAAGTGAATATCAAACTCAAGCATCCATTGGAGATTAGCTTGTAGTTTAAAATTGTTCATTGAATTGTAATTTTCTTTCTTTTTCTTTTCTGTTTTTGCCCATTCTTGTAATGTGTTGTAATTTTGTTATATTTCAATTGTGAATATTGTAAAGACAATGTATATTGTGTGTTAATCAATAAAGCTCAAGGTTTTCTCTAATGAGCTTTACTTCTTATTTATATTATTCATAATGTGTATTATTTACTTAATGAATTTCCTCACAATTGAATTATGGGGTATTTATTTAATGTTTGAATTTGAAGTTCAAATTCAACTTTGGTTTGAATTCAATCATGTAACTTAAATTTGAATTCAATCATGCAACTTAAGTTTGTGATGCAATATCTCTTCTCTCTTCTCAAAACCCTAATTTAGTTGAATAAGGAACAAGTTTGTCGCACTCTCGAAACCCTAACCCTGTAAGATGTCGAGAGAGAAACCTGTCCCCCTTCGATGCAGTTTTGTTTTAAAAGCGCGAAATTTCCCCAGAATTTACGATGCAATGCACATCCCTTTCTAAAATCTACCCCTCGATCGTCTCTAAACCTGGGATATTACAGCGCGTATTGTGTCGTCGTCGGTCTGATCAACCGACCCCGCGCACGTCAACGCCAAGCACGTCCCCGAGCACGCGCCTACCACCGATCGAGTATCGGGTTGCCGCTGCGACGCCGCCTTTGGTCCACGCTACCGGCTTCCGACGCGCCTTCCGAGGCGTGTACGTAGCTGGTGGTCTCCCGCCGCTGCATCGACTCGCGCCCTGCATCTACGCCGCCCCCTCGGGTTGTGCCATTGCTGCACGCGGTCACCTTCGCCGTCCTCCGCGCATCGATGTCCGAGGCCACCACAGCGCCACCCCTTCGGCACGGGTCGCCTCCGTCCGCGCATGGTCTTCGTCACGCCGCTGGGTCTTCCTCGCCTACTTCGTGTACCGCCGCCGCGCCCCCACCCCAGGTCGCCGCTGGACTCGCCAACCACTTCAGGTCGCACTGGGCTCGCCGACCACCGCAACGCCCATCTAGGCGTCCAGCATGAACACCCCTTGTCATCGCTGGGTTAGCCGCCTTCTACATCTCCAACCGTCTCGACTTCGTCACCCGTGCCATCGCCTCGTCCCCGTCTACACCACCTGCTACTCTACTCTGAGAACCGCGGGCAGCGTCGGCATCTCCGTCGATCTGCGATCGCGACGCTTCCAGAGGCCTCCTCTGCTAGTCCCTCTGACACGGCGATAAGTTCATGATGGTCCCTGCCCCTCGCATGCCCGGTACTGGCAACACCGAAAGTGCCTTCGTCCCCGACACGTTCCCGTTTCTGGCAAACTCGCGCCCGACGTCTCGTCTTCATCGGCTTCGACAACGTCTTCTTCGGCATCGCCTCTACGACTGCCTCGACCGCGTCATCGACTTCTTCTATGTGTACTCGGTTCTGGCAAAACCGAAGTATGCCTTCGTCCCCGACGTGCGCCTGGTTCTGGCAAAACTAGGGCCGCACCTCTTTCTCGACGGCTCGGACTGCATCGACTTCGGCATCGACAACCTCCACGACTGCCTCGACGCGTCTCCTTCACTCTCCTCACGCACTACGCGCTTGCGGCTACATCGACACCGGCACCCGCCCACGACATCGACCACGGCAATCCCTCGCGCGGCTCACTCGACCAAGGTTGCAGCACCCACGCTCTCGGCTACCTCGACATCGGCATACAGGGCTACCACCTCGCCTGCGCCTCACCAGCTTCCTCTACAGCCCAAGCATCCGCGACGCAACTCCGTCCACGACGCTCCCGCTGTGACTGCGGGGGAGTGTCAGCCTTCTGTGGTCCACTTCGGTTTATCTCCCGGTCCGACCGTCCGCGACGCTACCGTTGTTCACGTCACTACCGCTACGATCGCGGGGGAGTGTTAGAGATATATTTGGTATACGTACGGTTAGGGATAGATTAGGTAGGGATAGATTTGTTTCTTGTCCTCTACTCCAAGTCGGTCCCTTGTACTCCTATATATACTCGCCCATGAGGCTCAATAATACACCCAACATATTCCGCATATCCCTCTATCCTTCAACACAGGTGCGCCCTGCACTTCGCCGACTGGGCCGCCCCTTCCTCCGCTCTCTCCGCGGCTCCACCTATGCGGGTGTCAAGACCTCGTTACACCCTTGCCATGTTCGGCGCACGCCATGGCGGCGGCGAGAAAAAAATAAGAGAGTGCTTCGTTTTTATCGAAGATCCTTCAAATAGGTTTTCGCCCTGGTATATTATTATAGCAACATCACGATATAACTTGGGGCATCAACATAAGCGCGCCCAAGAGAAAATATAAAGAAAGAAAAAGAGAAAGAATGTCGACAAGGGTGGATCGAAGAAAATGGAGATGTCTCGCAACCGCTGCGCCCTCCGGAGATTTTCCACCATGCTCCTAGCGCTCTGAAGCACCGCGTACCAAGCATCATCTCCAGGAAAGGATGCGACGACAACGATGCTGCTGCCCAGGTGGATCCTAGGGTTTCTCACGGTACGCGCAGGGGAAAGGGAGGAAGGCTTCACCCAACACCCTTCAAGAAGGTAGGATGGCGCCACCATGGCCTTGCAGACACCAACGCCGTCTCACCGTGGCAATCGAAACGGGGCCAAGAGGATCAACGTGGAGGCCAAGAGGATCAACGTGGGCTAGCCGAGAACGAGATGCATCAAGTCGACAACCGTGCTGGAGGGACCTGCCTCCACCGCCATCTATGGGCTCCGATCGAACGCATCGATAGGAGCAAACCAGGCCTTCCTGGCCCAATCGAACCCGAAGGGCTCGTGAAGCTCCCGTCTCCGTGTTGCAGTACACGTGTCGCCAGCACCTCCTCGCCCAGCTCAGGCCGCCCCATCCCACCGTCGGAAGCAGCACCGTCGAGCCTAGACCCGGCCCAACCGAAACTAGATGGGGCCCGAAGGATCTAGATCTGGGCCAGGCGGGCACCAGCCCAAGCCACCACGCCGCCACACGACCAAGCGGTCGCGCCGCCCCGGAAGACGCGCCGCCGTCAAAACCATCGCCGACCTATGAACACCGCCACCGGCCGAGGAGACCCAGTGTCTCTCCTCCATGCACGGGGAAAGGCTGTCGGCACCACGCGAGCTTCGCCCGGTGGCCTATGCCGACGGCGGCGGCTGGGGAGGAGGAGGGAAGGGGCGGCTGGCGTAGGGTTTCTGTCGCCTGCCCGTCGCCCGCAGGGCCAGGCCGAAATGTTTTTCTTTTATACTACCTCCATTTCAAGGAATAAGGTGCCATCGTTTTACGTGTTTTTTGTTTGACCATGAATATAAACATTATTTGTATGAAATTAGTATCATTGAAAAGTTCTTTTCAATACGGATCTAACGATACTAATTACATATAATATAATCAAGATTTTATTGCTCAATTTTTACGATCAAAGTTCCTCTTGGAATAAGGGCGTCTTATTCTTGAAACGGAGATAGTAGAAGATTAGTGAGGGTGTAGAATTAACAGTTGATTAGGTCGCTTAATTTGGGGTAAGTTTGCCCGTAGGCCAGCTTGGCGCGCGGGCGTGCTTACACGAGGCCGAGGCCCAGACTCGGAGCCTTGTTCTCACCCGCGACGTGGCAGCCGCAGTCTGCCCTCTGCCGCCTAAGCTTCCCTACCCCCTTCGCACATATTGCGCCCCGTCCTGCTGAGCAACTGCACAACAAAACACGCAGCCTCCCTCATCTCGTCCCCCATACCGGCGTCCTCGCCGCCGGCGCCATGTCGTACAACAAGACCGCATCCATCACAGCGGAGACCATAAATCCCAGGGTACAGCTCGTGCATATGCATCCTTCTTTTGCACTGAAATTAAGCGCAAACCATAGGCTCTGTTCAGATAATAGATGAAGTTAACATGTACACATGGTTCCGTTTGAAGGTCAAGACGTTCAACTATGAGCCCCGCGGCGAAATTGCTACGCTCGCTGAGGTAATTCTAAGCTTCTACCTGCACTATGATACCTCCCCAGATAGTAATTTTTACTAGATACGGAGTATGTTACTCCAAAGATACGGAGTATATACGTACACACACAAAGATTCATGTAATCTACTCAGTTTTGCACAAACTTTGATCCTCGATGCCTGCCGGCTTTTGTGTCATCCAGCGGCTGCAGGAGGAGCTGAAGAAAAATCCAGGCTCTCGCCCATTCCAAGAGGTGCCTACTTATTGTGTTATACTCCAAGCTAGTGATTCTGATCAAAGAAAATTACGATATAATTACTGTAGTTTCTTTCTAGCAGATAATATACTGCAATCTTGGCAACCCCCAGGCTCTCGGCCAGCGACCCATTACTTTCTTTCGCGAGGTTACACTTCTCACGCTCTAGCGAAACCTAAATTGGTAAATACGACATCGAATGCTTCATGCCAAATGCTATAATGTCTTCAGGTTCTTTCTTTGTGTGACAATCCAACCCTCCTGCACAGAGACGAGGCTCGTATGTTATTCAGGTTGGACACAGATTGCTCGATTTCACTTGGCATATATCGTACAATCTTTTAAATAAAATAAAAAAACAGAATTAACACTGGTGGATATTGATCCCATAACTCATTTGATTTACAGTACAAACACTTACTGGTATTACCTTATTTCGATGCAATATTTGATATGGCGGAAAATTGACCAGTACTGTTTCAATCTAATATTACAGTCCATGCGCCATAAAACGAGCGCGGAAGATTATCGAGGCAATGCCAGGCAGAGACTCCGGTCCATATACTCCTAGTCAGGTATAAATGATACTCAATAATGCAATAAAAGGTGGCATGCATGATGTATCAATCCATGCAGAGGCCGGAGCGTTTTGCCCATTTTAGAAAGAAAAAAAAAGATTTGTTGGAGTAAAATGATCGTGCTGTGTGATGTTTGGACTGCACTAGTCACCTACATTCAAAAATCACAAGGATTGGCGTGCTAGAATGCCCTGGCTTCAGTGTTGTCCTGTTGCCCAGTGACGATATATTTTTCCTGTCATATTCGGATTGTTTTTTGTGATTTTTTCTGTCATGATCAGGGAATCAGAAGTTTGCGTCAATCAGTTGCCGATGGCATTTCTGGGAGAGATGGTTATCCATCAACGCCGGAACATATTTTCCTGACAGATGGAGCGAGTTCAGCGGTAATACTCTCTACACTCCAGAGCTCCATCACATATTCACATCACGTGTGCATGATAGCTGGTCAATCTGGATATCCTAAAACGGGCTACCTTTTTCTTTTCTTCCTTCTAGATTAATTTGACTATGCAGATGCTCATTAGATCCGAGGAAGATGGAATTTTATGCCCTTTACCTGAATATCCATTATACTCGGCTTCCATTATACTTCATGGTGGAACGATGGTATGCTGCTAGCTTTGTTTAAAACTTCAAGGAACATTTGCAATTCTTCGGACTAACTTTGTTCATTGCATCTCAATGCTGACATTTTTCTCAAAGAAACTGTAAAACGGGAATGTGTGTAAAAGGACCAGTTAACTAAACTGAATAATGCTGACATTTTTCTCAAAGAAACTGTAAAACGGGAATGTGTGTAAAAGGGCCAGTTAACTAAACTGAATATTTGGGTACCATATAATTATATAAACCTTGGTGAGGTGGTGATGTAAAAGGAATGGTCGTTTTCTTACATGCAAGAAATGAACAAGTTACTGAATTATGTTTATAGGTACCATACAACCTTAGTGAGGCTCGTGATTGGGGGCTTGAGATTTTCGAAGTGAAGAGGTCTTTGGAGGAGGCTCGTATATCCGGTTTGACTGTTCGAGCCATGGTGGTCATAAATCCTGGAAATCCTACTGGGCAAGTATGGGAACATATATTTATATTATATTTCGCACAATACCATGCATGTAAATTGGATAATATAAAATGTTTATGATACGGAGTAAATGTTTACCTGAAAATAAAAATAGTAAACCGAACGTCCAAATGATACTATGTTGGAAGGGGTACTATACTACATCGTGGAATTACTATCAGGCAAACTCCCAAGTTTCTTGTTCAACATTTGCAAGCTTTGTTCTAGGTACTCTCTATCACCAACCAGGAGGAGATAGTGGAATTTTGTAGGAAAGAAGGTTTAGTTATACTTGCCGATGAGGTTCGTCCTTTCTGAATGGCAATATATCGTGTGTTTGTTTTGTAAATTGTGTTAGCTGTGTCCGTCAGAAAGCAAGCTAAGTTATTGCTACTGATGATGTTTTGCAAATTAATTGATTAATTTGACTTATAGGTATACCAAGATAACGTCTATGTGGAGGATAAGAAGTTCAATTCTTTTAAGAAAGTTGCCAGGTCACTTGGCTACAGCGAAGATGACATCTCTATAGTGTCATATCATTCGGCTTCAATGGGTAAATCTGTGTCGATAAAAAGCACGGTTCATAGTCTCCACAAAATAAGCCTCAGGAGAATGGATTGAAAAACACTGGTTATTCTCTCATCATCTGAACTCTTGCAGGGTATTATGGAGAATGTGGCAGAAGGGGAGGCTACATGGAGATATGTGGTTTTGGAGAAGGTGTGATTGGTGTGATTCGCAAGGTGGCCTCTGTGACTCTTTGCCCCAACATAGGTGGCCAAATTCTTACCAGCCTAGTTATGGATACACCTAAGGTTTGTCCTGCCCTTCCCATGTTGATTAAATTTTACCGTTTTCTTAATGTATGTTTTGTGTGCTGAAATTACTATCATAGAGAGCTACCATCGTAAAAGGGGGCATGTGTTTTTACCAAGTTCATCTTGATATTTGCAGGTAGGGGATGATTGTTTTGAGAGATTTTTGGCCGAGAAGGAAAACATTCACTCGTCTCTGGTCAAGCGTGCCAAGGTATCCCCCTACATAGAGTTTGGTGTCACGACCACACCACCTTTCTTCTGCCTCCATCGGAAGTACTATGATGAAACTGAACCAAAACCAGCTTTGCATACCTTGAAACATTGTGGTTTCCTCTTGGTTGCAGACCTTGGAGGATGCGTTCTGCAGCTTGGAGGGCGTTACCTGCAACAAGATAGAGGGCGCAATCTACCTCTTCCCCAGGATCCACCTACCTGCGGCAGCGATCAAAGCTGCCAAGATCGAGGGTGTTTCCCCTGACATTTTCTACGCCTGCCGCCTCCTCGACAATGCCGGTATCGCCGTCGTCCCCGGCTCCGGGTTCCACCAGGTCAGACTCTTATATCTGCAAAAGGAAATTTTATCTTCACTTGATAAGCTGTGGTGGCCTGACATTGGCTTTGATCTTCTTGCAAATGCCCGTGGCGCAACAAGATCTCTGGACGCAACAGGGCCTCCGGGACATGGCACATCCGGTGCACGATCCTCCCCGGCGAGGACAAGATCAATGAGATGATCCCACGCCTCAAGGCCTTCCATGAGGCCTTCATGAACGAGTTCCGCGACCGAAACTGATGCAGAGATCGCAGCTGCGCGGCGCACGGTCTGAACTTTGGCGGCAGTCTCTGCTCTTGGATCCCTGTAAATTAAGCCTATGTTGTACACTTGTAATACTAGTAAATAAAACTTCTGCAACAGACACCGATGTATTCCTCTCCTTTTCAACTAATTAACTCATTTCTTGAAGATTTCCTTGAGACCTTGACATGTCTTCTCTCTGGCATCGCCATCTCTGTGACTGTGCTACTATCCTCAGTCCACCGCCGCCTCAGTTTGACTTGCGCTCATGAGGACGAAGCTTGTTTCACTTGCACGCCATCTCCGATGACCGCATTCATGCAAGATCACATGGATCAGCACGCACGACGCTCCAATCCGCCGCCGCCTGCCTGTATAAATAGCTGCCTAAGCGTAGTCTTCCTCTCACGACTCTCGCACCACAGGCAACTCGATCGATCAAGAACATTTTACGAAGATGTCGAGGTCCACCGGCAGCTGCCTCCTGCTGGTGCTCTCACTGGCGGCGAGCCAACTGCCGCTCGCCGTGGACGGCGCCGGCTGCATGCCGAGCGGCACGCTCCGGCCGAGCCAGAGCCACTCGTGCGAGGACTGCTGCAAGGCCGGCCAGGCGTACCCGACGTACCGGTGCTCGCCGCCGGTCACCTCCTCCACCAGGGCTGTCATGACGCTGAACGACTTCGACGAGGGCGGCGACGGCGGGGACCCGTCGGAGTGCGACGGCGTGTTCCACAAAAACACCGAGCGCGTGGTGGCACTGTCCACGGGGTGGTACAGCGGGAACTCCCGCTGCGGCAGGAACATACGGATCCGAGCCAACGGCGGGTCCGTGCTCGCCAAGGTCGTCGACGAGTGCGACTCCATGAACGGGTGCGACCGCGAGCACGCCTTCCAGCCACCGTGCCGCAACAACATCGTCGACGCGTCCAAGGCGGTCTGGAACGCGCTCGGGATCACCGGCGAGGAGGTCGGCGAGTACGACATCACTTGGTCGGACGCATGACTTTCGTACGTACGCACGTAGCCGCCGGTGGCACTACATAAACTAGATGATACCCCGCGCGTTGCCGCGAAATTTAGTAGAAGAATATTTCGTGATAACAAAATTCAGCACAACATGAGAGTACAGTAGGCTAAACAGATTATTATCGCTGTGAGCAACGATGAGTCCAAAATTGAGTAATGGAGAAAAGGATTCACGTGATTTCAAGAATTGACACCATAAATTTTAATCAAGAAATTATATGCATAATATATTTATCTAACCTTTCAAGAACACATGGATAGGAAATCTAATGTGCACAAAACATTATATGGAACGTTGTGTGCACAAAACAGTTATTAGACGAATTAGATGACAGTGGAAATAATATATTGGAGATTTTTTATGCTTCTAGTCATCTTAAAATTTTATAAAATAGTAACATGTTATATCTTTGTTGTTTCACACTTTTCTATTTAATCTTCAAACGGGAAACAATAACTATGATTATAGGGGAGTGGCGTTTTGGCTCCCGGGAGCATTTGCTCCCGGTTTTTTCGAAAAATTAAAATAAATCGAAAACTTGTCAAAAAATTCCGGAAAAAATCATGCATGTACCTGATCATGGCACGCACCACCGTGTAAAATTTCGTTGCAAAATGTCATTGTATGCGCCCTGGACAAAAATGACAAATTTCTGACATGAAATGAGATCCAAAAATATGAATCTCAGATCTGGAAATTTGTCATTTTTGCCCAGGACGCATACGATGACATTTCGCAGCGACATTTCACAAGGTGGTGCGTGCCATGGTCAGGTACGTGCATGATTTTTTTCAGAATTTTTTGAAAAGTTTTAAAAAACAAAATTTGCTCCCCAAAAATCCGGGAGCAAATGCTCCCGGGAGCCAAGACGAATTTCCGTGATTATAGTAATGGGTGAATATACATAAGACTTGTCAATGTCTTCTAATAAGATAGTAGTGGTTTTCACTAATACAAATACCGTAATACTCCTTTTCATGCAGTTGAGTATTTGCTATTTGGGCATCCATACATCTGAATTGAATTGTTGCACTTCCTCCTCACGTAGCTAGAAACAGTGAATGCGCATCTAGCAAGATATATCTTTTGCTAATATTTTCAGAAGATCTGCCGCAACTTATGGTGCATAAATCACAAGTTCTGCAACCTTTTGGAGGCAATGATATACCTGAAATCATATTGTGAGCAGTGATGAAATAGGCATGTACAATTTGTAGTCGAAGCGGTTTACCCTTTCAGATTGCAATGAAGATCTAGAAATACTTGGCCAATGCGATGTCGAGATTGATTAAGTGTGGAGGGTAACATAAACCAAACTATATTTTTTGTATTCTTCAAACTGTAAATAAATCAAAATGCATAAGCAAACAGTTCATTGAACACAATGAATACAATCCTGTTTTTTTTTTCTTTCCTTGCGACAGTAAGGAGCTTACAATAGGGCAACCTAAAAAATAAAAGATGAGTAAATTTGCTTGAGCGTGATTGTCCAACTGGTTGTGAAAAAATTAAAGATGGAAGGAGAACATGTAATACATGAAGATGGCCAGTTTGGAACTGCACAACTTACAACTTACACATGGAGAAAAAAATCAGGTTCAGTGTTAAGGACCTCGTCTTTCTTCAGGTACCTGTTGTGTGCTGCATTGGCAAGATTAACCAGGGGTCAACCAAGGAGAAAAGAGGTGCTAGTCTGCTCAAGACAACTGTATTTACTCACGTTCTAGGTACAATGTAAAGTAATGGAGACGGGCTAAATCTTCTGCAACTGTACAAAAAAGAAGGCTAAATCTTCTGCAATCAAAACATCGGAGGACAATCACAATCTGAGCAAAACTTCTCACGTGTACATGAAGGATGTCCACGGGAGCACATGGGATGTACTGAGTGAGAGAACACTTGGCGACGTGTTAGGTGGAACACGACAGCGACCTCCGGCCGGCGCAAGCGCGTCACCAACAGCGAAAGTAGACGGGCTCGTCTGCACTCTTGCAAGCACTCTATTTGGGAACGAATGCTTCTTCTTGAGATGCAAGGCTGATGGAAGTAGAACTGGGCACACTGGTACCCATGTCCGTCTGCCGCAGATGATTGCACTTCTTCTGGAGATGCAATGGATTTATAGGAAGGGTTGGGTCATGGGAGGCGAGCAGAGGGAAATAAAGTGGCGGCCGCCTGATCGCCTACCTTAGTTAACCATTAGTATTAATTCTTGGATCAGTGCGTTTCTGATGCGAGAAGCCAAGAGACTGAATACAGAAAGTGCTGCAAAGGAAACTAATCAGGTACATGCTGAGGCAAACAATAGTAGCGATGGATTTAATCAAAGGTGGCTAGACTATTGGATTTCTAATGACATGGCTTCAGCACATGGCATGGACAGTGATGTGGACCAATTAGATACCTGCTGATGTGTATAGCTTGCATGTTGAGAGAAATCATGTAGTGGGGGTCTCCTATTTAGAGATAAAAGATAGCTGACTGGTGTGTGTACTGGAACACTCGGTAACTTGGTGAATAAACTGCAAGCTGCAGCGAATACCAATTTTTAACACAAATGTGGCACTATGCTAGCTCTCATCTAGCTATTTTCTCTGCCTTCTCTACGTTGCTTGCACCAGTGCCGTCTAATGGTCGTCATTCTTCAGTTACAAGTGCATGGATTAGAACTGTACGTTAATTAAACAATTTATATTTCCAAAAAGCTAAATATAGGTTCTTCTATTCATCAGATCTATCTTTCTTATCAGAGGCTGAATAAGAATTTATGCCAAAAATTAGGATACATTCTAAGAAAATAGAACTCCATGGAAGACAAGCAAATGAACATTTTCAAGTCTATCGGACGCACTAGATTAGATTAGCGCCGCCCTCCTGAAACATGAAAGAGAGAAGATAAAAACCTTAGCGCCGCCCATAGATCGGTTTTCCCTTCTTTGGCCAGCCTCGCCGGCATCAGGAGGAGTGAGAAACCTACTTGTGAAGTTCTTAATAAAACAAGTGTTTTCTAAGGATTTGCTAGTTGTCTTCTTTTTGGTATCTGTCTTAATGGAAATGATATCGTGTACAATAAATGATCTTTGATTCTTCCTTCGATGTGATATCTCCTTCACAGCATTAATGGTGGTGTTAGGAGACCATAGTTTTCTGGTATATATGGCCTTTCAAATCTGTATTCGCCGGATTGATTTTAGATATTTTCTCATGGTTGCCATAATAAGGATTGTTCTTGCAATATTTATCCTAGCTGCTACATTTTTAACAATTGTGATTCATATTCTCGACTCCTCAACAATGTCGATCAAGTTATTCAGTATGTATGCCGGTACCTTTGCGATGTTGACCGACTATTTTTATAGTTGTATGCGTGCACATCACGTTGCCATTGCTGCTCAAATTAAAAGTATGGTGATCATTCACTGGTATTTATAGGTTTGTGGTTCGATACTACCCCCATACTAGTTTTACGGTTTACAGAGGTATTACGTATTTCGAGGAGAAAGTTTGACTATAAATTTGATCAACAAAATATGAGATATATACCACAAAAGTTATACCATTGAATTCATATTCAAAAGAAGTTTCCAATAGTATAATTTTTGTGATACATACCTTATATTTTATTGACTAAATTAGTAGTTAAAGTTTTGTCTGCGTAATACCCTGTAAACCGGTATGGAGGGAGTATCTACGTTCAACTGCTTTCACAAAAATATAATCATGTCATGGAAGAAGAAAGAGTTTGAAAACCTCGCAGATCGCAGGAGACACGTCGTGTATCTCTACTTCTCTAGTATGTATACTATAAGTATATATGGTATTGATTATCAAAAATAAATGAAACATTTTCATATGAATTTCTTTTATCAGATGCAGAATAAGAATAATGCCAAAAATTAGAATATGCACTCCGACAAAATGGAACTCCATGAAACAGAAACTTATTTACTTACGAATTGCTTTCATAAATTCTCGCATCAACGAAACAGCCTTCTCCCTGGTGCTATTCATGCGTCAGATTGAGTTTCGTTGCGCCGGATAATCGTTCTGTAACAAATACGACAGCTCAATCTGTAATCATTCTTCAGCAAAATGTCCGTAGATGACCAGGGAATCCGAATTTCACGGAGTTGACTGAGAACATGCAGTCTGGCAAGGGAAACTGGAGATACAGATTGATTTATATCAACAGGCGCTTACACTTGATCTGGCCAACTACTGTAGTAGCCTCTCTGTGTTGTCAGTTG
Source organism: Lolium rigidum (assembly GCF_022539505.1). Taxonomy (NCBI): domain Eukaryota; kingdom Viridiplantae; phylum Streptophyta; class Magnoliopsida; order Poales; family Poaceae; genus Lolium; species Lolium rigidum. Next base: position 199,934,580 of record NC_061512.1, read on the forward strand.
TTACATGCTATAGAAAAACTTAAGCTCCTACACTGAACCAAATTAATGGATAATACAGATCAACACTACAAAGCCTCCCCCCTCTCTATCAGGCCCTATATTCTACTGACTCATCGCCCCAAAACTTGGGGCAATAACGGCAAAAACAAAAAACAAAGAGAGAAGAGGACTAAACATTTCGTGATAAGGGGACTGTGTTCGCAAAGCCGTTAGCTACTTTCTGGGGTGGCGGTGGCTTCTTCTTATAATTTGCTAGACTACAATGGGGGCAAATGTATTCCAACCCATCCGTCTTCGCGTAATCCTGCAAAAAAAGACGACAAATTAGAGAAGTTATGATGAAGGGGGTGGGGGTGATGGGTCAACAAGTTTTTACCTTGAAAGTGCCCAACCCTTGTCGTCTATCACAACCGAAATGAGCCCATTCGCCGCATAAACCACAGTTCACCCAGTCTCCAGGAGCGCTACTGGAATAATGTACAAAAGATGGTGTTAGGTTCCGCAGTGACAAACTTGAAATCCAAACCAGACATAATGGTTGAAAGGATCGAACCTGTGACAAAGCAAACAACATTCCCCATCCACGTCATCGTGTGATAGCTCATATTCCAGCAAGTAAGTCTCGTAGTGCCTTTTCAGTGTGTTCCCGACACCCTACATAGACATAGCCAAAGTGTAAAATTAGAACACATTCAACACTTCATCAAAATTAAACTAGCACATATTATAGTCCTTCAAATGGCCCAGATGTTCATATTGTTCCCTTGTTCTTCAACATGAAAGCTATAAGATATAACCAAAATAGATAATTTGAAGAAAAGTGAATAGTGGATACGTACAGTCATTCTATTTGTAACAGTATGGTTTCGCATCTTCGAAAATACTTGACCCTTCCAGTTTATACCGTTGCCCACATAAAAGCCACCCCTGGACACAACCTGAAAAAACAAAACCTTTGTCAAGGAAAAGTGAACCACATCATGCACATTTATTTAGACCTCTTCAGTACTTACACTGCAGACTAGCAAAAGTTCAGAATTACCTCTTTGTACAAGTTATAGAGATCAAGGCGTTTTGCATTAAGGACTGCATCAGGAAATTCAGCTAAACCTCCATGAGGAACGAGTCGATTGTGGCCCCTTTGAATTAAAAACTGCATGACATCCTTCAAAAAGTCCCCCTGCAAAAGGTCAAAGAATAAACCAATTATTCAAGCTTAGTTTCGTGGTCTAGAAGCATTTCATCCTCATCATACAGGTCAAAGAAGCATACCTCGGAACACACTTGGATGGGCAACCGATCACATCCATGTTTCTTCATTGGAAGAGGATTCAACTGAATGATTGATTGAGCATGAGATGGCCCTGTTGATTTTCTATGTGCTGCTGTAGCAGCAGGTGCTGAATTATGCTTAACAGGTAGAGCAACTGGCAAGTTTGGCTTGGACTGACTAGTTTCATGAGCGTTAGCTTCAGGGAGACCCATAAAAGGATGCATTTGCTGCTGTCGAGAGTGAGGAATAGGCCTCATAGTTGCAGGCTTCAATTTTCCCTTGAAGGATGTCAGCGAGGAAGGCCCTATAGCAGGGGGTTTCTTGTCCTCTATAGTTCCATTCACACCTAACAAATTTGATTTTGATTCTGAACCCGTCTTTGATCTGTCCTTGATAAGCGAGGCTGACCATCTTGGCAGATGAAAATACGAGCCGTTTTCACTGGCTAAATCTTTCCTTTGACTGGTACAAAAGAAAAGAAGACGATCTGCATCTTGTCTGTCGAATGAAGCAACAGGAGTAGCATTTATGCACCCGACTCCAAGTGCAACTAGGCTCCTGTATGAAATTTCTGGTGCTAGATGCTTCAAAACCTAAATATCCAGAAAGTGATGTTCAGTTAGGTATGACCAAAAATTGATTCATATGTAACTACTCAAACTTGAGGCATCGAAAAAGATTATAGGGAGTCTTCATAATGAGAGCGCTAGAAGTAGCTAAACTGAATCACATGCTTAGACAATAAGAATAAAAGTAACCAAAGGATGAAAAAGACAATAGGCGCACATCAGCACATCCTGAAAATCTAATTAGTTGCAATCTGTTGCATTCAACGTATGAAACCAACCTGTCCTGCCCACTTAGGAAGGGTCATCCAGACTTCAAAGGTAGAAGCCCCACAAGCTGTGGACATGGAAGTGAAAGGCTCAGCTGATGATAACTTATCCTCACTATTTGCGAGAGCACGGACTAGCTGGCTCTTCTCGATGAGTTCATTTTTGATGTGGCTTTCTAGAAGCTGCAGAGATAGTAAGCATCATATGACTTTGTGTTCAAGACAAGAAATGCCTCAAAGTATGAGCTAATACTAATATGTACCTGGTCATCAAAACATGTTTGTGCACTGCCAGAAACAAGAAGTGACACATGAGAAGAACTGCAAGTAGTTATATCGCAACGCATGGTTACCATTCCACGTGGTAAAGAAGCTGCTTCAAGAGGTGGTGGAGAAGCACTGCCACGTAGAAAGAACAACCGATCAGTTTCCGTTCTCCATAAAGAATCTTTGGCAAAGATAAAGTTGGGAGGAGGAAAGCAAATGTTGATGGAAAGACTTATTGCATGGGGGTGACTCTAGCTCTGCTATTTACAAAGAAGATAGTATGCATGTTACTTTTAATTAGCAACTCTACCAATAAAGGCTCTCAGTTGTTCACTTTATATGAAACAATAATCTACTTCTGAAAGTATCCCTCTACCTCTCTTTCACAAAGGAATAATAAGTAACAATAATGAAGGGCTACATAAGGGTAAATTATGTATAGAAAACGAACTTGATACAACTCTCTACAGGAAGGTTATCGGGTAAGTAATCTCAAACCCCAGCAGACAGAAATTCAACACACCTGATTCGATTCTGAAGTTTACTCCCACGTATCTGCCCAAAAATAGAATTGACAATTAAGCAAACAAAAGTGGTATAAAAATTGGCAGATAAGAATTAGCTATACAAATCCCAGAGCACCTAAATTGGCATATTTGTATCATGAGATGCCTTGTTTTATTTGTGCAAACGCATGTGTTTACCACAGAATAGTGGAAGAAATAGCTAATTACTATTGTGTCTTTGGATGTACAACAATCATAATATCAAAATGTCATCTGATTTTGCAGCGTGACGTATAAGACAAATAATGAATCTTCTTACTAGTCTTTTGATTTCATGCACAAATAGAATGAACTTAAGTTGTTTATCTAGTATTTCATTTACTCGCAGTGTTTGGTGTCGGACATCATGGTGGATTTTTTTCTGTGGTCCTTGGAACAGTTGTCAATGAAAATTACAGCTTCATCTGGCTACTGAAATCCATGCACTTGAGAAAACAGATATGCTAACGCATGTAACATTGTAAGATCATAGTATCATACTTCCGTAAATAGGATCTCTTAGGTTATCTAACTGAAGGTTTGCTGTTGCAATCATTGTGCTACATTTTTTTTCCTATACCAAACAGTTTAACAATCATTGTATTCAAATTTTTCCTTTGCCAAACAGTTTAACATTTGTTACATGACTGAGAAATCATGTGCATTCCAGACACAAAAGCAAGTGGAGCACATAAAGTATTGTTAAACTACAATGCTTTAGTCCATACTTCAATATTCAGAAGCGCATTCAGACCATCTTCTAATGAGCCCAGCAAACAAGGATCCTGCACAAGAAAACGTATGAAGAGATAGTTAAACCAAAAAACAAACAACTTAAGATGTAAGAGATGTGGATAATTCATATAGCGTATCAGACTTACCAGACTGCTTGGTACTCCACAGAGAAGAAATTTCATGTTGATGTCATCATCATATATTTTTATAGCTGGTGACACTTCAGAAGAACCTTCTTCCTCGACCATTTCATTCTCGGGAGGGACTACATTTATCTTTGGAGAATCCCCAAGTAGACGAGGCCCAAGCTTAACACTTTGTACATGATTGTTTCTTACACAGTATAGTCGAAAGGACGCATGAGCAAGCTGAAAGGAATCCCATGTATGGCTCACCGAGCTACATGAAACATAACCAGATTATTGCATGCCATTAATATATGATGATGCCAATGAAAGGTGAAAAGGGGTGCAAATACCTTTGAACTACTGACAACAATGCATTGCGAAAATGGGATGCTGCATAAGATGAAAATGAATTTCTCCAGTATATTACATATGGAATACCCTGAAATGAAACAAACAGCACTAATGAATTCTAAAGAGAGGCAAAGTATCAGGGGACAAAAAAATTATCATTTGTTCTTTTTTTAAAATTAAAGTGACAGGCGTAAATTAGGGTGGTAACAGTTAGCAGATTATAATATTGTACTACCTCTGACCATAAATAGATGTAGGAAGTTTGTCTAAATTTGGATGTATCTAGACACACTTTAGTGTAAAGGTACATTCGAATTCGAACAAATCTTTGACATCTTTTTATGGACGGAGGGAGTATAACTAAGATAAAGTAAATTTCTTTTTACTAGATACTTCATTGCGCAGCCGACTTCTTTTTACTACACTCCGACTCTGAGAAATGGACAATGGGACTCTAGTTGCTTGGGCAAAACGTTGCAAACGTGGCACAAAAAACTGACTAATGTGCCTACCTTTGAATGAACTGCTTGGGCAAGTTTTTCGCCAATGGGAACCTCCAGATAAACCTGTGTTATAAGCAGACAACACTGTTACCCTAAACCACGGACAAACAACAGTAATCAACAGAATCTGACACGGACTACATGAGAAGAAGGCAAAAAAAGTGCAATAGTGAAGAACTCTCTATCTGAAAAACAGATTGGCTAAGTTGTGCATCATGCAGTGAAAGAACAAGTTATTATAGCTACTCTAGCAGCACAGGCAGACCAACTGTCTTATTGCAACAAATTAAACAAGCATCCTTGGACAAGTTTCTTCAGATTCATACAGCAGCTGCAGCATGGCACTAGGATGTTGACTTGAAACCTCTGAGGGACCATCATCATGCAACTAAGAGCTGATGCCCATGCCTAGTTGTTTGTAATTCCACTGACAAGCTAATATCACTACAACTTGCCTTCATCGCTCAGCTAAGAAATAGTAACATTGCAGACGCTTGAGAGGATTTTGGTTCTTACAATCGTCGGGAACGGTGGGCTGATGAGGCAGATAAACGACTGCGGGTCAGACATGTCGACGTCTCCCCAGACGAGCGAACCAATCTCCTTCTCATCTTCCAGCCGCTGCCCTTGGATGTAGAAGAAGTTGGGCTGCACCACCCGCTGCGCCTCAAGGAACTGCTCAGGTGTTGGATTGTACAGCGTGTGCACCTGCGCCCAGAAGCCCCTCAAGAGTTCAGTTCACAAGCAAATCCAGCCCCAAAGTACCAAGTGGGAACACTGACTGACCTCCAATCTCCCCGCTGAGCTGAGCTCCGGAAACGGATAGGACGGCCGCAGCCGTTTGGCTTCCGGCCCGGACCTCCCCGGCGGCGTCCGCTTGTCTGCGTGCTTACCACAGAGCACGGCGAGCAGCACGCAGCTCTGGCGCGACAAGCTCTGGATTTGCGACATGGCCGCAGCAAAGCAGGTCACGGGAATTCACCTCAGGCCTTCATGGAACCCTGCGGCAGCCAAAAAAGAACAGATCACGCCAGGAACCACCCCCAAATCGAACAAATCCGGAGGAAATCGGCGCAAGAAACGTACCAGGAGGCGGATTTCGGGGCCAAATCGGCGGCGGCGCGGGCGAAATCGAGGGTCTTGGATCCGGCCGCGGAGGGGGCGGAGGAAGGGGATTCGATTTGGGGGGCTGGGCAGGGAGAAAAGAGTAAAGCGTGGGGGAGAAGAGAAGACGGGAGCCCTAACAAAGAAGAATCCCTTGCCGAAATAGCTCTTCACAGCGCAAAGGCAAATCCCACTCCGGAAACAATAAAAAAGAAGCCTTGTACTTGTGGTGGTGGTGGCGGCGAATTGGACGCGACCCCATCCATCCCGATCGAGCCGAGCCCGGGCGAATGAATCCAAGAAACCTGCTCCTCCCTCCAAGAACCCGGACCAGAAAGAATCAGGCGGAGATTCGCGGATTAGGGGAGAGCAATTAGCAGCAGCACCAACCGGGGCTACCAATAATTATCGCGGAGCCGCAAACAAACTGGAGAACAGTAGGGGATAGAGGGGACGCGTCCGTCAAAGATTGGATTTTGACGGCTCGGGGTGGGATCTTTTTTCTCTCGGGCAGTGGGGGCTCGGACTTTTTTTCCTTTGGGGATTTTTTTGTGCTCGCAGCATCTAATCTTCTTTGCTCCGTCGATGATGATGCTGCTGGTGCGTTGTTGTTCTCTTGGCGCTTTTCGTTTTCTCTGCCCCTGCTGCTGCTGCCTCCTCATTACTGCTTGGACAGGAAAACAAAATTAAAAAGATTAGATGGGATTTCGGGAATGGGATTGGGGAATTTGTTTTGTGTTTCTGGCTTGCCCGATCGGATGGATGCTTTTGGTTTTGGTTTGGTTGGGTAGGTTTGGAGGAGAAAGTCGCATGTGTATGTATTTGTTGCCAAAGTCCTTTGCTTTGGTGCCATCGGATCCCATGGAATCTGTGTGCAGCGTACGATGGATGTGGCGAATTGGACTCGCGTCGATCGTATCGGAGGCGTGCAGTGCAGGCGTGTGTGTTTCTTGCGTGCTTGCCTAGTTGTTCGTGGGAGAGGACCCGTTTGATCCGTTTCCTGAACAATGGAGCGAGGGAGCATAAGATGGGTCTGGAGGGTTGTGCCGTCTCCTACATGACGTGGGTCCACCAGCCTATGGGTTGACAATTTAATCCTACTAGCAAAGTGTCCATGCGTATATAATATATGGGAAATACTTTTGTACTTACACGGATGGGTGTGCGTATTTCGTTAACGCCCGTTTATTAATCGAGATTTGTGCTCTCCATGGTAGAGAGAAAGATTCTTTTCTCTCCCCTCATTTTATCTGAATCTTAAAACACAATGGACGGTAACAGAAACATCCACACCTGTGCAAGTATAAAATCAAGCGGTACCCGGATACCGTTTCGCTCCTAATAAGGCGATCGGGAGGTAATTAGGGTTCCAGTGGTAAACGGCAGCGCACGTTGGATCTCCGGCGGGGTGAGCAGGAAACTCAAGGGAATGAAGATTCTCTCGTTAGCCAGCTGCACTCCCGCTGATTTCCATCATGTTCTCCCACTCGGGGCGATAAAGGCGAGGCCCTTGCGCCTCTACTCGTGCTTAGTGGCGTAGATCGATCTGGGGTCTGCTGGGAGTTTGTGGCCATGGCTTCGTCGAACGGGGCCTCATCTGGAGGAGCAGCCAGTGTCGTTGCACGGGTAAAGGGCCATGCGATGGAGGAGGAGTCTATTGAGGAGCTAGTTGGTCGCATGAAGCTTACGGAACTAAAATCCATGAAGCTCTTCACTGATGATCGGTAGGACGTTCAGGCGAAGCCAATATGGGCGTTGGCTAGCAAGATCCTAGTTTCAAGGCCAAAGGTCTATCATATTCAGACTATTGTTGAGATTTTACGTCCAGCATGGAACAACCCACAAGGTTTGTTTTCCGGGATGGGGGTCCTAATCTATTTGTGGTGGAGCTTCCTTTGGAAAGAGAGAGGGACAGAACCTGGGAGAGAGGCATGTGAACGGTGAACAAGCATGATATGGATTCGTGTGATGAACCTGCCTTTTAACCTGCATGGTGATTGGGGAGAAAAGATTGGATAAGAGTGTTGGAGATTTCATCACTATTGACTAGGCTAACAAGATGCTAGTGAGTGGGAAATATTTGCGGGGTCGAGTTTCAATCAATTTGAACGAGCCACTTCAATGATGGATTGTCATAGATTCGACTCTAAGAAAAGCGTGTCGCTGGTATGACATTAAATATGAAAATATACCTTACTTATGTTTCTCTTGTGGCATCATAGGATACTCTGATCTCGTTGCCCACAATCGGGAGAGAGAGATGAGGGAAGGCTACCTGATGCATGTAATATGCATGCATGAACTTCGTAGTTTGTTGACACATATTTCAACATATTTGCAACATATATGATATTATATCTATATTTTATATTAATTTTTTGTGATTTACCAATGATTCCCTTTATTTTTTATAATAACCCTGTCGACTAGAAAAAACCTTGTTTTGTGTATTTTTAGCTTTTAGGGACTTAAACGAAACCAAATTGAGCTAGGATTCCGGGGATGTTAATATTTCATCAAGAGAAGCATCTGGAGCACTTGGACCTCACGAGAAGGGCCAGGAGGGCTGAAAGAGACCTGGTGGTGCGCCCAAGTTAGGTTGGGCCCACCACCCATGCTATTTCCCTCATCGGTCGTCCGATTCGCTTAATCCTTTCGTCCATGAACTACGTCTGACCTAAAAACGTCTATATAAAGGACTTGCTGCAGAAACACCGAAGCACCAAAAAAGTGCCAGAATTAGGGAAGTTTGGAGGGGAAACTCCACCGGAGTCGTTGTTGGAGGAATCTCTACCTTCTCCAGCAGTCTCCACCATCATCACCATGATGAAGAGCGAGTAGTCCACCTTTGTACTATGGGGTTGTGTAGTAGCTCGATCTATTTCTCTCTTGTTCTTCATAGATCTCGTACCATATGAGTTGCCCAACATGATTATGGTCATATATGTTATTCATATGATGTGGGTCTTTATTCTATGATTTATATATGAGATTGAAACCTATTACCTGTAAGATGTACTGATAGATGCATATCACGTACCCCATTCTTAAGTATTTGTTCTAATCCAACTTGTATGCAAGAGTATGTGTGGAAAGAAGTGTGTATTACATGCAGTAGCATGGTTGTAGTGATTGAATAGTGACAACAAGTTCAAGATCTACTATGCTATTTACCTTTGTTTTGTTGCCTCACTAGGGATTTCATGTGCTATAATTATCATGTGATAGCGTGATAATCTTGTTTGTTCAAGGTAGCATATTTGTGATTCAAACATCATTTTAAATTACTTCAGGCCATACTTTGTTGTTTCTTAATTCAATATTGCCTGAATTTTTTTCCTTTCTTGAGGAGTATAAGAGAGATGTGTTGCATCATCTCTATGTTAGGACGTGATGCCCATATGAATGCTTATCAAACACATGTTGAATTTCCAGCAATATTATATCTTTGATGAATTATTTGTGTCCATTGCAAATTAAAAAGAGAGTAGACTGATACATCTAAAACGTATCTATAATTTTTTATGCTCCATGCTTGTTTTACATCAATTTATATATGTTTTGTTCATGCTTCGTTGCACTTTTATACATTTTCAGGTATTAACCTATTAACAAGATGCCATAGTGCCAGTTCCATGTTTTCTGTTGTTTTGTATTTCAAAAAAGTTGTACAGGAAATATTCTCGAAATTCGGCGAAACAAAAGCCGAAGTTAATATTTTTCCGTAACGAACACATAGTCCAGAGGGGCATCGAAGAAAGGCAGCAGGGTGGCCATACCAGCCCTAGGCGCGGCCTGGCCGTGGCCCGCGCCTAGGGTGGTGTGGGTCCCCGTAGCCTCCGCCTATTTAATCACGATCTCGGGAGAACCCTTGACACCCGAGTCTCCAACCACGAAAAGTTTCGTCGCGGCCGTCATCGCAGACCCTAGCTCGGGAGGGTTCTGAAGCTCTTCCCGGTGATACGTCTCAAACGTATCTATAATTTCTTATGTTCCATGCTATTTTTATGATGATACTCACATGTTTTATACACTTTATATGTCATTATTATGCATTTTCCGGCACTAATCTATTGACGAGATGCCGAAGAGCCAGTTGCTGTTTTCTGCTGTTTTTGGTTTCAGAAATCCTAGTAAGGAAATATTCTCGGAATTGGACGAAATCAACGCCCAGGGGCCTATTTTTTCACGAAGCTTCCGGAAGACCGGAGGACTTACGAAGTGGGGCCACGAGGCGCCGCCACAACAGGGCGGCGCGGCCCGAGTGCCGGCCACGCGGCCCCGGCGTGTGGGGCCCTCGTGTGGCCCCCGACCTGCCCTTCCGCCTACATATAGTCTTCGTCGCGAAACCCCCGATGCCGAGAGCCACGATACGGAAAACCTTCCGGAGACGCCGCCGCCAATCCCATCTCGGGGGATTCGGGAGATCGCCTCCGGCACCTGCCGCGAGAGGGGAATCATCTCCCGGAGGTCTCTTCATCGCCATGATCGCCTCCGGATCGATGTGTGAGTAGTCCACCCCTGGACTATGGGTCCATAGCAGTAGCTAGATGGTTGTCTTCTCCTCATTGTGCTATCATGTTAGATCTTGTGAGCTGCCTATCATGATCAAGATCATCTATTTGTAATTCTACATGTTGTGTTTGTTGGGATCCGATGAATATTGAATACTATGTCAAGTTGATTATCAATCTATCATATATGTTATTTATGTTCTTGCATGTTCTCCGTTGCTAGTAGAGGCTCGGCCAAGTTGATACTTGTGACTCCAAGAGGGAGTATTTATGCTCGATAGTGGGTTCATGCCTCCATTAAATGCGGGACGAGTGACGAGAAAGTTCTAAGGTTGTGGATGTGCTGTTGCCACTAGGGATAAAACATCGATGCTTTGTCTAAGGATATTTGTGTTGATTACATTACGCACCATACTTAATGCAATTGTCTGTTGTTTACAACTTAATACTGGAAGGGTTCGGATGATAACCTGAAGGTGGACTTTTTAGGCATAGATGCATGCTTGGATAGCGGTCTATGTACTTTGTCGTAATGCCCTGATTAAATCTCATAGTACTCATCATGATATATGTATGTGCATTGTTACGCCTTCTTTATTTGTCAATTGTCCAACTGTAATTTGTTCACCCAACATCTGCTATCTTATGGGAGAGACACCACTAGTGAACTGTGGACCTCGGTCCTATTCTTTACATCTGAAATAGAAACTGCTGCAATTGTTCTTTACTGTTCTTCGCAAACAACCATCATCTTCCACACTATACATCTAATCCTTTGTTTACAGCAAGCCGGTGAGATTGACAACCTCGCTGTTACGTTGGGGCAAAGTTCTGTGATTGTGTTGTGCAGGTTCCACGTTGGCGCCGGAATCCCTGGTGTTGCGCCGCACTACACTCCGCCACCATCAACCTTCAACGTGCTTCTTGGCTCCTACTAGTTCGATAAACCTTGGTTTCTTTCTGAGGGAAAATTTGCTACTGTACGCATCACACCTTCCTCTTGGGGTTCCCAACGGACGTGTTGACTGCACGCATCAAGCTATTTTTCTGGCGCCGTTGCCGGGGAGATCAAGACACGCTGCAAGGGAAGTCTCCATTTCCAATCCCTTTACTTTGTTTTTGTCTTGCTTTACTTTACTTTATTTACTGTTTTGTTTGCTTCTTATATCAAAAACACAAAAAAATGAGTTGCTAGTTTTACTTTATTTACTGTCTTGTTCTCTATATCAATAACACACAAAAAATAGTATTTACTTGCATTTACTTTATTTACTTTTAGTTTATTTCATCATGTTTCCTCCTAAGTTCACCCTAAAAGACATACTGGTAGGATGAGGGTCTATAATTGGGAGAGATAATATAGAAGATTTTTTCACTCATGTTAGTACCGCTGAAGATTTTGAAGATAGACACTTGGTAGAACTTGCAACTACTTATGAAATTGCTGCTGCTTCTTTAGTTCGCATGTTGGAAACTAAATTTGTTAATCTCAATCCTATAATCCAACACATGTTTCTCACACTCGGTGATATGGAAGAGGGAGAAAAGAAAGATTTTGTTTTAGAAACCCTTCTTAAAGAATTTGGAGGTGTAGCAAGAGAGGCTAGAAAGGTCTTTATTAAATATAAGATGCTTGGCTCTTATACCAATTTTGTTAGTATCCTTGAAAAGATGGACATGGAGAGAGTAAGGTACACTAATAATATTAATGATGGTGGAGAGATTAAGACAACAATACCTTGTAAGCTCCTAGGAATGAATGACGCTCTAGAAAATAATTATGGTTGGCTTGTCCCTGAAAATTTGTTTAACGAGGATAGCAAACCTAAGAATAATGAAAAGGGAGCCTCTGAAACTCACATAGATAAGATAAAATGCATAGTTGAGAAAACTCCCAACACCTATGTTGATGCTTCATCTCTTGACAATACTTGATACACACTTTCTGCGCCTAGCTGAAAGGCGTTAAAGAAAAGCGCTTATGGGAGACAACCCATTATTTTACTTCTGCACTTTATTTTATATTTGAGTATTGGAAGTTGTTTACTACTGTAGCAACCTCTCCTTATCTTTATTTTATTGCGTTGTTGTGCCAAGTAAAGTCTTTGATAGTAAAGCCAATACTAGATTTGGATTACTGCGCAGGAACAGATTTCTTGCTGTCACGAATTTGAGCAGTAGTCCCTGTAGAAAAATCAAAAAAATCTGCCAATTTACATGCGTGATCCTCAGATATGTACGCAACTTTCATTTAATTTGGGCATTTTCATCTGAGCAAGTCTGGTGCCACTTTAAAATTCGTCTTTACAAACTGTTCTGTTTTGACAGATTCTGCCTTTTATTTCGCATTGTCTGTTTTGCTATGTTTGATGGATTTCTTTGTTCCATAAACTTTTAGTAGCTTTGTGCAATGTACAGAAGTGTTAAGAATGATTATGTCACCTCTGAATATATGAATTATGCACTTACCCTCTAATGAGTTTGTTTCGAGTTTGGTGTGGAGAAAGTTTTCAAGGGTCAAGAGAGGAGGATGATACAATATGATCAAGAAGAGTGAAAAGTCAAAGCCTGGGGATGCCCCCGTGGTTCATCCCTGCATATTTTAAGAAGACTCAAGCGTCTAAGCTTGGGGATGCCCAAGGCATCCCTTCTTCATCGACAACTTATCAGGTTCCTCTAGTGAAACTATATTTTTATTCCGTCACATCTTATGTGCTTTACTTGGAGCGTCTGTTTGTTTTTATTTTTGTTTTTTGTTTGAATAAATCGGATCCGAGCATTCTTTGTTTGGGAGAGAGACATGCTCCGTTGTTTCGTATGAACACATATGTTCTTAGCTTCATCTTTAATGTTCATTGCGAAATTTGAACTACTTCATTCATTGCTATATGGTTGGAAACGGAAAATGCCGCATGTGGTAAATAGTTTAATGTCTTCAATAATGTGATACTTGGCAATTGTTGTGCTCATATAGATCTTGTTTAAGCTCTTGCATCATGTACCTTGTACTCATTAATGAATAACTACATAGAGCTTGTTAAAATTTGGTTTGCATGATTGATCTCTAGAGTCTAGATATTTTCCGGTTGAGGTGTTTGAACAACAAGGAGACAATATAAAGTCTTATAATAGTTACAATATGTTCATATGTGAGCTTTGCTGCACCTTTTATACTTGAGTTTGCTTCAAACAACCTTGCTAGCCTAGCCTTGTATTGAGAGGAATTCTTCTCGTGCATCCAAATCCTTGAGCCAATAACCATGCCATTTGTGTCCACCATACCTACCTACCACATGGTATTTCTGAAGGAGATATGCCCTAGAGGCAATAATAAAGTGGTTATTATTTATATCTTTATGTTTATGATAAATGTTTATATATCAT
>NC_061512.1:199948318-199972877 GCF_022539505.1 Lolium rigidum
GCCCGGTTTCCGCCTCGAGGAAATCCCTTAGTGGAAGTGGGCTAGGCCTTCGTGGCGTTGCTCACGGGAGATCCGAGTGAAGCCTTCGTGGTCTGTTGGTTTGGCTTGCGTAGCAACCACACTCCTCCAAACGTAGACGTACCTTCTTGCAAAGGAAGGGAACTACGGGAATCATCTCCCGTGTCATCGTGTGCTCCACTCTCGGTTACCTCTATCCCACTCTATCTACTATTGCGTAGCTATACCTTGCTTAGTTGATATCCTTGTCATATAGGTAAATTCACTTAGTTGCATATCTAGAGAATTTACCTTTTGTGTCAAGCCTAAATTGAAAAAGAACTAAAAATTGGTTAGCACCTATTCACCCCCCCCTCTAGGTGCGGCATACGATCCTTTCAGTCTTGTCTGAAGTAAGGGCGATTTTCATGATCATATTGGGCCGCTAACTAAAGCCATGATCCATGGTGGAAGTTTCAGTTTGGATAATTAATCCTCAATCTCTTATGAGAATTTTAACTGTTGTTGAATGCTTATGCATTAAAGAGGAGTCCATTATCTGTTGTCTATGTTGTCCCGATATGGATGTCTAAGTTGAGAATAATCGAAAGCGAGAAATCCAATGCGAGCTTTCTCCTTAGACCTTTGTACAGGCGGCATAGAGGTACCCCTTTGTGATACTTGGTTGAAACATATGCTATGCAATGATAATCCGTGTTAATCCAAGCTAATTAGGACAAGGTGCGAGCACTATTGGTATACTATGCATGAGGCTTGCAACTTATAGGATATCTTATACATAACACATATGCTTTATTACTACCGTTGACAAAATTGTTTCTTGTTTTCAAAATGAAAAGCTCTAGCACAAATATAGTAATCAATGCTTCCCTCTGCGAAGGGCCTTTCTTCTACTTTATTGTTGAGTCAGTTTGCCTATTCTTTCTATCCCAGAAGCAAACACTTGTACCAACTGTGTGCATTGATTCTTACATGTTACCTATTGCACTTGTTATATTACTTTGTGTTGACAATTATCCATGAGATATACATGTTGAAGTTGAAAGCAACCGCTGAAACTTTATCTTCCTTTGTGTTGCTTCAATGCCTTTACTTTGAATTTATTGCTTTATTAGTAACTCTTATGCAAGTCTTATTGATGCTTGTCTTGAAAGTATTATTCATGAAAAGTCTTTGCTATATGATTCATTTGTTTACTCATTATCTTCATCATTGCTTCGAATCGCTGCATTCATCTCATATGCTTTACAATAGTATGATCAAGATTATGATAGCATGTCACTTCAGAAATTATCTTTGTTATCGTTTACCTACTCGAGGGCGAGTAGGAACTAAGCTTGGGGATGCTTGATACGTCTCAAACGTATCTATAATTTCTTATGTTCCATGCTACTTTTATGATGATACTCACATGTTTTATACACTTTATATGTCATTATTATGCATTTTCCGGCACTAACCTATTGACGAGATGCCGAAGAGCCAGTTCCTGTTTTCTACTGTTTTTGGTTTCAGAAATCCTAGTAAGGAAATATTCTCGGAATTGGACGAAATCAACGCCTAGGGGCCTATTTTTGCACGAAGCTTCCAGAAGACCGGAGGACTTACGAAGTGGGGCCACGAGGCGCCGCCACAACAGGGCGGCGCGGCCCGAGTGCCGGCCGCGCGGCCCCGGCGTGTGGGGCCCTCGTGTGGCCCCCTGACCTGCCCTTCCGCCTACATATAGTCTTCGTCGCGAAACCCCCAGTACCGAGAGCCACGATACGGAAAACCTTCCAGAGACGCCGCCGCCAATCCCATCTCGGGGGATTCAGGAGATCGCCTCCGGCACCTTGCCGGAGAGGGGAATCATCTCCCGGAGGTCTCTTCATCGCCATGATCGCCTCCGGATCGATGTGTGAGTAGTCCACCCCTGGACTATGGGTCCATAGCAGTAGCTAGATGGTTGTCTTCTCCTCATTGTGCTATCATGTTAGATCTTGTGAGCTGCCTATCATGATCAAGATCATCTATTTGTAATTCTACATGTTGTGTTTGTTGAGATCCGACGAATATTGAATACTATGTCAAGTTGATTATCAATCTATCATATATGTTATTTATGTTCTTGCATGCTCTCCGTTGCTAGTAGAGGCTCTGGCCAAGTTGATACTTGTGACTCCAAGAGGGAGTATTTATGCTCGATAGTGGGTTCATGCCTCCATTAAATGCAGGACAAGTGACGAGAAAGTTCTAAGGTTGCGGATGTGCTATTGCCACTAGGGATAAAACATCGATGCTTTGTCTAAGGATATTTGTGTTGATTACATTACGCACCATACTTATGCAATTGTCTGTTGTTTACAACTTAATACTGGAAGGGGTTCGGATGATAACCTTAAGGTGGACTTTTTAGGCATAGATGCATGCTGGATAGCGGTCTATGTACTTTGTCGTAATGCCTTGATTAAATCTCATAGTACTCATCATGATATATGTATGTGCATTGTTATGCCTTCTTTATTTGTCAATTGCCCAACTATAATTTGTTCACCCAACATCTCGCTATCTTATGGGAGAGACAGACACTAGTGAACTGTGGACCCCGGTCCTATTCTTTACATCCGAAATACAAACTGCTGCAATTGTTCTTTACTTGTTCTTCGCAAACAACCATCATCTTCCACACTATACATCTAATCATTTGTTTACAGCAAGCCGGTGAGATTGACAACCTCGTTGTTACGTTGGGGCAAAGTTCTGTGATTGTGTTGTGCAGGTTCCACGTTCGCGCCGGAATCCCTGGCGTTGCGCCGCACTACACTCCGCCACCATCAACCTTCAACGTGCTTCTTGGCTCCTACTGGTTCAATAAACCTTGGTTTCTTTGAGGGAAAACTTGCTACTGTACGCATCACACCTTCCTCTTGGGGTTCCCAACGGACGTGTTGACTGCATGCATCACCCGGCACCCTGCCGGAGAGGGAAATCATCACCGGAGGCATCTACATCACCATGCCCGCCTCCGAAGTGATGAGTGAGTAGTTCATCCCTAGACTATGAGTACATAGCAGTAGCTAGATGGTTGACTTCTTTGATTTGTGTCTCATGTTTAGATCTTGTGAGCTGCCCTACATGATCAAGATCATCCTTATGTAATGCTACATGTTGTGTTCGCTGGGATCCAATAAATATTGAATACTATGTTGAGATCGCTTATATATATTTCCCAAAACTTCCTATCTCTATAAACACACCTCCGAGATCTAAGAGCATATTCAGCCGCGTTTCCCAAAACTTCCCCAAACGACGCCGGATCAAGCGTTTGGGGAACGTGTTTTGTTCGTGCTGCGTTTGGGGGACGTCGCTCCCGAGCCGCGTCCCCCCAAAAACGCACCCCAAATAAATAAAAGTACACGAAAATAAAAGTTTTCATTCAAATTTGGTTATATACTACAAGTTTGAATGAAAACGGCTAGATTTTATCTAACCCTAGCCTACTGGCCGCCCGGCGGTGCGTTCGACGGTCCCGTCCCGTCGTCGCCTCCCCTCCGCCGCAACTCCTGCTGTGCGCGCCGCCTCTCCATGCGTAGCGTGGAGGAAAGATCTCATTGCTCCAGCAGCGCGTCGTCGCCTGCCCTCCCCTGCTACGCCGCCTGGAGGGAGAGGTCGATGGCGTGGCGAATCTACGCGTCTTCGCGGGCACGGGCGTCGTCTTGGAGCTTCTTCTCCGACTCGAAGGACTTCGCGAGCGCTCATTGCTGATCCGCCACCTCGTCCGGGTGCGGCCCATTATCGTCGGACCACTCGAAGTCATCGTCGTCATCGTCCTCCTCCTCCGCCTCGCCCACCTCCTCCGCTTCATCGCCGTCGTCCTCCTCCTCCTCCATTTGCGCCGCCAACGCGTCGGCCTCCGCCGCCAATGCATACGCTCGCGCCCCCTGGGCCGCCTCCGTTGCCGCCAACGCCGACTCCCGCTGCTGACGCTCCTCCGCCGGCTGCCGCTGCTGACGTCCACCACCTCCCACCACCGCTGCTCAATCGCCTCCATCCGTTCACGGTGCTAGGGATGCCACTCCATGTGCAAGCGATGCCGTTCTGCACGCCACTGCTCGGTCATCTCCTCCGACCGGCGCCGCCGCGCCTCTTCCACTGTGGCGGCGTTGAACACCGCTATGGTGTTCGCCAGCGCCGCCTCCTCCCACGCCTCGTTCTCTGTAGCTTCCAGGTCGATGTCGAACTGCCGGTGCTTCAGGTGGTGGAGGTGGTGGTGGAGACGGTGGTGGAGGGAACTAGCCGGCGCCGGGGCGATTCATCATTGCGCAGTGGTGTTTATGCGACGAGGGTTGTGCTTGCGGCGGAGAAAGGGGTACCGGCGGCTGTGGTGACTGCCATTAGGATGGGTGGGCCTTTTATAGACGCCGACATCGCCAGAAGAGGCAAGAAGATAGCGCGAGAAGAGGCTAGAAGCGTCAGGAAGAAAGCGCGGAAATGCGCGCTGGCGTGCGACGCTGGAAACGCGTGGAGGCTACGCAGCACCGATGAGACGCCTCGCCAGCCCTTCCGTCGCCATAAAGGCAAAGCTGCGACGATTCGTTCGTTTGTCACTGCGCGCCAATAACTTCCGTCCCGAGGTAGGCGACAATTAGATTTAAACTTGAATGTGCCGCTGACGCATCGGGCCCGCCACTCCCGGCCTCGCATTTTGTTGTGTCCGCCGTACCCAGCCTCCCTGCGTAGCGGGGACAGGCTCGGGGCGCCAGGCACCTTATTGAGCCGCGCCGGACGGAAAGAGCCCTTGGGGCGCGCGGCTGAGAACAGTTTTTTGTCCGACGCACCCCAAATCTCTTTGGGGAACATTTTAGAGGACGCGGCTGGAGATGCTCTAAATCCAAAAAAAAACTGATATGATGGTTCTTGAGATTACCAAAGTCACCACATGCACTATCATGGAAACGTAGAAAATCCCCTCGCGTCGCTCTGCCTGGGCGACCCGAGGGCTCCCATCCGCGCCGCCAGGGGCCACTCCCCACGCCGCCCCTCCTCGCCGCCCCTCCTCGCCGCCGCTGCCGCCGGCTGTTGCCGCGGTGGCGGCGGGCCCCTCACTGCC
This sequence comes from Lolium rigidum, assembly GCF_022539505.1. Lineage (NCBI taxonomy): Eukaryota > Viridiplantae > Streptophyta > Magnoliopsida > Poales > Poaceae > Lolium > Lolium rigidum. The sequence goes on from NC_061512.1 coordinate 199,953,426, forward strand.
AAAGGTGGTGGGGGGGAGCCCTGCATCGACGACCTCCGTCGTCTTCAAGCGCGGAGCGGCGCGGTAAGCCAGGGCGACGGCCCTGGACTCCGGTGGTGGCTGCAGGGCGAGGCGCAGCGAGGCCTGGGCGTCGTGTGGTGATGTGGGGTTGCGGCGGTGCAGGGGAAGCATCGGCTCTGGTCGTTTCCCTCCCGTGACGACGCGGGTTGGCTGAGCGGCGGATCTGCGGCGGCAGCTTGCTGGCCGCCATGGATGGTTGGGGCGGCGTCCTCCCAGTGGTCGGCGCGCTGCGGGGTGGCGGGGACGCGGCAGTCTGGTCCTTGCATCCAGATATGGCGAGCGGTGGCTGGGTGCTGGTGGCCTTGGGATTCAAGGGCACGGCGGCGGGATGGTGGGCATCGGCGCTGGCTTGCTGGCCGACATGCTTTGTTTTCCCTGCCGGTGAAGGACGCCTAGGCAGGATGGTGCTGCGGGTGAAAGCCCTGCCCGACTCTGTCGGTGCCGGCGATGACGACGCCCCGGGGCGCCGTTCCCCTTCTTGAAGGCATCGTTGTGGGGCTCCTAACTCTCCTGTATTCAAGGTTTCATGTTCTCCGGGTGAAAACCCAAGCTCTGGCCTCGGCCGGTGCGGGCGACGGCGACGGTCTCGTCGCTTCCCTTCTTGGAGGCGTCGTCTTGGAGCGCCTGACCTTCTCTCAGCGGTGGTGGTTTTGCTTGTCGTGCTATGTTGCCATGCCGGACGGGTTGGAGGATGTCGAGGCGGCGGCCCCGGAAGGCGGTGCAGCATCATCTCTATGGTGCGGGGATGTGGCTTGCCACGCCTTGGGTGGCGACTCTGGCCGTGTGGGCGGCAGGGCAGTCGGGTCGGATGCGTCCTAGTGGGGACGGTCGGACGTTATGTCAGGGCGGCGGCCCCGGATGAGTTGGTGTGATGGCCGTGGTCTGCGGCCGTTTGCCCTGTGCAGCTTGGGTTGCGGGTGGACGATTTGTGCGGCGTTGCAGCTCGAGAGCGAGCGGTGGTATGTCGGGGCGGCGGCCCCGGAAGGTGGTGGTCTTGGTGGATGCGCAGGGCGCGACGGAGCAGCGGTATGTCGGAGCGGCGGCTCCGAATGTTCGTCATCCTGACAGTGTTGAGGACATCGACTTTGTGTCGCGAGGGCGACAAGGTCGTTTTGGCGCAGTTCTCTGAGCGGTTCGTCTTCTTCGGCTATGTTGGAGTGTCCCGTGTACCGCTCCTCTCATAGTAGGCACGGTGTCTTCTCTTCGGCTTGGTTGGATGACAAGCTGATCTTTGCGAGTGTGTCATCTCTTGTATCGGTAGTGGGTTTGAGTTGGCTTGCCCTTGTGGCGTGGCGAGTGGGGGCTTGGCCCCGTGGTGTCTTGTTGTATGGTTTTCGCCCGGTTTTCTCCTAAAAATTGTGCACTTTCTGCTTAATTAATGGATGAGGCAAAGCTTTTGCCTCCGTTTGAAAAAAAAACTATCATGGAAACGTCACCTCCCTTCAGACCAATTCTTGTTATCCAAAAGATATGACATCATGGATACTGTAACGCTAAAAGGAATATGAGCATCAGCAGTTTTCCCGCAAAGAAAAATAATATCACAATTAAATTTATAAATTTAAGGGTCTTTCTGCTTTAGAAGATTTTCGTAGGAGTTCTTTCCTAAGTAGGTTGTCTGATTTGTAGAATTGAGTTCGACAATATTTTCTTGTATGGATTGCTTTTCATTACATTTTGTAGAATTTTTTTTCAACATCAACTTACATCTCTTGGAAATTTTAACCCTGAAACAAAGATCTCCTGGAAATATTTTGTTTCTTGTTCGATTAAACAAAATTTCGCGTATATGAAATTATGAACACCATTATATGGGAAGCAAAGATGACATTGCAATCCTCTATGGACAACGAATATCCTCTCTACCATAACAAAACCACAAAGAGGTAGATCATTCAAAAAAGTAATAAAAAGTGGCCTAAGAATGAATGTAGCAAGCAAGATTCTCTTAGGCTTTACGATCTTTAAGCAATATTATTCACACCTTGAGTATTGATTTTTTTCTTTAATCGAGTTTGAGAAGTGAGTCTACCCCAATTCATTAGGGAAGTGAATATGCAACCTAGCCACTTGATTCAAGTCTCCGAAGACGCGGATTTGGGTTCATATTATTTTTTGTAAAAAAATCAATGTAGGGGTTTCGTATTCCTTTTTAAAATTGCGGGCGTTAAATTTTCTGGATTTTGTAGGTAGATGCGTTTTGATATATTAATGGAAAACTTACCGAGGAAACATTTGAACTTGCAAGATAATAACATTCAGGAAATTTACCTTATCTTCTCTTTCTTAATAGATAGTCCCATTTAACTGGTCTCACAACCAGCCACGTCATCTCAATTTTTAGATCAGTGAAGACCGCATCGGCAAGGAAAAAGGTTAACGCTGAGGCCAATGGAGGATTGGACTTCCAATAAATTATCCCTAATTAATGCTGAAAACGGTTTCCATTCAGAAGCCATAATTTCTAAGGCCCTGTTTGTTTGGGCTGGAGCTTGAGCTTTTACTGCTTTTGGGTCTTTAAAAGCACAAGCCCAGCCAAACACCTAACTTTTACGCATGAGCTTCTACAAGTACTTCTCACATTTACACTTGAAGCCCATAAGCACGTCCCGGGGTACTTCCCGCAGCTTCCCGTGGCTTTTCACTTACAAAAATTTCAGATTCTTAGTTAATTAATATTTTATAGTAAAATCTTTTTAAATAGAAAATAATAAGGAAAATAATATTTTTGTTATTATTAAATAATAAGGAAAATAATATTTTTGTTATTATTAAATAATAAGGAAAATAATATTTTTGTTATTATTAAATAATAAGAAAAATAATTTTTTGTTATTATTAAATAATAAGGAAAATAATTTTTTGTTTTTATTTTTTCTATTTTACATTTGACAACAGCAATTTACATTTGACCAGCCATCCAGCTCCAGCTGCTTCTCAGATCTTACCAGCTCCAGCTGCTTTTCGTTCAGCTGCAGCCCAAACAAACATGCACTAAATCGGGTGGCCTGCCTCCCTAATTTCTAGGAGAATACCAAACGTGTTGTTGCATCTCCATTGTCCTGCAAATCCGGTGGCCCGCCTTCCTAATTTCCAGGAGTATGAAATCGAAGTCGGCTCGAGAGATTCCGTCTTCCTGGCCTATGCTCGAGATTAAACAGAACTTTCTTAGGGGAGACACCATGGATTTCATCCACCCGTCGGTCTCCGTTCATCTGCAGTAGTGGCCGCCGCCCGCAATCCAACTCCCCCTTTCCTGGTCTTTCTAAACTTTGCGTGATAATTAATTTTCACATTGCTTCCTTGAGCTGATTAGTTTTGCCCATCCTTCCTTCATTATGTTCAGATACCAGTATATTACCAGATTTGCGTCCGGCAGTTGGCTCGCTAATTAGATTTGCGATTGCTTTCTACAGGTGACTATTTCTACCACATCTTTCTTCATTATGTTGGATCCCCTTCCTCTAAAGTGTCTTTCTCGTGGCTTCAAGATTCAAGCCTGAAACAGATCAATAAGCACTTCAGTTTAATTTCTGGAACCACATAATTCCTCTTCTTGCTTACCCTCTCGGATGCTAATTCTTTTTGTTCTCTTTATCTTCCAAGATTTACATTTCATATTTTTTAAAATTAATCTTTTGTGTTTTCATGGGCAACGGTTTGCATCGTTATTATTTTGCAGGAGTAATTCATTCTCATGGCTTCAATTCACGAGCGAGGGATGCAACTAGGGGCCCAACCTGTATTCTATAGTTCACGAGCTAAGATTCTTACACTGTTGATTTTACAACTTGCTTTACCTTTTTGATCATATACTCCTACATTCCATTCTGTATATCGTTTTGTTCAAAATAGTGCGAGCGTGCATTTTGTTTCCTCTCTATGCCTATAGGGTATATGATAACCCTATATATTGTTTGCTAGATTTCCCTCATCATTTTCGAAGAACAAGGATAAATGTTTTGTTCAGTGATACTCCTTCACTAGACTTACCATGACTCTAATACAGAGGGTCTTGCCGAAGGTTTGTCGTTTCCTTCAGTACATTAATTTCCTATTTCAAGCTTTTGCCCTACCTTCTGTAACAAATTATGGATAATGGACAGTTGTTGTATATGAATGACTGCATAATTTTGTTATTCCTTTCCATTGAATTACAACAAAGGTATGATCAAAGGGTCAACCTAACTGTGTAGTTGCCTCACATGTAATCACCTACCTATTAGCTTATTTTTCCGCCGCAACGCGCGGGGTTTCATCTATTTAGTAAGATAATTGCCCCAAATAATTTTTTTAGGGAATACCCCAATTTTTTTTTTTTTTTTTTTGGGAAAAGGGAATACCCCAAATAGATTGGTTCAATGGCAATAAATATCACTGGCAGCCCAATAGCCTATTAAGGCCTTAAGCCCAGTGAGAAAACATTCTCTTCTGAGTTCTCCCTCGACTCCCGTACTCCACGTCTCCCCCACACGGCCACACAGAAGAACCACCACAACACCTCGCTGACGCCGCCGCCGCCGCCGACGACGATGTGGCGTTCGCGAGCTCGTGCTTTCCTCCTCCTACGCTCTTCCACGCCGAAATCTCCCCCGCAGCCAAATCCACCTCGAACCTTGACCCGAGCCCCACCGCCGCGCCTTCTCTCCCGTTTCCTCTCCTCCTCCCCTGAGGCCCTCCCAGACGCCTCGTTCGCCTCCTCCTCCTCCTCCTCCTCCTCGGAAACCCTCCCGGACGCCTACCCATCCTCCTCTTCCGACGCCATTTCCGCGTCGGCTGATCCCACTGAGGACGGCGAGGAGAACCTGGCCGCGCTCTGGGAGGAGGATGCGGACGACGCCGACGACATCTTCGTATCCACCGCCTCCTCCGACACCGCCGACGCCGAAGCCAGCGACGAGGAGGTCGCCCGCGTCCGCGCCGTCGTGGAGTCCACCCCGGAGGACCAGATCCCCTCCGCCATCGCCGACATGGTCGTTGACTTCACCGAGCCGCTCCTAGCCGCCGTCCTCCTCTCCGCCGAGAACTGCTCTGGTAAAAAGCTACTCCTCTTATTCAAGTCCGCCGGGAAGAACAACCCCGACGTCAAGAGCCTTGCCAATCTTGAAATCATCGCTGGCAAGCTTGCTGATTCCAATGAGATCGACAAGATGGATGTGTACTTGCTCTGGGATATGGTTAAGGAAATGGGCAGTGTGCCAGGATCAGTGAACACTCAGCTTCTGAACAGAGTGATATCAATGTTCTGGAAGCTTGAGAAGTCCAAGGCAGCGCTAGAGGTGCTTGACAAGTTCAGTGAGTTTGGCTGTTCCCCGGATGGTGACAGCTACTATCTCGTTATTCAAGCAGCCGGGAAGAAGGCCATGGTTGGTGCTGCATGGGGTGTGTGTGAGAAGATGGTTGGCTCTGGGTGCTTCCCTGATGGGAAGAAGACCGGTGAGATCGTGACCTTCTTTTGCAAGGGGAAGAAGGTCAAGGAGGCACATTCAGTGTACCTCGCAGCGAAGGAGAAGAAGGTTCAGATTCCAACATCAGCCTTGGATTTCCTTGTTGGTGCTTCAGCGAGGAATGATGAGACCATCAGTACGGCTGTGGAGCTGCTAGAGGAATACAAAGGGAAGTCTCTCAAGCATGCAGGCAACTCCTTCGCTGCAGTTATACATGGTTTGTGTAGGATGAAAAATGTGAAGGATGCAAAGAAATTGTTGATGAGGATGGTGAATCTCGGCCCAGCTCCTGGCAGTGCAGTGTTCAACTTTGTTATCACAGGATTGTCTAAAGAGGGAGAAATGGAAGAAGCAAAGGGTTTGATAAGAGTGATGGAGAGCCGAGGGCTGCGCCCTGATATTTACACATACAGTGTGATCATGAGTGGCTACACTAAAGGAGGTATGATTGATGAAGCCCATTCTCTACTCCGTGAAGCCAAGAAGATCCACCCGAAACTAAGCAGGGTTATGTATCACATACTAATTCGTGGTTACTGCAAGATGGAGGAGTTCGAGAAGGCTCTGGAATGCCTAAAGGAGATGAAGGAAGATGGATTGCTGCCAAATATGGATGAGTATAACAAACTTATCCAGTCATTATGTCTCAAAGCTATGGATTGGAGAACAGCTGAGAAGCTCCTGGAGGAAATGGAGGGTAGTGGATTACGCCTTAAGGGTATTACACGCAGCCTCGTAGTAGCAGTAAAGGAATTAGAAATGGAAGAAGCGTCAAAAGACAGCCAAGAAGCATAGTTTTTTTTTTTTAGCATACGCTTGAAGTGACAAAGACACTAATCAGTTTTGGCTAATTGCCCCTTTTTGCTCTCTGCATCTCTGGTAAGGTTATGAAAACACCATCCTTTGTACTTCTCTGTTTGTTGTTACTTGTTAGATTCTCAAATAATTTTGCATTTATATATATTATAAATGCTGGACCGGGAGGGATGCGTATGTAATTTGGTCTAGAATCTCTGCTTCTGTGGGATTGAGAACTTTTGCATGCCATTTTTGATCCAATCTCCTTCCCAGCCAAGGGAGGATGCAGACATGTTATAAAGAACGAAAATGTCAATGTGGCAGGAGGTATGCTCTATTACATGAATAGAAGAGCATGCCTATGTGCTATTTATAATGTAAAATGTTGGAATGTCAGAGGTATAAGTATAACCTTATTTTTCTTTTTCTTTTGCTCCAGATCCGATTTTTCTGCACTTTCTCTCTGTAAATCTTTGTGCTTTGTCTGATCCTAGATACTAAAAAAAAATCATCTGGTTATCTGCCTGACATTTGTCTTCTACAGTTGTTCAAGGAGACCCTTGACTAGATAGGGCAGCTGAGCTACATGAGCTCAGATGGTTCTAGTTGCGCTTCTTCAATATCTATGAAATGATTCACATCCACGGAATTGCAGAATAGTTTTCTCCTTTGATTTTCTAAGTGGAATTGGTACCTCATCAGATATATATAGCTGCTATTCTCCGGTCGTCAATAATCTCTGATATAGTATCTCTTCGTTCATACAGCTGTGGCTCTTTTGTATTGCTCCATCATCAACTACCTGGGGATTCTCTCTCACAAGGTTGCTGGGATGCCTGCACTACCTGTGATTGCTTCTGGGTTATGTTTAGAATGGGCGGCAGTGAGGGAATGTTTGGTTTATGCCGTGTTTAGCCCTACAAAATGTTGGCAAGAATTGGCTTGCCATTATTTTTGGCTAAGGAATCCTCCACCCACACTTGAGCAATTATTTGCAAGAATCTGTGAGAGGGATAAAGGGAGACTACTTGGCAACATACCAAATCATAGAGCAAAGTGTACTAGGCTACCAATTTTTTGTCAGGGCTAGCTTGGGCAATGAACCAAACGTAAACCAAACCTACCCTCAATCCACATGTGTCATCTGCGTCAGAAATGTAACATGTTTTGATTTGAGAGAAGACATCAGAAATGCTCCTACTGTTTCTTCAGAATGGTTTGAACTTCACAACTGTTCTTGGTAGCCTTCTGATTAGACAAAACAGACTTTTTCATTTCCTTTCTGTTTTCTTGTTCAATAAACATGAGACTTCTTGATTTTCGTGTTTTTTGCTACCGGGTACTAAGTTTCCGACACTTATTATGGATCGGAGGGACTAGAAGATTTTTGAGCTTCCTCTTTTGTATGACATCTAGAAATAATTGAGATGTTGAGACATCTTACACATTTCCAATTTTCTCCTGAAAATAAAAACATTACAGCGCCCTGCTTGTACGTGTAGTTTTAGGCTTTTCGAACAGCAGTATACCACGTAAGTCCAAATGTGACGCAATCAAATTATTACCATGCAACTCAACTCGTACTGACATACAGTCAACATATATATTATTTTATTTCAAGGATAGTATTATCTATGAACAAATTTTAAAGTGTTGTCTTTTTCTCCAGATCCAATTTCTCTCTTTACACTTTTGTGTTATTCATGGGATAGCTGAAACTTGTAGGGTGATACCCTTCATGGTATGCAGCCACACACTTACCACTCCTACCGCTAGATGGTCATCTCTTAACTCTGATATGATTGCCGTTCAATTTCAGTGGTTGTTTTTGTTCTGGAATCATCTCAGTTTTGCAATTCCAAGAAAAAATGAATACACATATGTAAATACGAGATGGTATGTAGAGCAAAGGCTCAATGATCTGGCACAAGTAGTACACAATCCTGCATAAACGAAGATCATGAATTTTTGTACTCAATTGTCCAGCGATGATCTTTTTTTTTTCAGGTGTGACTCACCATCAATCTAAAAGCTGGCAACAAACTGGGGCCGTGATTAATTTACGAGCAACATAAGACATGCTTGATTTCAGGTGTCACCACCGGAAGACATGAGCAGACCACAAGATGGATTACATTACATTCCCTAGCACAAACAGTAACTTCAGATATCAGATATTCAGATGTACATGAATTCCCCACCCCTGACAGCATTGGCTGCTCCCTTCCTGTCTTCCTCCTCCTCTCGCTCCCGCTCCCTCCGGCTCTCGTAGGCATGGTCATCTGTCCTCAGCTCATGCCGGCAGATCGGGCAGGAGTTGTTCTCATCCTGAGAGACAAACATCATGATTGGTTAGCTATGCAGAGTTGTAATGATCAAAACTGCTTCGAGAGCAATGGTTTTGAGGGTGTACGAGGGAGATTTTACCAGCCACGGCTTGAGGCATGGAGGATGGAAAAGGTGCTTGCACGGCAGCTCCTGCATCTTGTCATCCACAACCAAGTTTTCCCGGCAAACAGCACACTCAGTCTCACTACCCAGTCTAGCAATGACTTCTTCAGTTACAGTTACAACAGGAAGATTTGCGACGACTTCCTTTGAAGCTGGGGGTACCTTGGGCTGTGCTGTAATACCCTGACAATAGTAAATCAACTCTCAAGATCCATAATAATATAGTATGATTTCTATCTACTTTATTTTACTTATAACTGAAGAAGGAACATCACAAGACTCTCAATTTTGATGGACTTGTGATAGGAACACTAGTAAGTATGGTAAATTAATTGTACTGGTAGATCGTTCCCATTATAGCAAACAAAAACGGTCTGTAAATTTGAGGGTGCATGTAAAGATGGTACACATTCAAAATCTATCAAGGATAACTCACAAACTACACTAAACTACACATTGGATAAGATACTAAACAAATTTATAAAATTTGTTCTTGTCTTCTATAGCCCCAAGAAAGCCAAAACTTTTAGTTGTATACCTTCTCTGGTTAGTTAAGATATCAAACACATTGTTTGCATGAACAAACTAAACATAGAGTGGTTAGGATGCAAAACTACACCAAAAAAAAATTGATCCTCATGAAGCACTTATGCCTACCTGCAGTGATGCTTCCAAGGCAGCTTCGAAATCCATGTCCCCCGTCCCTGATATGGTGTTTAAGAGGTTCACTAAAGCAGGTGGCATCTCCCCTGCTCCCAACTCTGTTCTAGTGTTGTTCCCGTCTTGATCTCTAGAAGGTTCCTCTGCAATGCTCAATTCACGTGCTAAGTTTTGGGCGACAAGCCATGCTGGAGGAGGAGGTTCTTGTCCCACGGTAAGGTGGCCTTCAAAAAGAAATCTAGAGTCTGGGAAAGGCAACACCTTATTAGCAAATAGATATTTCAAACGATATATAGACTTTTGAGGACAGACAAATGATGTAACCAAAGTACACTCATAAAAAATCTTATACAGTCAAAACTCTCATATGTTTATATAAGTTGCTGCGATAGACCAAATAATACAATCTATTAAGTATGGATGTTACAAGCTGAAGTTCTTATGCTATTACAAACACCCCTAAGGCCAATCAATAGAGGGACTACCAGAAAGAAATGAGCATCAGGAATGTTGCATTCCAAAATCTCATAAAACATGTTCATGCTATCTTTGTAAGCACTGATGTGTTATGAAACTTCACAAGGTACTTAAATCTTAATTATATACCTGGTACTCTGTTGCTTGGCATTGACTCCTCTTGTTCTTTTTCATCAAGATGCTCTCGGGCCCTCAAAATGCAGGTCTTGAGGTGCTCCTTTTCAGAAGGATTAGTTAAGAGCTTCTCTGTTCCTATGAAGAGGTTCAGACCAGCACGCCAGAAACCAGGTGCTGTATATCTAGTCTGAAGGACGGTTGCGACACGGCAAACAGTAGAGTACATCTGCAAAAAGTATTTTATATATATCGATGAAGACAATAAAGGCAGAAAAAAATATGACAGGTATGAAAAGAAAATGAACTGTAGCAACCCAAACAACTGATGTTACGTAAAACCAAAAATAACATGGCTCACTGCTACGAGGATCAATCAGTTCAAGAGATAATGAAATAGTAGGATAACATGAATGAATTGTATTCATGACAAATATCTCCGCTAACATCTGTTTTAAACTCCCCGTGTTTCAATTCCAGTGTGATGGCTTTGTTACATGAGCAGTGCATGAGCTGTTGATCATTAAGGTTGTTTTTTCATGTGTTCAATACAAAGTCAGTAGGCTCAGGCGCACAGCCACAATACTCTGTCTGATTATCATGTACATATATCCGGTTGTATGGTGGTTCGATATTGTAGTTCCTCGCTTCTAGCGATTCAGTGATGTTAACTCCTTTAACCCCATAATCACCGGATTTTTGTCCATATAGAACATGCGGAGATGATCGCATCTCACCGAAATCACCATCTAGTCATGCAAGAACAGTAAGGCTAACAATTCTACTTTGACCTGCAAAACGCCAGCTGGATAAAGGAAAATTCTATCCTAAATTTCGTGCTGCTTGCCTGCTAGGGTAAGCAAAATACTCACGAACATGGAAATTGGAATTTATCCATCGTCTATCAGGGCACAGTGCAAAGCAGAACGATCATTGCTCGTCGGTCAAACCGAAATAGCCGCAGCTAAACTAAGGTGAGTCTGAATTTGAGCGGTTCTATCTAAAAATTATCCCCAAATCCTCCCCTCCTAGATCCACCCCAAGCAGCGACCTCCCCCTCTGCACGAGCAAATCTAGCGGTCCTACGTATCTCCCAGCCATGCCCCCTGGCAGGCGAGGCGCGCGCATACTGTTCCTAGGGGTTGAGGAAGGTGAGGCGAGGCGAGGTCGTCCATACATACCGATTGGCGGAGGGCGGGCGAGGCGCCGGCGTAGCGGTCGCGGAGCGTGGCGGCGAGGTCAGCGACGGCCTCCTCGAAGTGCTGCTTCTTCCCGAGCTTCTTCCGCAGCGCCTCCAGGCGCTCCGCTGCCGCCGCCTCGTCCCCCGCGGTCGCGGACATGGCGCCGCGCTTCCGGTTCCGAACGAATCCGCCGCTGCTGGGTTCTCCGGCCGGGGTCTCCTCCTGATTCGAGATCGGGCTCTGGATGGTCTGGGCGCGCGCTTTGTGTGATGATGATGCGTGCGTCGCCGGAGGTATAAATGCCGGCGTGTATAGAGACTCTGTTCCGGTGGTGTCTTGGGGGAGAGGAAAGAAACGCCGCGGGACGGTGGCTTGGCCAGGAGGGCGGTGACGACTGACGTGGTCGTGCGTGGCGTGCGGGTGGACGGGGACTCGGCGACGGAGAAGGGACAGAGGTTGGGCCGAACCTTACAGCCTACTCCAGGCTTCTTGGCCCGAGAAGAGCAGAGACGGAACTGACACGGGATAAGCCCGACTTTTCTAAGGGCCCAATAATGCCTTCTACCAGTGTCGCAACCTCGGAAGATTCGACGTTGGAAGTTTTTTTTTCATATTATTTCTTCTATTTTCAAGTGTATAACATGTTAATACTGCTAATATTTTTTAATTGTTTTTAGAATGTATCACGTGTACTTACAAGTACAGCTCTTGCACTTTCAAGTGCAGCGCATGTACATCAAAATCCATGTATAGTTTATTTGCGGTATGCACCTCTTGTTTTTTGCAGGTAATTAAAAGTGGAGGAAGCATTTCCAAAGGGAAATTCCACTCTTGCCGTTTTCGCTTCCGCACCACCGCCATCACTGATCTTGCGCCTCTAGGTGCCAGGTACCTCCTTCCGATGCAGATATCTCGGCCACGTCACTTGAATTGGTGCTGTAATGTCCCAGGTTTAGAGACGATCGAGGGGTAGATTTTAGAAAGGGATGTGCATTGCATTGTAATTTACGGGGAAATTTCGCGCTTTTAAACAAAAACTGCATCGAAGGGGGACAGGTTTCTCTCTCGACACTTTACAGGGTTAGGGTTTCGAGAGAGCTATGAACTTGTTCCTACTTAGCTAGATTAGGGTTTTGAGAAAAGAGAAGAGATGATGCATCACAATCTTAAGTTGCATGATTGAATTCTCAATTAAGTTGCATGATTGAATTCAAACCAAATTTGAATTTGAATTTCATATTCAAACATCAAATTGATACCACATCATTCAAACTTAAGATAATTCAATAAGTAATTAAAAGTAATCAAGAATATAAATAATACAACAATTATATAAAGCTCATTAAGGAAAATGGGAGCTTTATTGATATACACACAAAATACAATGTCATTTACAATATCCATAATTAGAAAAAGGAATATACAACACTTTACAAGAATTGGAAAAAAATTAGAAAAGAAAATAAAAAGAAAAGTACAAGGATGGATCCTATCCTAAATACTACAAGATCATCTTCACTTGATCTTGGACTTGATGACCTCCATATTCATCTTGATCAATTGTTGATCCCTGCACATAATCACAACAAATAAAAGTTATGCCAAGTGGTAGCCACTTGGCAGGTTAGAAATCAAATGAAAATATGAAATAAGCAGATAGGACCAAAGTGGCCGAGCTGATCCATGTCACAGTCAAGTTCCAGGTCCAAGTGCACGACGCACTGTCTACACACACACACAGACCTGCTCACGAGGCCGTGTGCATGCAAGCACACACACACAGTGAGTCACCCAAAGGGATAGGTGGAGCTGTCGACCAGGGATGCAATGGCTGGCCACATATAAGCTTTTCCCATCCAAAACCCTAGTCATTTGCTTCATCCATCGACGAAGGCGACGGTGGTAAGCCACCAAGAACAGCAAGAATAGCTCAAGAACACCAAGAACAGGATGAACGACTAAAGCTGTTTCATCCACTCCACAATCACCGGAAATTAAACCAAGACCACAAGCTTGCTAGGAGGAGCGAGGGCAAGCAAAAGATCATCACGAAGCAAACCCTCTACACCAACAATATTTCTAGGAGGCTGGAGTGAGGTATACAAATCATCATGAACAAACCGAGATGGTTTTGTTCATAAATAAGCATATGCATCAAGCACACACAAGCAAAAGGGTGTGAGAACTAGTTTGTATCATCATCTGGCTACTAAGCCTTTTGGTGCAAGCAAACTAGAGAACAGACAGTGGGAGATTTCCAAGGGGAACATTGGCATGTCAACAAGATGACATACCAGAGAAATCCAACCTGGATTAATCCTAACTAGCCATTCAAAATCATCTAGCACCTAAAGCCAAGCAAGCCATCAGATATTAGACAGATCATGTCCATTTTTGTTGTCAACAGCAAAGATACTGGAAAACCAACATGGTTTCTTCCAGTGAGATATTCACCAAATCACGACCGACCAACAAAGGTGGGAGCTACCCTAATAGCAAAGATTTGCTGTCAGGGCCACCTCAACCACTTCACCAAATCCCACAGAGAAGCCATGCACAAATATCATCACCCAGATGGGTTCAAAAAGGAGCTAGGGTTCCCAATAGATGTTGGCATCCCTCTAGCTCAATCTTATTAATATTAAGATGATCATTACTGATAAACGGCTCACATCATTTATCTATTTAGCCAAGCAAGGAATTACAGATAAATGAAACAGACCAGTAACCAAGCACCAACTCCTTGCCGGTGAACCAATGGCTCACTGCAAGCATCAGATGATGCTTGAGCAAGCATTACCATTCACTAGCACAAGTGTATGCATCACACAGACACCAGGAGAGCACCAGCTAAACATAAGCATGAAACATCAGCCAGTCACCAAGCATCTGATGATTATAAGATCATCAGAGCTTGGCAGAGCATGCTAGAGCCAAGCCTAGCATCAACACATGCACCCTATAAATTAATTGGTCACAGAACAGGAATAATGGCCTAGCAGACAAGCAAATACATGTTATATAAATGTATACAGAAGCACATCATCAAGGGATGGTGTTGTTTAGCCCACAGGCATGCTCAAGTGAGCAAGACTATGAATGATAGCACACTGAAGAGCACCCATGTGCACTGGTTCTTGCAAATTTGCAAGAAATTGCACAATATAATCAAGTCAGGGACAGGATTATGCACACACAATATGTCCAAGTGACAGTAAAAATAATAGGAGCAAGCCGGTAGGCCATGAGCATCCTTGGATGCTCATGAGCAATCACAGGAGGGCCACGACGGGAGATCACCATGAACGAAGTAGCTAGAAAGCACGAAGCATGGCGATAACGACACGGCAAGCGAGCATGCGATACGTCTCCAACGTATCCATAATTTCGTCGTTTCATGCTTGTTTTATGACAATACTTACATGTTTTGCTTGCACTTTATGATGATTTCATGCATTTTCCGGAACTAACCTATTAACAAGATGCCACGAGTGCCGGTTCTCGTTTTCTAGCTGTTTTTGGTTCCGGAAAGGCTGTTCGGGCAATATTCTCGGAATTCGACGAAACGAAGACCAAACCTCCTATTTTTCCCGGAAGCATCCAGAACACCGAAGAAGAGTCGGAGAGGGGCCGGAGGGCCACCACACCATAAGGCGGTGCGGCCTGGCTCGGGCCGCGCCGGCCTATGGTGTGGCGCCCTGAGTGCCCCCTGCGCCGCCTCTTCGCCTATAAAATCCCTTTCGACCTAAAAACGCAATACGACTTGACGAAACTCCAGAAAGACTCCAGGGGCGCCGCCACCATCGCAAAACTCCAATTCGGGGGACAGAAGTCTCTGTCCCGGCACCCTGCCGGGACGGGGAAGTGCCCCCGGAAGCCATCTCCATCAACGCCATCGCCTCCATCATGCTCCGTGAGTAGTTCCCCCATGGACTACGGGTTCTAGCTGTAGCTAGTTGGTATTCTCTCCCCATGTACTTCAATACAATGATCTCATGAGCTGCCTTACATGATTGAGATTCATCCGATGTAATCGGTGTTGTGTTTGTCGGGATCCGATGGATTGTTACGTTATGATTGTCTATCTACAAAGTTTATGAAGTTATTGTTGCTGCAATCTTGTTGTGTTTAATGCTTGTCACTAGGGCCCGAGTGGCATGATCTTAGATTTGAGCTCTATACTTATTGCTTAGATTGTATCTACAAGTTGTATGCACATGTCACTGTCCGGAACCAAAGGCCCCGAAGTGACAGAAATCGGGACAACCGTAGGGGATGGTAGTGATGTGAGGATCACATGTTTTCACGGAGTGTTAATGCTTTGCTCCGGTACTCTATTAAAAGGAGTACCTTAATATCCAGTAGTTTCCCTTGAGGCCCGGCTGCCACCAGTCTGGTAGGACAAAAGATGTTGTGCAAGTTTCTCATTGCGAGCACGTACAACTATATATGGAAAACATGCCTACATGATTAATGATCTTGATATTCTGTCTTAATGCTATTTCAATCCTATCAATTGCCCGACTGTAATTTGTTCACCCAACACTTGTTATTGGAGAGTTGCCACTAGTGTAGATAGCTGGGAACCCCGGTCCATCTTTCATCATCATATACTCGTTCTACATGTCATTGGAAGTAGTATCAACTGTCTTCTGGTGCCATTGCTCTCATATTACTATTACTGCTGCTATGTTACTATTACTACTGCTCTCATATCACTGCTACTTTCACATCACCCCTGTTACTAGTGCTTTTCCAGGTGCGACTGAATTGACAACTCAGTTGTTAAGGCTTATAAGTATTCTTTACCTCCCCTTGTGTCGAATCAATAAATTTGGGTTTTACTTCCCTTGAAGACTGTTGCGATCCCCTATACTTGTGGGTCATCAAGACTGTTTTCTGGCGCCGTTGCCGGGGAGGCATAGCTCTACTCATAAGTTCACCTGGGGAGTACACTCTACCTCTCTCTGTTTTTATTTTGTTTTATTTTGTTTTACTTAGTTTACTTTTGTCTAGTTTATTTGTGCTTAGTTTATTTCTGTCTAGTATTAGTTTGTTTAGTTTACTTTTGTCTAGTTTATTTTTGTCTTGTTTTATTTGTCTCATATACCCAAAAATCCATAAAAATTTGAAAAACCAAAAAATTAAAAACTATCTGTTATGGGAGAACCTACAACCTACTTGGAGCTTATAGAATGTTATAATAATTATAGAGAATCAAGAACTGGTAAAGTGATGAGTGCTATGATAGAAAAACTGAATACAATTGCTAAAATCTTGCTTAAACGCCATGATATAAACTGTTGCTCTCAACAGGACACTAAACATCTTAAATTTCAATGTGGCTTTAGTGAGGAATTTTTATTAAGAGCTATAATCGGAATTGCTATATTCATTATGGGTTCGAAGAGGTAGAACAATTTGTCTTATTTATGGGAGCCTCCGAGATAGAATCCTTCATGGTTGAGAATTATGAAACTTGTGTTGTTTGTAAGGACCTTAAAGATTATGTCTCTACTATTCTTAATTCTTGCATAGAATGCTACGAGTAGGAATCCTTATATCCTTGATTATAAAGAGAGACACATTAATGCACAAGAATGCACTCACAATTTGCGAGGAACCGGTGGAAGAAGAAATTGATGAACACGAAAGCTCATTGGATGAAAAAGAGGAGGAAATTGATGAACCCGAAAGCTCATTGGATGAAAAAGAAGAGGAGAGCGACGAACAAAAGGAGGAAGAATGGATTAGCTACCCATGTCAACCTTTTAATGAGAGTAACTCTTTATCTCTTACACTATTTGATTGTCCTCCATGCTTACGGAAGAGGTTGAATGTTATGTTCCTGTGGATTCTCTTGAAATAGTACCTATGAGTAATACTTGTGAGAATAATTATGCTACTGTTATCTATGATAATCCATGCTACTTTGATAAATCTTATGATAATGCTTTGTTTGTGCCAGATGTCGAAATGCATGGTACTAAAGAATTTTGTTTGGCAAATGTCTATGATAAAGCTCTAGATGATGGTCCTATGTTACTTGATAATATTAATTGTACTACTAATGAAAATGGGATTGGAGAGTTTTTGACTTATTCTATGAGTCCCATATCTATTGAGATTGATCAACTACCTTGTTATATTATTAATAAAAGTAAGTTTGAAAGTTTTAATTCCACTATTCTTGAACTTGATAAAAATTATGTGTTTGGAAATCATGAAAAGTATGCTGCATGTGATAGTTATATTGTTGAGTTTGTTCATGAAGCTACTGAAAATTATTATGAGAGAGGAAAATATGGTGGTAGAAATTTTCATGGTACTAATACACCTCTCTATGTGCTTAAAATTTTGAAGTTACACTTGTTCTATCTTCCTATGCTTGTTACTTTGCTTTTCACGAACTTGTTTATTTACAAGATTCCTATGCATAAGAAGCATGTTAGGCTTAAACTTGTTTTGGATTTGCCTCTTGATGCTCTCTTTTGCTTCAAATATTGTTTCTTGCGAGTGCATCATCGAAACTGTTGAGCCCATCTTAATGGCTATAAAGAAAGCAACTTCTTGGGAGATAACCCATGTGTTATTTTGCTACAGTACTTTGTTTTATATTTGTGTCTTGGAAGTTGTTTACTACTGTAGAAACCTCTCCTTATCTTAGTTTTGTGTATTTTTGTGCCAAGTGAAGCCTCTAATCGAAGGTTCATACTAGATTTGGATTACTCGCGAGAAGCAGATTTCTTGTCGTCACGAATCTGGGCCTAATTCTCTGTAGGTAACTCAGAAAATTATGCCAATTTACGTGAGTGATCCCCAGATATGTACGCAACTTTCATTAGTTTTGAGTTTTCTGATTTGAGCAACGGAAGTATTTATTTAAAATTCGTCTTTACTGGCTGTTCTGTTTTGGTAGATTCCGTCTCTGTTTTTTGCATTGTCTCTTGTGGACTTTAAGCGAGGTTTTCTAGACGTAGAGGGCTGTAGCTAATGTTTTATTGAGTTCTTGCAATGTGCCACTACAGGACCAAGGTGGATTCAATTTTTTTGAGTACTAACCCCTCTAATGAAGTTTATGAGAAGTTTGGTGTGAAGGAAGTTTTCAAGGGTCAAGAGAGGAGGATGATATATGATCAAGAAGAGTGAAAAGTCTAAGCTTGGGGATGCCCCCGTGGTTCATCCCTGCATATTTCAAGAAGACTCAAGCGTCTAAGCTTGGGGATGCCCAAGGCATCCCCTTCTTCATCAACTTATCAGG
This sequence comes from Lolium rigidum, assembly GCF_022539505.1. Classification (NCBI taxonomy): domain Eukaryota; kingdom Viridiplantae; phylum Streptophyta; class Magnoliopsida; order Poales; family Poaceae; genus Lolium; species Lolium rigidum. The sequence goes on from NC_061512.1 coordinate 199,971,875, forward strand.
TTCCTCCCCCGAAACTATATTTTTATTCGGTCACATCTTATGTTCTTCACTTGGAGCGTCTGTGTGTTTATTTTCGTTTTGTTTTTGTTTGAATAAGATCGGATCCTAGAAATCCTTGTTTGGGAGAGAGACACGCTCCGCTTTTTCATATGAACACTCGTGTTCTTCGTTTTACTTTTAATGTTCAATGATAAAAGTTGGAAGCTATTGCACTTATTTATATTTGGTTGAAAACAGAAAATTCCTCATATGTCTTGGATAATTTGACACTTGGCAATTGTTTTGAGCTCTCAAGTAGATCATGATTAAGTTTTTTTCATGTAGTCTAAGCCTATTAGTGGAGAACTACTGTAGAGCTTGTTGAAATTGGTTTGCATAATTGATCTCTCTTAAGGTCTAGATATTTTCTAGTAAAAGTGTTTGAGCAACAAGGAAGACAGTGTAGAGTATTATAATGCTTGCAATATGTTCTTATGTAAGTTTTGCTGTACCAGTTCATACTTGTGTTTGCTTCAAACAACCTTGCTAGCCTAAACCTTGTATCGAGAGGGAATACTTCTCATGCATCCAAAATACTTGAGCCAACCACTATGCCAATTGTGTCCACCATACCTACCTACTACGTGGTATTTCCTGCCATTCCAAAGTAAATTGCTTGAGTGCTACCTTTAAACAATTCAAAATGCTTCTCAATTTGTGTCAATGTTTTATAGCTCATGAGGAAGTATGTGGTGTTTATCTTTCAATCTTGTTGGGCAACTTTCACCAATGGACTAGTGGCTTCATCCGCTTATCCAATAATTTTGCAAAAAGAGCTGGCAATGGGATTCCCAGTCCCAAATTAATTAACCAAAATAGACACTCCTCCATGGTATGTGATTGTTGGACGGCACCCGAGGATTCGGTTAGCCATGGCTTGTGTAAGCAAAGGTTGGGGGGAGTGTCATCATCATAATAAAACTAAAATAAAAGGGCACTCCTTCATGGTATGAGATTGTTGGCG
>NC_061512.1:199972977-199996170 GCF_022539505.1 Lolium rigidum
GGGATGTAATATTTGCGGAATGAATGCTTACGTGAATGTTATATCGGCATTTGGCATCTTCTGACGTACGGTGGTATGCGGGGTCATGCGCAGTGCCTCCCACGACGCCATGGTGACCCCACCGCTTGCGCATTCGGTAGTCAACATAGCCTCCGTTGCGCCCCATCCACCAATGTTCACCTCGGTAGGGAAATGTGTGATGGTGAGGGTTGCGGGGTGGCTCGGCCGCATCCTCTGGGGGCCGGGCACCTCCGCCTACATCTTCCGCGTCCTTCGACCTCCCATTCACGGTATCGAGGGACTACACGACCGCGCCGCTAACAATGTGAAAGCAAATAAAACAGCAACCAGGCTTCAGGCTTCAGGCTGCAGACGCCCGTGGTCGGCATCGGTAATCAGACTCTCGCTCGCTCAACAGACGCACGGTTGGTTGGTTCGCCGATTCTGTTCCGTGCAGCTGCGCCTGACGTCTCGCGCGCTAGCTGCTGCGACCGCCGTACGCACGCCCGTACGTACGCTAGGCGGCACGTACGCGTGACGCGGCCTGGAAGAGCACGCCGGCCGTTCACCGCTTTCTGTCCGAATGTCCCCAAACAGCCGCCGTGCGCCCGTGCCCATGCGCCGCAGCATCATCCTCGGCCTATCCCTTCCCCGACATCAACTTGTGAAGGAAGCTTGGCCACCACCTCGGGTGACCTGCAGGGTCTCAACTTGCGAAGGAAGCCTGGACGACCTCGTTGGGCCGTTGATGAATTTCCGTACAAAAATATATATGGCCAGATAAAGGCACGACATCGACGCGCGGCGTCGCCGGCCGGCGTTGATCTAAAAATAACAAACTCCTAGCCGGCCAGCAAACCGCTCTTAGTAACAAGAAGAAACGAAAATTCGAGTCGTTGGTCCTGTACGTAGTCCATTAGCACCGAGATTTAGGACTAGATCCGCGGCGACGTGAGGTTTACTACATAGTACTCCTACTACTCCGTAGATTGCAATGCGTTTTCTTTAATTTGCTTCCAGCTTTAGCACATTCGGTTCAGGTGGTTAGTCCTCTAGCTAGTACTACTACAGATCTCAGATTCTCAGCTACCACGCGCTTTACTTAATCAGTCCGATTATTTTCCCAACGGATTAACAATAATCGCCTGCCCATCGAGCATCTCGTTCCGTTCGATGCATGAGTGGAGTCAGCTGACGCCTCTGGGGTACACGCTTATTATTTGTGCAGCTCCCACTTGCCATGTGACGCCAAGCAACGGTGATAAAAATTAGGGGGGAATCGAGCCGAACCGAGCTGGCTCGCGGCTCGGTTCGTTAAGGCTCGAGGAATTTCGAGCCGATCCAGGTTCGGCTTGCAGCACAAACTTCCCAAAAAAGGAGGCTCGAAGCTCGGCTCGGTAAGCTCGAGGCTCGGCTCGACGGCTCGTCGAGCCAGACACTAAAGGCAAATTAGCTGTGCTCCGCCCCCGCATGCGACGATCCCTCCTCATCGCATCGACCTCTTCTTCTCCTCAATTGCTCCCCTACCCCCTGCTCCTTGGATTTGATCCCGCGAGGCGCAAGCCATCTAGGATTACCAGCGGCCCTCCGCCCGCAGCCGGCCAGCCTTCCTTCCGCCGGCCCTTTTAGTTCATGCTCGTCTCCTCCACCCTGAATTCCTTGCTCATCTCCTCTAACCCCAGATTCCCAATTGATGCCTCTTTTTTTTTTTGATTCTCCACCAGCGCGGCTGCTACTCTGCTCGTCTCATCACTTAATGAGATGGATTACGGCCTTTTCTGGCGAATCAATTCGGGACAGGAAGCAACGATGATATAAGATGTATTTTTTGTTCATTTTATTGCGGAAGAGATGGGGAGATAAAAATCCAGTAAGGAGATAGGAATAGACCGAAGAGAGGAGTCCTTCTCACATGCGTGAAAAAGTTTGATCCAGCATAATGAAACGACTGCGATTGGATGATTGATTAACGTGATATTCCTACGTACCTCCAATTTTAGTACTAATAATATAATAAGAAAATAAATACTTACAATTAGTAAGTAAATAAAATTATCTGAAATTTGTTGAACTAACTTCATGTATGTGATAGATATGACACTCTTTATTGGACCAAATGTATGTATTTGTGCGGTGAGCTCGTGATATATGCTAGTATTTTCGTTCCTTATTGATACTTTTTGAACTTGTTAAACAATCTTATGAACCTATTCACGCTCAATTGTTGTTTATAGTTGCGACATGTTACCATTTTAAGAAAGGTTATGACAAAAAGATAAATTACATCGAGCCTTCGAGCCGGCTTGCGAGCTTCATCGAGCGGGCTTGTCGAGCCTCGAGCCTTAGTCAGAAGGTTTAGGTTTGGCTTGTGCAACCTTCGAGCCGAGTCGAGCCCGAACCAAGCCTCGAGCCTTGAGCTTTGTGTCCACCCCTAACGGTGACGTGCGTGCAGCGCTAGAGACACGCTCAATTTCCTTCTTTTCTCTTTGGTGCATCCAAGTTATTTTGTTTTTAGCAAAGCTTCGAATTTAAAAGGAAATAATGTGTTGGTTGGGCATGAGATACTGGTACGTGACCTCGATCTCATAAGTTGACATTTGGAGCTGCACAAAATCTGAGTGGAATTATCGTTGCCCACACTCCTCTCTAACTAAGGGATGGGCTAGGCATTGCGTGATAATTAAAAAAATGTTCTCCCGTTTCTGCCAAGAGTCTCTTATCTCCCATGATCTCGAAATGATTGTACTGTATTTTTTTATATTGCAGATAAGAACAACCTGCAATGCCGCAGCTAGCTGAACCACTGAGGCCATGCAGCGTTGCACATTTTCAGGTCGCCAAGTCAATGTCCATTTGTATGCATGCATTCTAGTCAGAGCCTATATAAACAAATTCCACAGGCTAGCTAAGAAAGAATATATAATGGACTTCAAAATCTGCCTTTGCATTTTACAATATACTCCATCTGTTACAAAATAGAAAGCCTATAATACTTGGCATTTATAAGTGTCAACATTTATAATCTCAAATTAATACTGTTAGAACTGTCATGAAATATATTTTCATATTACGTGCATTCAAAATTTTAGATGCTTATATTTTTTATATAAAGTTGCTCAAACTTTTAAAAGTTCAACTATGGCTTACAACTATAGGGACCCTAATTTGGGAAGGAGGGAGTACTGACTATGACTATTCGTACACCTGGTGCACTTAGTTATAATACATTCCAGAATACGGTAAATCATGCGATTTTAAGTGGGCATCTTGGTGTGCAATTTACATCTTTTAATTGGGGATGCAGTTCCCACACCGACAACCCCATACGGCAACCCCCAAAGGAATCATTTATGAAAAACATTAAAAAATAATACGAATTTAGATAATTTTTGTACAAAAGTGAGTCGAGTTTGAACTTAAAGCTTTTAAAAAATAAACTAGCGGTGCCCCGGAAGGCGCTGAAGTCGAGATGGTCCGCGTCATCGCTGTCACCGTCCTCGTCGGAGAAATTGAAGTAACAGTCATCGTCCTCCTCCTCCTTCGGCGCCAGCAGCTCAGAAGGGCCGACGAGGTCGACGAAGTTGTCGCCGTGGTTGCCGGCACAAAGTTGTCGTCGCTTTTATTGGGCTCGAAACCGCGCCAGCACTTTTTGGAACGCGTCGGTGTGAACCCAAAAACTGCACCGTCTCCCAAATAGCTATCGGGGCACCGGTGGAGATGCTCTAATTTGACTTCAAACTCTGTCTCTGCATTGTACGAGTACAATATAACTATTCGTACACCTGGTGCATCAGTTATAATACGCTCCCGAATACGACAAATCATGCGGTTTCAAGTGGGCATCTTCGTGTACAATATATAGATGTGCAGATGCAACGTACAACAACTAGTCACAAAAACTTGGGCGAAGGACAAAGCTGCCAATAAACAATCCACCTCACGCTTTCTGTTTCTGAATTCTTGCTCCATCATCTAGCTAAAAAAGTACGACCTGCCCGGTCCGCTGCTCAGCCATGCCTAGTGCGGATTTCTGCACCGACCGCGAGCGCGGCCAGGCGCGTCGGCACGTACGGCAGCGAGCTCGCGACGTGCCGTTGGATCCTCTGCACCAAAGCAAAACGGCACGCTCGTTGGCATCCGTATTCATCAGACTCGCTCGCTCAGCAGACGTACGGGTTTGCTTCGTGATTCCGTTCGTGCATGGTTACGTACAGCGCAGCTGCGACTGACCGGCGGTGCGCGCGTGTTGGAGCACGCTACATAACAAACACGTACATAATTAACAAACACGTACGGAGCACGTCGGCCGGTCACCGCTTTCTGTCCGGTTGTCCCCAAACCAAACAGCCGCCGTGCCCATCCACCTCCGGGCTATCCCGTCTCCGATCTGAGAACTTCCCAAGGAAGCTTCGCCACCGCCACGACCATCTATCTTTTGCTTCGCCCGTGCGTGCGTCCACGCATTTCCGTACGAAAATATAAATAGCAGCCAGATAAAGAAGCGAGGTCGACGCGCGGCGTCGCTGGCCGGCCGGCCGGCGGTGATCTAAAAACAACAAACTCCTGGCCGGCCGGCCAGCCAGCAAACCCATCTTAGCAAGAATGCACGAGCTCCCGCAACTGAACAAAAGTTCGAGTTGTTGGTCTTGTCCATTAGCGCCAAGATCACAGCGAGAGTGACATTCACTATTACTAGATTGCATATCGCACGTTCAGCTTAATTAGGTCTCAGCTAACCGGCCACGACCTAATCAGCACGATTATTATTTTCCAACGGATTAGTTGTTAAATACCCTGCCATGCCATCGAGCATCTCTCGTTCCGTTCGATGCATGATTGGAGTCTGCTGACACCGCTGGGGTACACGCTTACAGTATTGTTTGCGGCTCTCCAGTTGCCATGTGACGCCGAGCCAGGGTGACGCGCACCGCTAGAGACACGCCCAATCATTATTTCTTATTTTCTGGTGCACCCTAGTTTGTTTTTCTAGCAAAAGATCGAATAAAAGAAATACGGTGTTTGTTGGGCGTGAGATATTATATTGGTGACCTCTGGTAAGTTCACATTTGGCTTAAATCGTGTAGGAACTTTTTCTATGATGGTTGCTTGATTTTGTAGGATTGATTTCTATAATAGTTTTACTAAGAAATCTGTTGCACTAGTAATAACATTTTGGCCAAACATCCATCATACCTCTTTTTCAGAGTTCTTTGCCTTTTCTTTCTATAGTAGGCATTGTGTGATAACCATTTTCTTCTCCCGTTTCTGCCAAGAGGCTCTTATCTCTCCGATGATCGTCAAAATGATTGGAGATAAACAACAACCTGCAATGCCCGCAACTGAAGCCATGCGGGGTTCCAAGCTCCAAGTCAATGTCCATTTGCATGCACGCATTCTAGTCAGAGCCGATCGCTTGTAAACAAACTCCATAGGCCAGCTAAAAGAACAATAACTGACTTCAAAATCTGTCTCCGTGGTAGTATTATACAACAATTATTCGTGCATCTGGTACACTTATGTAGTTATAATAATATGCTCCATAATACGACAAACCGTGCGGGTTTAAGTGGGAATCTCCCTGTGCAATATAGATGGGCAGATGCAACGTACATAACTAGCCGCAAAAACTTGGACGACAAACAAAGCTAGCAGTAAACAATTCACCTCAGGGTTTCCTGTTTGTGAATTCGTACTCCATCATCTAGTCTAGTTGAAAAAAGTACCAATCAGATCGTACAAGTACTGTATGATTTTATTTAAGATGTTGGCATAGATAATATAAAATAATGCCTCTTAATAATTTGTTACTCTCTATCTTCCGAGGAGGCATTGTTGGTGGTCTTCATAAGTATCTCACGATGACTCGTCCTGACTTGTTATTTGTTGTTAACAAGATATGTCAATTTCTCGTTATGTGAGTCATACTGTAGATTGTGGCCTGCAGCTTCGGTCCTCTTTCTTCACACTTTTATCAGCCTTTTCAGATACACTCGGTTGGAAATATGGATGACCGGCTATCCACGGGGATATGTTATTTTTTATGAAGGAATTTTGATCGTCTGGTGTGCTCGTAAACAGTCTACATTCTCTAGGTGAAGCACTGAGTCAGTGTAAAAGGCCCTTGCTAAGGCTACAACTGAGCTTGTATGGATAGAGTCGTTGCTGAAGGAATTTAATTGGTGTCGTTCAAACCCAACCTCCACTGTTATGGTGTCAATATTGGTGCCACATATTTATCATCCAACTCAGTTTTTCATACGGAGACAAAGCACATTGAAGTTGATTTTCATTTTGTTCGTGAGCGCGTGTCGGAGAAGCAACTGCAGATTCGGATCATTACGATTATTGTAAGAGCAATCTCAATCTTTCTCTAGTTGAGATTGAGGGAGGGTGTTGGATTATACGTATAACCGTATAGGTATAGAATTGTATTTCATCCACCCTTAATATATAGTATAGATTTGTACTTACTATATAATAGATAAGATCCCTACCCAGCGAGCCACGTTGGGATGGATAAATCATTTGTCCACATTACTTTTACACGATAAGATCATATATGTATATGGTATTATTGAAGATGTTCGAATATAAATAATGCCTCGAAATAATTTGTTACACTCTCTAATCCATAATAACTGTCGCCAATTTAGTACAACTCATGGTTGTTGAATTGCATTGTGATTAACTTATTTTTGAACTATTTCTACAGTGACCGATAAATAAATAAAAATAAAAAGCTAAATAAAACTATTAAAGGAACGAGATGATCAATGAGCCCCAACTACTCCAGGCAGCCAACACAGGGTAAATTGCAAAACAACCATCATAATTAGGAAAGTTATCATCCCTTTAAAGAAAAAATCACACAAAAAAAGCATTTGGGTGGGTACTTGTTGACTTTTGGCTACTAATGATTGTTTTGTGAAATATACTCTATTCGTCAAGATAATGGTAAAAATGGAATCTGCATACTCAAGGACTGAAATTTGGTGTGCACATGCTGCTGTAGACCCTGTCAAACGTTTAATCCCGCCTCTCTTAGGCGAGGAGGCTGTGACTGAGTGTGGTGTTTTGGAGGCCGAGCTACCTTTATTTTCGAACACACAAAATTTACATTTTAAAGTTTTAAAAAATAAAGAGCAAAATTCTAGAGGTATACAATGATGTATGCTACAATGGTGTAAATTCTAAGTGCAAACTAATTTGTATTCTAGGCTATACAAAATTGAGAAAATCTGACAAATTTTGTAGTCTTGAAATGTGTACTATTTACTATAAAATTTATCAGAATTTGTTATTTTTGTGTAGCGTAGAATACGAAGTAGTTTATATTGAGATTTTACATCATTGTAGTATACATCATTAGCTATCTGTAGAATTTTGATTCAGATTATTTTTTGTATCTTTGAAAAACTAATTCTAAGTGTTTGAAAATAAAGAGCTAAATGTAGCTCGGCCTCCGTTTAAAGTTTTCCGGTAGTGACTAGCTTATATATATAAGGGCGAGTTTTTCTCCTCCTTTCAGCCCAATTTTTTATAGCTAGGATGGAGTTGGCTATATGCTTGCAGTTGAGTCGTATGCGGCTGAACGATCCGAGTGCATGCCGAGTGTTAGGTAGGCTTGAATGGATGCTGACATCTGGCATCAGAGCCGTCGTCTCCATGCCTTTCTACATGACTTCTATAGGTATGAGGTGTGATCAAAACCGGTGCAGGTTGGTTATGATGCACACTGTTTGGTGCCGCCTCGCTTAGAGCATCTCCACCGGCGAGCCCCGTAGCGTTCCTCATACGATTATTGGATTCAAAGCAACAAATAAAAAATTCATACCGGCGCTCATAATAGGAAATCTACATCAGCTTGAGCCCAGTAGAAGCGCCGACGAACCCCAAAGGATCCCTATACGAAGGAAGCTATCGGGCGCGCCAGCATCAACCTTTCACGCAGGATTTCCCCTCTCCCTCTCCAGACTTAGCCCACCAGTCGCACTCACATCTCCCATATGCCCCTTTTCTGCCCTCGTCTATTGGGATCGGTATTGGGGATAAACCGGTGTGGGAATAAGATTTTTTGTCCGACATCTCTCACCGGCAACCCCAAACGTAGCCGACAAGTATGGTGCCGGCTAGTATTTGGGGTCACCCGTGAATTATGACGCTCTTATAGGAGGAGGATGCGAACAACTTGTAAGGAGGAATTTCTCTCTTCTCGTTGGTCTAGACTTTTCCAGTGGAGTGACGCTCTACATTTACCGTTGGGCCATGTGCGGAAAGTGATTTTCGCTCCCGAGCTCCAGTGCTCTCACTATCTATAAAAAAACTAAAGGACATTATTAGAAGTTATCATAAAATCTGAAAATAATTTTGAAGATTATCATTGATACATCTCACAATCATGAAAAATCTCAAGCCACAATTTTTTTATTTTGTGCGACACGAAAATGAAAAAAATCTGATACGATTGTAGATTTGAAATTGTACTACTTAGATCTACACTTTTATCACTTTTGTGTAGCCTAGAATATAAGTATTTGAAATTAATATTTTGCACACTTATGGGATACATCACTGGCTATATGTGGATTTTTCAGATTTTTTTTTTTAAAACGAGATCATAGATGCCCATGCGCACCAAATCTGCAGTCGGCCATACGCGCCTAAATTTCATGAGCTTATGCCGAGTGCTCCCCTATTCTCAGATCTAGGTAGGACTTAACGCATAGTAGTGACTTTCTTGCGGGAGTGGTGTTTTGAAACATGGGAGCATATGCTCCCTCTATTTAAAAATGCATCTTAAACACATTTTAAATTTCAAAAAATTGAAATAAAAATTTGTACATACATTTTCACGTGTTACACGCTCACAAAGTTGTTTCATAAAAAATCGACTTGTCATGTAACGTGTATAAAAAAGACAAAACTCAGTGCGAAAAATAATGCTTTTTACAAGATAAATTTTCTCTTTTTCACGTAGACCACAAAGTATATTAGTTTTTCGTGAAAATTGACAAGCACACATATATTATGGAGATGTACATGTAGATTTTTTTTCCAATTTTTTTTTAATATTTTAAAATATGAATTTTTTGGTAGAGTGAGCATATACACTCGGGAGCCAATTTGAATTTCCGCTTGCTTCCGATCTTCCGCAAGAGCAAACGTCCTGTTTTCTCATGACACGCAGCATGCACGAGGAAGGAAACAGGAGATAGAAACGGTGACCACACGTCCACACGTATGTACTAGTAGTAGCCGACATACCGTGCAGAGATCGGCGGCCTGCCGGCCGGAATGACGATTTTCCGCGTCAGTGAGAGCCGCCGCCGATGTGCAAAACCACCATTCTGCCCACCGCTTCCGACGCTACTGCAGGAAACACTTCCGTCACGTGCTCGCGTCTCCCATCGCGCTAGCTACCGCTGTACGATCGCACAGCTCGCCTCGCCCGCCTCGTTTTATGACGAGTCAGGACAAAAACACGGAGCAAAAACGTGACGGCGCACGTCGCGGTTCGGCACACCCAAGACGGAGCCTCGGTCGGTCGATCACATGATCGGTTTGCTCCCAAAGCAGCTTTTGCGAAATGCGAGAACCGTCTAAAGCGCATTTATTAAGACCACCAGAACATCCGACCGACCGAGCCTAGCTCGATGATGCGCCACCTACATACGTGACAGGCCCAATATCTTGTAGGGTTAATCAGCATGGTCGCTTGTTTTTCTCCTTCGCAGGTCGACAGCCACGTATCTACTAGACACGTTAAGAACCCGTCAGTTTTGGTAAACATAGTAGCGCATACTAGACGTGAATGGAATTCTCACGTCTTGGCACGTACCAGTACGCTTCGGGCGCGAAAGGGACACGGCAGGCTCAGTAATCAGCGGGGGTAAAAAATGACGGGAGCTAAAGGCCAGTCTGATTGACGCTGTCGAGTAGTGGTGCGTCAGCTGAGACTTGCCATTATAAGTAGGGAGGCACCGCGCGCCAGCTACCACCACCCCCACTCCGCCCGCCCTCTCTCGCAACAACAACTGTGCCGCCCGTGCTCTCCGCCCCTCCCCGCCCCGATCCGGCGCCCCCCGCCCCCGACCAACCTCTCGCCATGTGCGGCGGGGCCATCCTCTCCGGCTTCATCCCGCCGTCCGCCGCCGCGGCGGCGGCCAAGGCGGCCGCCAGGAAGAAGCACCAGCAGCGCAGGGTCACGCCCGACTCGCTCTGGCCCGGCCTGCGCGGCAGGAAGGCGCCGCCCCGCAGCCACGAGGACTTCGAGGCCGACTTCCGCGACTTCGAGCGCGACTCCACCGAGGACGACGACGCCGCCGCCGGCGACGACGAGGACGTGGTCGAGCAGGTTCCCCCGCCGCCGCCGCCGCGGTTCCGCTTCGGCGCCAAGAACGAGGCCGCGCTCACTGCTACCGCCCTAGGTGAGAACCGAGGAGCGCATTCGACTTGGCCTCTTCTTCCTTCCCCTTCTGTTGGAGGCCAAACTATACTCCGCCTCCGCCTGATTTGCCTCGCGCTTTTTTGTTTTTCGCTGAGGGGAAAGGTTGAGTGTCTCTGCCAAACGGGCTTCTGACAGCAGGACGCGGTAGATTTAATCCTGAGCCGTTGGATGGAATGGAATGGGTACTGGTGCTCTAAATTCACCCTATGCGTCTCCAAATCTGGCCGAGTCTAGGGCATACCAACTCCGTAGGAAATCTGCCTCTTCTTTAAATCTGATAGATTGTTTCTCTAGGTTTGATGGTGGTACTGCGAGTGTCGAATCGGCGGGCCATCGTTAGACAAGCTCTGTCTCAGAACCTGCTCTCTGTTTTTTTTTTTCTTTCACTGAATATTTATTTCTCTAGTCCAGTAAGGGCCGAATTAACGAGTTTCCAAGGTAGTTCTTGTGCTTGTTCAGTGGCTCCGTGTGTATGTGCATCTCCATGACTACTAACCAATCTTGGGTTTAGCTTGGTAGGCTTAGGCCTTGTTTCACATTTTGGGATTGACCTATGCATGGTGATGTTCGTGTAATAAGCGCTCTGATGTGTGCCTTTGGTTAGTAGAATGTTTCAGATGTGCCTTTTCTTGTCAAGCGTTGATTCGCTCTAGTACATGTACAGATGTACTGCCAACTCCTCACAGCATCTTGAGATTTTTTGATGTATACACTTCGTGAGATCTCTTACTGCGTATGAGGGTTTACTATGCTTACTTGTTCATTTTCAGTACAATATTTCTGTAACCTCTTTTCTTGTTACCTAGCTGGAATCTTAACTTTTCATTACCGATTACTGTTCTCAGATTTAGCTTTCCACATCTTAGAGATGTATTGTGGAACTGGAAACAGTTGATGCTAAATCTGGGAGGTTAGTCGATCACCCTAGTGCCATCTTTAGATGATTTTTTGTATGTATTTTGCACATCAAAAAGGACTGTCAGATCGAACATTCAAATTCATCTCTTCCACAACTAGAGTGGAAAGATGGCCTGTTGGAATTTGTTGAAATAAACAGATTACCTGCTTGTTTAATTTTATCACATACTACTGTCTAATTTATTGGCTATTTATTAACATCGCGTAGCATTGCCTATGATTTCTAACTACGATCATTTTTATGTAGTTAAGTCAATTGCTAATGGGATTGTTATACCAACTCCTAATTTCCTTTTTTCAAAAATTCTTCTTCAGATGCGTTAATAAGTAACTTTTCATGTAGATGTTACTCAACATGATGGATCTGCTACTAAGCCGGTAAAGCGCAACCGGAAGAATCAGTATAGAGGGATCCGCCAGCGTCCCTGGGGAAAATGGGCAGCTGAAATCCGAGATCCTAGCAAGGGTGTCCGGGTTTGGCTTGGGACATACAACACCCCTGAGGAGGCAGCTAGGGCATATGATGCTGAAGCCCGCAAGATCCGTGGAAAGAAAGCCAAGGTCAACTTTCCTGATGAAGTGCCAGCGGCTCAGAAGTCTACCCTTAAGCCAATTGTTGAGAAGTCCACCTTGAAGCCAACTGCTGCCAAATCAGCAAAGCTAGCTCCACTTCCAAAGACCTGCGAGGATGAGGCTTTCAATCATCTGAGCAATGGAGACAATGATTTGTTTGCGATGTTTGCCTTTACTGACAAGAAGGTTCATGCAAAGCCAGCTGAAAATGTTGATTTCATCCTTCCATTGAAACCTCTTGCTCCCACTGAGGCATACGGGATGAACATGCTATCTGATCAGAGCAGCAACTCATTTGGCTCTACTGACTTTGGGTGGGATGATGAGGCCATGACACCGGACTACACATCCGTCTTTGTTCCAAATGCTGCCATGCCAGCATATGCCGAGCCTGCTTACCTGCAAGGCGGAGCGCCGAAGAGGATGAGGAACAATTTCGGTGTAGCTGTGCTTCCTCAGGGAAATGATGCGCCACAAGATGTTTGTACTTTTGACCATGAGATGAAGTATTCACTGCCTTACGTTGAGAGTAGCTCGGACGGATCGATGGACAGCCTTCTGCTGAATGGTGTCATGCAAGATGAGGCAAGTAATGGGGATCTCTGGAGTCTCGATGAGCTGTTCATGGCAGCTGGTCCTTATTGAGGGGTCGTGGTTCTGGTCAGTGGTCTGCCAATAGCATAAATGTAAGCTATACATACTGTGTAGTTTCGTTCTCTTTCACACTTTTCCCGTGTGAATTTACAACTGCTGTTAACATATAATTTCCACTTTGGTTTCTTGCCAGGTCCAATGCCTATGTCCAAGATGAAGAACCGGTGGCATCTGCTATGTTTCGTAGCGGATCAAACCGTAGTTATGCTAAGATTATATGTGGAACTGTATGACATGTTTATATTCTGTTGATGTAAGCCGTGTCTATGATTGGGTGCATGTTGGAGTCTGGATTTAATAACAACCTTGGTATTATGAGCGCTGTTATGTGCTTGTTAAGTGTATGATTGAGCTTATATTGTGCTTATACAATTGCGCTGTGCGAGTGCTGCTCCTTTTCGCTTTCCGTGAGCTCATCTGAAATCTAGGTAGATCTAGAGAGCTCTAGACCAGATTAGCAATTAATTTTGTCTTCACTGAGCAGTTTGCTACAAAGGATTAGTGCTAGATTAAAGCATCAGGTTTTGATTGGTAGACGGCCAAGTCAATAACTAACATTTGCCTTTATAGATTTGTGTGGTACACATTGACGCTGAAGATTATAAACTGGAGCTGACTGTATCTGGGAGAATTGAATCTAAAAAATGATCAGTTGCACACTGGATCTGATTCCTGGTTTTGCTTTACCAGGTTGGTGTTCCTGGAACCAACCATGAGTTTCCTAGTGAGGAAGTCGGCATCAGCTTGCGCATATAGCTGTTGGCATATCCTTTTCATCGTACATGCTGAGCGATGCCCCACTTTGCAAGTAGTGACACTTGCGGGAAGTTCATGCTCCAGGGCCGTTTGCTTCATGGCTGATCATTCCCCGAGATTTCCGAGCGCAAAATCTAAGGGCATCTCCAACGGGTGAGTTAAATAGACCTCCAACGGGTGAGTTAGACCGTTCGCGTCCATTTACAACCGCGCCACCTTAGCTCAGCGGCCAATATTCGACCTGTCCCTCTAGAGGCAAATGCGGCACAAAAAATACTCCACGAATGCGTCTGGGCGGATGCTACACAGTTCTCGCACAGACCCGCCTGACATAGATGGTTCGTTTTCAGTGCGACATAAAATGCGTCTGGGCGGATGCTACGCGGTCAGCGCGGGCGTCCGCGCGCTTCTCGCACAGGCCCGCCTGGCAGTGACATAGATGGTTCATTTTCAGTGCGGCATAACTGACAGGCGGTTGCGTTGCAGCTGCGCCGCGTTAATGGTGCGCCTCACCTTCCGCGCGTGCGCCGGTGGGTGGTGTCGCAGCTTCAATGGTAGGGCATTGAAGGCGAGGTGGGATCCGAGCCTTTTTAAGGGCCGCTGACGGCGCCCATTTTATCAACCACGACATTGTCAGAGCCCGAAATATCCACTTGATCAACGCCATGGGAAGGGTTGGCCGTACAGCAAGACGAAGAATGACCACGAGGCAAGCGGCTCACGGTTCGGCAAGAAGCCATGGGTAGGACGGTACGTCCGCATCGAGTTCGCGCGCCAGCTCTGGGAGGAGGATCGGTCGGTGCCATGGCCAGATGCGAGCTCGACGGGAGGAGGCTAGTACCTCAACTCTAGGTGCGTGTCGGTCCCTCCCGTGCCACGCTAGGGGCGAGAGTGCCACGACGAGGTGCGCTGCCGCCGAGTCAACTTGTCGGCCGACCAGCGAGAAGATCCGACGCACGCGCTCAACTCCCGCAACTGGATCTCGTTCGGGACGCAGCAGTTCGATCCGCGCCGCCGAGCGGGATACCTTGGAGACGATGGCTACTACAACCGCGAACTCGCCGTGGACGAGGACGGTGACGACGAGGGCGAGTACAAGTATGGCGACTACGATGATGTTGGGAATATGCCCTAGAGGCAATCATGTGTGATGTAATTCCCAATGTATTCATAATAAAGTTATTAAGTTGTCCTGAACATATGATATGCATCATTGAATATGTGATTCGATTATGGAACTGTGTATTCATGTTGTTTGTACTAGATTATCCTTAGTTATTGAAGTTGTGTTGGACACAAAATTTAGACTAATGTGTATGTCGGCTGATGGCTCGGTTTCACTTGTCATGGGCATGGTGATGCTATTCCGACTTACACGGATTCAGCTAAAGTGTTTACCATAAGTCGGACAGACTCATATTGAGATACAACGACCAAGTCATCATTTGTATGTCTCAATCAGTGTTATCCTTAGATCTGAGTTTGTCGCATGATCCGAGTTGAGGATGAACCGGCTTAGGTTCTGTCAAACGTTGTTCTGTAACAAGATAATTATAAAGGCGGGGTTCGGGCCGGCTAAGAAGCAAGCTGCATGACATGTATAACCAAGATGGGATTTTGCTGCCCGAACTCGAGAGATATTCTCTAGGCCCTCTCGAGTGATATGATTCGGAAAGCATGGCTATGCACGACTCGATTAAGTGTTAACCGAGACGATCGACTAAGTGTTAGTTGAGTGAATCACATATCTCATATCGAGAAGAGAGTTGAGCTATTAAAAAGATGAGGGTAATTCACCTATAGCTCGACAAGATATATCGTGAGGAAAAAGGGACTCGGGCGTAAGTCGCATTGGAAAGCCATGTGATCATGACAATATGGGACTTGGGAGTCGGCACATTCTGCTAAGAGCCGCTACCGAATGATCGACTGAGAGTGAGACTCCAATCGTGTCAAAATCGCCATGGGACTGCGGGGTCACACACTTAAGAGCGGGAGCAAGTGGTTTCGGTTGGACCCGAATCGGACACGGACTCGCGGTGATTAGAGTAAGTGAATTAGTGGTTGGGCCGAAATAGTTGATTAAGCCCACTATCACTCCACAAGTGTTGTGGAGCGAGAGCCCACTATCACCCTCTATATAAGTGGGGCGTAGGCTGCCCGGAGGGCGATCGGGTAAAACCAGTCCATGCTTTGGAACCCTAGCCCCCATTCGGTCCAGCCGTCAAACTGGACCTAGAAGTCCACCGCCGGCGCTCCTCCTCGTACGTGTGGATACCGGCGAGGCGATGTAAGTTCGAGTGCTTCGACGATCGTGGGATTGGTTCGGATCGGATCGTGGGACGATCGGATCATCTACACTGCCCCGACGCGTTTCCTCGCGTTTCCGCACCTGCGCGTCTAGTGGTAATCATCGTGGCCTTCTACCTCGGCTGCACCTTGGGAGTTCCGTGTTAGGTTAAAAACATTTTTATCACCTCGCAGCCCAACAGACGATGAAGGTGCCGAGGACGACGACCCCGCGGAGGACGCCGCCGACAATCCCGAGGCCGATTCCAGCGGCCATGTCCAAGGCGGAGACAACGACCACGACGACGGCGGCCCGGCGTGGGATTCGGAGACCAAGCCGCCGGACATTAGCGAGGAGGGGGCCATTGAGATGGCAATGGACAATAGCAAGCTTGACCAGCTCGCTACGTGGGATGGCCTCGCCACACAGCTTCGTAAGTCGTCGTTGGCGCAGGGGAGGCCGACGACTCATCCGGCCACGCCGACATGTACCCACGCGTGTGCGCTGTCTCCTGCTCATTCGACGATTTGGGATCCGTGGCCACCTTCACCACAGCCTCCTTCTCCACTGACAGGCTGACAACAGACACCGCAGACTCCCCTTCCTCTTCCACCGCCGGAGTTCATCGACCTCGTCAGCAACGATGAGCAGTTGTCCATAGCTAGGTTTTAGCAGGTCTTGACCGTTTTTAATTTCTAAGCTTTATAATGTATTTTTAATGTAAAATATGGGCTTTTCAATGAGAATATTTATTATGCGGCGCCTCTAGGGACAAACAGACGAGTGATCGATTTCAACCATTCGGTCCAATGCAAACGGACGAATACGGTCAGTTTTAACGTCCAATTTACGTCGGACTGTTAGAGATACCCTAACGCACAACTTGGACAACTTGGATGCTTGGATGCGGCTGTCATGGAATCAAGGGTCCTCCGAATGATTGTTGTCAGGGGAGTGGATTGTGGATGCTTATGCAGTGACAAAGACCGCATGTTCAGTTGCATTCTTTTTTAACGAAAAATCCACTGATCTATTAATAAACTTAAACCGTTGCACAAAGAGTTTACAATTCACACAAAAGTCTAACTCTAATTTTTGAGTTATTGTCGCCATGAGAGTGGTGTGTCGATGCTTATGCAGTGACAAAGACCCCATGTCCAGTTGCATTGTCCATCAAGGTTTCCGGCCAAGTGGCCTCACACAAAGTCTTGCTGGTGAGAACAATACACTACTACATCCACTCCAATGAATAAGGCTGGGCTTATATTATTACTAATAAATATTAAATCCTCTAAGGTCTGATCAAGTATTTACAAAAATAAAATCATGAACATGCAAAATACATAATCAATATCATTAGATATGTCATGGAATATATTTTCATATGATATTTATAGAATATCATATTTATTGATAGATTTTATTCTAAAAGTTTGGTCAAATTTTACTTAGATTGACTTCTTTACAAAAAAAAATCCTTATTCACCTGAGCGGAGGTAGTATAGTTTGCGCAATCCTCTAATAAAAAGTAAAAGGTGTGAAACCTTGCGAGTTCCTAATTTCCATGGCAAACTCCAGTCGGGCCCCAAACAGTGTTTGGCAGAAGCGCCGGATTGAGCATTTGGGATGTGTTCGGTTTCCAGACCGGGTGGAATGGAATGGAACGGTTCCATTCCATTCCATTCCATCACATCTCATTCTGTTCCATTTTCTTGTTCGGTTGGTTTGAGAAAGAGTAGAATGGAACCAGATGTAACATGAAATTAATTAGCCTAACATAGCAATTAATTAGCCTAATGGCCTGGAGAGGAACAAGGAGGAGCGCCGACCGCCACGCCTCGGCAAGCACGGAGGAGCAGGGGAGGGCTGCGCCCGGCCCGGCCGTGGCGCCGCCGCCCACGGCCGCGAGCACGGAGGAGAGCGAGGGCTGCCCCCGGCCCGGCCGTGGCCGCCGCCGCCCCCGGCCGCGAGCACGGAGGAGAGGAGGCTGCCCTCGGCCCGGCCGTGGCCGCCGCCGCCCCTGGCCGCGAGCGAGCGGTTCCACCTCGCCGCGCTCGGCAACCTCCGCGCCGCCGCGCCCGACGACCTCCGCGCCTGCTCTTCTCCCCCCGTCCGCGCCTGCTCTGGTCTGTCGGTGTTGCTCGCCTGCGCTGCTCCGTCCGCCTCGGGCCGGTCGAGGGGAGAGAGGGGAGGCGGCCTCCGCGCCATGCTCGTCCGCGGCCGCCCTGCTTCGTCCGCCTCAGCGCCATGGTCGTCTGCCGGTCGAGGAGAGAGAGGGGATGTCGAGGGGAGAGAGAGAAGCGGGGAAGACAGCGATTAGCCGATGACAGAGCCCGTTCCACTTCGTTCGACCGAATCGGCCGGACGGGCTCGTTCCGAATCTACAGGGAATATTCGCTTTTGAGGAACGCGTTGGTTCCGTTCCATCCCAGAACCGAACGCAGGAATCGCCCCGAGGAACGACTTGGTTCCATTCCATTCCACTATGTTCCACAACCGAACACATCCTTGGAGAACGCCGCCACGTGGTGCCATTTTTGAGACGGGTCTGTTCCCGGCCACGTTCCCAAACAAAAAAGTTAAAATTACATTCAAACAAAAAGACAAGTTTTCATTCAAATTCCTTATATATTACAAGGATTTGAATGAAATTCGTTCAAACTTAAACCTAAAGTGAAACTAGTGGCGGTTGCGGTGGACGCTGCAGCCTTAGTATTGGAGGATGTTATACTCTTCTTGGTCGATGACGTTCGTTTTGCCGCGCATGTTGGCAGACACGTCCTTCACAACGATGATGGGACTTTCTTCGTCGTCGCTCACGTGTGAGGTCGACGAGCGGCTTGCCGGAGTAGCAGATGGACATGGCGATGACGTCCTTGATGTTCCCCTCCCAGACGATGTGGTCGTTAAATGACTTCATTTAGGCGGTGTTGAATTCCGATGTGTCTTCGGGATCATCACTGCTAGCAATGAGAGGCTGCTTGCGGAGGAGCGCCGCTATCTTCGCGGAGGAGTCGGCCTCCTCATCCTCCGCCTTGACCTCAACATTCACCTCCGGCTTCGGGCAGCGAAGGCCGCTGTTGCCGCCGAACGCCGCTTGTCGTGTCGGCTCGCGGATCATGATGTCGCGGCTACGCCTCTTCGCAGGCGTTGTGTACTCCTCCTTCACCTTGCTCTTGGGCACGACGTATGGGGAGACGTGGCAGGGCGAAGGCACAGAGCGCACCGGCCCTGAAGAAATGGACCCACCAGAAGTCTTGGTCGGTGGCCACCCATGTGGGATTATCCTGCTCCTCCAGCTGAAGCTGGCGGCGTTAGTCCCAGGTGAGGGCGCCGAAGGGATGCCGACGCACTGTTGACGGCCATTTTCCCACCGCCGCTTCGAGCAGGCCCATGTCCGTCGTCGCCCGCCTAGCGCGCTTTGTACATCGCCCACGCCTCGGCCGACGATGGCACTCGTCATGGCCAAAGCCATTCATGGCGAGGACGTTGCGGTGGCTACTCGACACGTTGGATCTGGAGGTGGGCGAGGGGTTTGAGGGCACGCCGAGGGAGAGAGCGGCGAGAGTGTGGGCAGAGTGCGAGAGGATGATGACGCCTTTTATTTGGAACAGGTAGGCGAAGAGGCGGGGCATTGGTGCACATTAACGCACAACTAGACACATCCCTGCACCCTGCGAAAGCTGCATGTCTATTAACGACACTTTACAAGAGGTAGGTGACAGTTATAACCCCGCGTGTCCATACATATGTGTCACTAACACGACATGCCTGACACTGGCTTCGCCTCTGCGCGTTGCATCCGGCATCCGACAACGATCTCTGTGTGGCGAAGATGGGGTCGAGGTGGCAGACATCGTATTGGGCCATACCCGACTGAAAGGGGGCTTTGGGAGGTTAAATGTCCAACGCATCCCAAATCTCTTTAGAGAATGCTTCGGAGCATCTACTGGTGATGCTTTAAATTTCGGTTCTCTGTCACTGTAAATTTTATTTTTTATTGTTTTGCGAAACTGTCAATATAAACTTTACATCCCGTGACGAACATCTACATCGAATAAGGCGATGATCAGATATATTCAGATATTTTATCGCATATCTTGGACCGGATTTCACATCACCCCTTATGTGATGATGAAGTGACAAGAACGTCGCGGCCTGAACAGGAACTGTGGTACAGCGATGAGCACATAAAGCGCATTGAAGGACCAGATATCGTGTAGACAGGTGCTCTGGTTAGGCTTGTCGCTCATGGCGCTGATGCTGGTGTTTGATCCCACTCGCCTCGATCGATCAGGTTCACTGAACTGAAGTGAACCCTCCGCTGAGCTGAGCTGAAGAAAAACAGGAGGGCAAAAGGCTTGTGCCACGGATGGCGTAGAGACGGCCGGTAGGGTCGAGTACCGTTCTCATGGCCAGATCAAATATTTGTAGTACTGTTCACAATGATTGATCTCAGAAATATTATACTCCCTCCGTCCCATAATAACATGTCAAAGATTTCTCTAAATTTATATATATTTAGAGAGCAGATATTACATATATAGATACATTTGAGAACCAACCTGAGATTGGGTGGTTAGGAGGGTGGTTGTACCCCCAACCCATCAGAGTTCAAACCCCAGGTTTGACATCTGTGTGTCTCATAAAGGCGGAATATTCTTTCAGTGGGAGGCGACGTTCCGCCGACTGACGAGCGCGTCTCGTGGTGACTTCATCAATTTCAAGATCCAATCCGTCGGCTCGGTCTTCCGGAGGTGCTCATAGGAGTAGGGTGTGCGTGTGTGCGTTCATAGGGGTGAGTGTATGCGCGTGTATGTGAGCGCCTGCATTTGTACTGTGTTTCTCAAAAAAAAAAGATACATTTAAATTTTGACAAATTTTCGACATATTTCATGGGATGGAGGGGTAAAGTGCTCTGCAGATGCGCCCATACCATTTCATTTCATTCTATTGCGGGTGTAGACATTATGGCCACACAAACACGCGCGCGCACGTAATGCCACTTTCTTACTGATAGTGGCTGTGCTGCGCATGCCTCCTTGTCTTGAGTTAGCTCCATGACCTGCCTACCTCAATCATTTTGCTTCCCGTGTCTTGGCGCGCCAGCCAGCTTGTCGCTGTCCCTGCTGCTTGCTGCTATCGGACTGACGCGTTTGATTGGGAGCAACAGAAAGTCGTTCAGCTTGTTTTTCATGATCGACCGGAAGTCCGCGCTCGTCTCCGGCCGGCGCCGAGCTAGCGCCAGAGGCGTATGATGCGTGGCGCGGCCTCAATTTCCCCAAGGAGGCAGATTGCGTCCATCTCCACCGCGCGCGTGCCAGAACAAGACGATTGGCCGGTGATGGAGGCGGGCAACAAAACCGTTTGTTGACAAGATCTGGACCAGATTAACAATCAGCTGTTTGTTGAAAAGGATCAGTGGCCAGATCTAAGCATCAGGTTTTGATTGGTAGACAGATGGCCAAGTCATTAGCTAACATTTGCCTTTATAGATTTCTGTGACACGCATTGACGCTGAAGATTAAAAACTGGAGCGCGCTGACTGTAAGTGTTGATTTCCTCCTTCCAGTGAAACCTCTTGTTCCCACTGAGACATACGCGATGAACATGCTCTCTGATCAGAGCAGCAACTCGTTTGGCTCTACCGACATTGGCTGGGATGACACTGGACTACACATCTGTCTTCGTTCGAAATGCTGCCATGCCAGCATATGGCGACCCAGCTCTCCTGCAAGGCGGAGTGCCAAAGAGGACGAGGAACAATTTCGGTGTAGCTGTGCTTCCTCAGGGAAATGATGTGCCACAGGATGTCTGTGCTTTTGACCATGAAATGAAGTATTCACTGCCTTACGTCGGGAGTAGCTCAGACGGATTGATGGACAGCCTTCTGCTGAACGGTGTCATGCAAGATGGGGCAAGTACGTAATGGGGATCTCATGCTAAGATTATATGTGGAACTGTATGACATGTTCATATTCTGTTGATGTAAGCCGTGTCTATGATTGGGTGCATGTTGGACTCTGGATTTATAATAACTACCCTGGTCATATGACTTCTGTTATGGTGCTTATACTAAGTGCATGATTGTCCTACATTGTACTTATACAATTGCGCAGTTGCGCTGTGTTAGTGCTGCTCCTTTTTTGCTTTCTGTGAGCTCATCTGAAATCTAGATAGATCTAGAGAGATCTATACCAGATTGACAATCATTTTGTATTTACTCAGCTGTTTGTTGAGCAGGATCAGTGGCCAGATCAAAGCATCAGGTTTTGATTGGTAGATGGCCAAGTCATTAGCTATTCCCTTTATAGATTTGTGTGGTACGCATAGACGCTGAAGATCAAAAACTGGAGCTGACCGTATCTGGGAGAACTGAATCTAAAAAAGATGACGATTTGCGCACTGGGTTTGATTCCTGGTTTTGCTTTACCAGGTTGGCGTTACTGGAACCAACCATTAGCAAGCCTCTTGAGTTTCCTAGGAGGAAGTCGGCATCGGAGCTGTTAGCATATCCTTTTCGTTCGTACATGCTTAGCGATGCACTTCTTTGCAAGTAGCGACACACTTGCGGCAAGTTCATGCTCCAGGGCCAGTCTGCTTCACGGCTGATGACTTCCCAAGATTTCCGAGCGCAAAATCTAGTGCGCAAATTGGCCAACTTGCTTTGATGTGGCTGTCATGGAATCATGGATTGTCCTCCGAATGATTGTCGCCAGGGCAGTGGATCGTGGATGCTTACGCAGTGACGAAGACCGCATGTCCTGTTGCATTGCGTTTTAAGGTTTCCGCCAAGTGGGTTCGCAGTTAGCGCAAAGTCTAACTCTAATTTTTGAATTATTGTCGCCATGAGAGTGTTGTTATGCAGTGACAGAGACACCATGTTGCATTGTGTTTCCGGCAAAGTGGCCTCACACAAAATCTTGCTCTAACCTTGCCTGGTGACAACAATATACTACTCCCTTCTGTCTAAAATAATAATCTAAAACTGAATGTATCTAGATGTATTTAAGTGATATAGATTCCCTCAGGTATTTTAGATCGAGGAAGTAGTATAATTTGTGCAATCGTTTAATAAGAATAAAAAGTGGAAACCTTGCGAGATTTAGGACCTAACGACATCTTCAATGAGAGGGCTGCTCCGGTGCTTCCCCTAAACCAAGTTGAGGATTATATTTGGTTTTTTATTTTTTCTTGCGTTGGGCCTGCCGAAATCCATATCTAGATCCATGCATCTAGTAAAACCTCTCATCCATCTAGCTTGCTAAGTACAGGTTCCCTTACGAACCGATAGACAAAGCAACATAATACACGGTTCCGTGCGTAGGACATCAATACCGGTTCGTTATGGACCTTTAATACCGGTTTCAGTAGCAGGAACCGGTATTAAGGGTTTGAGCCCGATTTCCGGGCGGTGGTGGGGTCGAGGTTGCACCTTTAGTACCGGTTCGTGTAAGGAACCGGACTAAAGGGTCTCGAGCCTATATGAGCGTGGCGGCGCCGCCTGCTCCCTCGCATATCTCATTCTCACTTCTCCTCTCACATTTCCAAATAT
>NC_061512.1:199996270-200064332 GCF_022539505.1 Lolium rigidum
TTTCACGTAGACCACAAAGTATATTAGTTTTTCGTGAAAATTGACAAGCACACATATATTATGGAGATGTACATGTAGATTTTTTTTCCAATTTTTTTTTAATATTTTAAAATATGAATTTTTTGGTAGAGTGAGCATATACACTCGGGAGCCAATTTGAATTTCCGCTTGCTTCCGATCTTCCGCAAGAGCAAACGTCCTGTTTTCTCATGACACGCAGCATGCACGAGGAAGGAAACAGGAGATAGAAACGGTGACCACACGTCCACACGTATGTACTAGTAGTAGCCGACATACCGTGCAGAGATCGGCGGCCTGCCGGCCGGAATGACGATTTTCCGCGTCAGTGAGAGCCGCCGCCGATGTGCAAAACCACCATTCTGCCCACCGCTTCCGACGCTACTGCAGGAAACACTTCCGTCACGTGCTCGCGTCTCCCATCGCGCTAGCTACCGCTGTACGATCGCACAGCTCGCCTCGCCCGCCTCGTTTTATGACGAGTCAGGACAAAAACACGGAGCAAAAACGTGACGGCGCACGTCGCGGTTCGGCACACCCAAGACGGAGCCTCGGTCGGTCGATCACATGATCGGTTTGCTCCCAAAGCAGCTTTTGCGAAATGCGAGAACCGTCTAAAGCGCATTTATTAAGACCACCAGAACATCCGACCGACCGAGCCTAGCTCGATGATGCGCCACCTACATACGTGACAGGCCCAATATCTTGTAGGGTTAATCAGCATGGTCGCTTGTTTTTCTCCTTCGCAGGTCGACAGCCACGTATCTACTAGACACGTTAAGAACCCGTCAGTTTTGGTAAACATAGTAGCGCATACTAGACGTGAATGGAATTCTCACGTCTTGGCACGTACCAGTACGCTTCGGGCGCGAAAGGGACACGGCAGGCTCAGTAATCAGCGGGGGTAAAAAATGACGGGAGCTAAAGGCCAGTCTGATTGACGCTGTCGAGTAGTGGTGCGTCAGCTGAGACTTGCCATTATAAGTAGGGAGGCACCGCGCGCCAGCTACCACCACCCCCACTCCGCCCGCCCTCTCTCGCAACAACAACTGTGCCGCCCGTGCTCTCCGCCCCTCCCCGCCCCGATCCGGCGCCCCCCGCCCCCGACCAACCTCTCGCCATGTGCGGCGGGGCCATCCTCTCCGGCTTCATCCCGCCGTCCGCCGCCGCGGCGGCGGCCAAGGCGGCCGCCAGGAAGAAGCACCAGCAGCGCAGGGTCACGCCCGACTCGCTCTGGCCCGGCCTGCGCGGCAGGAAGGCGCCGCCCCGCAGCCACGAGGACTTCGAGGCCGACTTCCGCGACTTCGAGCGCGACTCCACCGAGGACGACGACGCCGCCGCCGGCGACGACGAGGACGTGGTCGAGCAGGTTCCCCGCCGCCGCCGCCGCGGTTCCGCTTCGGCGCCAAGAACGAGGCCGCGCTCACTGCTACCGCCCTAGGTGAGAACCGAGGAGCGCATTCGACTTGGCCTCTTCTTCCTTCCCCTTCTGTTGGAGGCCAAACTATACTCCGCCTCCGCCTGATTTGCCTCGCGCTTTTTTGTTTTTCGCTGAGGGGAAAGGTTGAGTGTCTCTGCCAAACGGGCTTCTGACAGCAGGACGCGGTAGATTTAATCCTGAGCCGTTGGATGGAATGGAATGGGTACTGGTGCTCTAAATTCACCCTATGCGTCTCCAAATCTGGCCGAGTCTAGGGCATACCAACTCCGTAGGAAATCTGCCTCTTCTTTAAATCTGATAGATTGTTTCTCTAGGTTTGATGGTGGTACTGCGAGTGTCGAATCGGCGGGCCATCGTTAGACAAGCTCTGTCTCAGAACCTGCTCTCTGTTTTTTTTTTTCTTTCACTGAATATTTATTTCTCTAGTCCAGTAAGGGCCGAATTAACGAGTTTCCAAGGTAGTTCTTGTGCTTGTTCAGTGGCTCCGTGTGTATGTGCATCTCCATGACTACTAACCAATCTTGGGTTTAGCTTGGTAGGCTTAGGCCTTGTTTCACATTTTGGGATTGACCTATGCATGGTGATGTTCGTGTAATAAGCGCTCTGATGTGTGCCTTTGGTTAGTAGAATGTTTCAGATGTGCCTTTTCTTGTCAAGCGTTGATTCGCTCTAGTACATGTACAGATGTACTGCCAACTCCTCACAGCATCTTGAGATTTTTTGATGTATACACTTCGTGAGATCTCTTACTGCGTATGAGGGTTTACTATGCTTACTTGTTCATTTTCAGTACAATATTTCTGTAACCTCTTTTCTTGTTACCTAGCTGGAATCTTAACTTTTCATTACCGATTACTGTTCTCAGATTTAGCTTTCCACATCTTAGAGATGTATTGTGGAACTGGAAACAGTTGATGCTAAATCTGGGAGGTTAGTCGATCACCCTAGTGCCATCTTTAGATGATTTTTTGTATGTATTTTGCACATCAAAAAGGACTGTCAGATCGAACATTCAAATTCATCTCTTCCACAACTAGAGTGGAAAGATGGCCTGTTGGAATTTGTTGAAATAAACAGATTACCTGCTTGTTTAATTTTATCACATACTACTGTCTAATTTATTGGCTATTTATTAACATCGCGTAGCATTGCCTATGATTTCTAACTACGATCATTTTTATGTAGTTAAGTCAATTGCTAATGGGATTGTTATACCAACTCCTAATTTCCTTTTTTCAAAAATTCTTCTTCAGATGCGTTAATAAGTAACTTTTCATGTAGATGTTACTCAACATGATGGATCTGCTACTAAGCCGGTAAAGCGCAACCGGAAGAATCAGTATAGAGGGATCCGCCAGCGTCCCTGGGGAAAATGGGCAGCTGAAATCCGAGATCCTAGCAAGGGTGTCCGGGTTTGGCTTGGGACATACAACACCCCTGAGGAGGCAGCTAGGGCATATGATGCTGAAGCCCGCAAGATCCGTGGAAAGAAAGCCAAGGTCAACTTTCCTGATGAAGTGCCAGCGGCTCAGAAGTCTACCCTTAAGCCAATTGTTGAGAAGTCCACCTTGAAGCCAACTGCTGCCAAATCAGCAAAGCTAGCTCCACTTCCAAAGACCTGCGAGGATGAGGCTTTCAATCATCTGAGCAATGGAGACAATGATTTGTTTGCGATGTTTGCCTTTACTGACAAGAAGGTTCATGCAAAGCCAGCTGAAAATGTTGATTTCATCCTTCCATTGAAACCTCTTGCTCCCACTGAGGCATACGGGATGAACATGCTATCTGATCAGAGCAGCAACTCATTTGGCTCTACTGACTTTGGGTGGGATGATGAGGCCATGACACCGGACTACACATCCGTCTTTGTTCCAAATGCTGCCATGCCAGCATATGCCGAGCCTGCTTACCTGCAAGGCGGAGCGCCGAAGAGGATGAGGAACAATTTCGGTGTAGCTGTGCTTCCTCAGGGAAATGATGCGCCACAAGATGTTTGTACTTTTGACCATGAGATGAAGTATTCACTGCCTTACGTTGAGAGTAGCTCGGACGGATCGATGGACAGCCTTCTGCTGAATGGTGTCATGCAAGATGAGGCAAGTAATGGGGATCTCTGGAGTCTCGATGAGCTGTTCATGGCAGCTGGTCCTTATTGAGGGGTCGTGGTTCTGGTCAGTGGTCTGCCAATAGCATAAATGTAAGCTATACATACTGTGTAGTTTCGTTCTCTTTCACACTTTTCCCGTGTGAATTTACAACTGCTGTTAACATATAATTTCCACTTTGGTTTCTTGCCAGGTCCAATGCCTATGTCCAAGATGAAGAACCGGTGGCATCTGCTATGTTTCGTAGCGGATCAAACCGTAGTTATGCTAAGATTATATGTGGAACTGTATGACATGTTTATATTCTGTTGATGTAAGCCGTGTCTATGATTGGGTGCATGTTGGAGTCTGGATTTAATAACAACCTTGGTATTATGAGCGCTGTTATGTGCTTGTTAAGTGTATGATTGAGCTTATATTGTGCTTATACAATTGCGCTGTGCGAGTGCTGCTCCTTTTCGCTTTCCGTGAGCTCATCTGAAATCTAGGTAGATCTAGAGAGCTCTAGACCAGATTAGCAATTAATTTTGTCTTCACTGAGCAGTTTGCTACAAAGGATTAGTGCTAGATTAAAGCATCAGGTTTTGATTGGTAGACGGCCAAGTCAATAACTAACATTTGCCTTTATAGATTTGTGTGGTACACATTGACGCTGAAGATTATAAACTGGAGCTGACTGTATCTGGGAGAATTGAATCTAAAAAATGATCAGTTGCACACTGGATCTGATTCCTGGTTTTGCTTTACCAGGTTGGTGTTCCTGGAACCAACCATGAGTTTCCTAGTGAGGAAGTCGGCATCAGCTTGCGCATATAGCTGTTGGCATATCCTTTTCATCGTACATGCTGAGCGATGCCCCACTTTGCAAGTAGTGACACTTGCGGGAAGTTCATGCTCCAGGGCCGTTTGCTTCATGGCTGATCATTCCCCGAGATTTCCGAGCGCAAAATCTAAGGGCATCTCCAACGGGTGAGTTAAATAGACCTCCAACGGGTGAGTTAGACCGTTCGCGTCCATTTACAACCGCGCCACCTTAGCTCAGCGGCCAATATTCGACCTGTCCCTCTAGAGGCAAATGCGGCACAAAAAATACTCCACGAATGCGTCTGGGCGGATGCTACACAGTTCTCGCACAGACCCGCCTGACATAGATGGTTCGTTTTCAGTGCGACATAAAATGCGTCTGGGCGGATGCTACGCGGTCAGCGCGGGCGTCCGCGCGCTTCTCGCACAGGCCCGCCTGGCAGTGACATAGATGGTTCATTTTCAGTGCGGCATAACTGACAGGCGGTTGCGTTGCAGCTGCGCCGCGTTAATGGTGCGCTCACCTTCCGCGCGTGCGCCGGTGGGTGGTGTCGCAGCTTCAATGGTAGGGCATTGAAGGCGAGGTGGGATCCGAGCCTTTTTAAGGGCCGCTGACGGCGCCCATTTTATCAACCACGACATTGTCAGAGCCCGAAATATCCACTTGATCAACGCCATGGGAAGGGTTGGCCGTACGAAGCAAGACGAAGAATGACCACGAGGCAAGCGGCTCACGGTTCGGCAAGAAGCCATGGGTAGGACGGTACGTCCGCATCGAGTTCGCGCGCCAGCTCTGGGAGGAGGATCGGTCGGTGCCATGGCCAGATGCGAGCCTGACGGGAGGAGGCTAGTACCTCAACTCTAGGTGCGTGTCGGTCCCTCCCGTGCCACGCTAGGGGCGAGAGTGCCACGACGAGGTGCGCTGCCGCCGAGTCAACTTGTCGGCCGACCAGCGAGAAGATCCGACGCACGCGCTCAACTCCCGCAACTGGATCTCGTTCGGGACGCAGCCAGCTCGATCCGCGCCGCCGAGCGGGATACCTTGGAGACGATGGCTACTACAACCGCGAACTCGCCGTGGACGAGGACGGTGACGACGAGGGCGAGTACAAGTATGGCGACTACGATGATGTTGGGAATATGCCCTAGAGGCAATCATGTGTGATGTAATTCCCAATGTATTCATAATAAAGTTATTAAGTTGTCCTGAACATATGATATGCATCATTGAATATGTGATTCGATTATGGAACTGTGTATTCATGTTGTTTGTACTAGATTATCCTTAGTTATTGAAGTTGTGTTGGACACAAAATTTAGACTAATGTGTATGTCGGCTGATGGCTCGGTTTCACTTGTCATGGGCATGGTGATGCTATTCCGACTTACACGGATTCAGCTAAAGTGTTTACCATAAGTCGGACAGACTCATATTGAGATACAACGACCAAGTCATCATTTGTATGTCTCAATCAGTGTTATCCTTAGATCTGAGTTTGTCGCATGATCCGAGTTGAGGATGAACCGGCTTAGGTTCTGTCAAACGTTGTTCTGTAACAAGATAATTATAAAGGCGGGGTTCGGGCCGGCTAAGAAGCAAGCTGCATGACATGTATAACCAAGATGGGATTTTGCTGCCCGAACTCGAGAGATATTCTCTAGGCCCTCTCGAGTGATATGATTCGGAAAGCATGGCTATGCACGACTCGATTAAGTGTTAACCGAGACGATCGACTAAGTGTTAGTTGAGTGAATCACATATCTCATATCGAGAAGAGAGTTGAGCTATTAAAAAGATGAGGGTAATTCACCTATAGCTCGACAAGATATATCGTGAGGAAAAAGGGACTCGGGCGTAAGTCGCATTGGAAAGCCATGTGATCATGACAATATGGGACTTGGGAGTCGGCACATTCTGCTAAGAGCCGCTACCGAATGATCGACCGAGAGTGAGACTCCAATCGTGTCAAAATCGCCATGGGACTGCGGGGTCACACACTTAAGAGCGGGAGCAAGTGGTTTCGGTTGGACCCGAATCGGACACGGACTCGCGGTGATTAGAGTAAGTGAATTAGTGGTTGGGCCGAAATAGTTGATTAAGCCCACTATCACTCCACAAGTGTTGTGGAGCGAGAGCCCACTATCACCCTCTATATAAGTGGGGCGTAGGCTGCCCAGAGGGCAGTCGGGTAAAACCAGTCCATGCTTTGGAACCCTAGCCCCCATTCAGTCCAGCCGTCAAACTGGACCTAGAAGTCCACCGCCGGCGCTCCTCCTCGTACGTGTGGATACCGGCAGAGGCGATGTAAGTTCAGTGCTTCGACGATCGTGGGATTGGTTCGGATCGGATCGTGGGACGATCGGATCATCTACACTGCCCCGACGCGTTTCCTCGCGTTTCCGCACCTGCGCGTCTAGTGGTAATCATCGTGGCCTTCTACCTCGGCTGCACCTTGGG
The DNA here is from genome assembly GCF_022539505.1 of Lolium rigidum. Taxonomy (NCBI): domain Eukaryota; kingdom Viridiplantae; phylum Streptophyta; class Magnoliopsida; order Poales; family Poaceae; genus Lolium; species Lolium rigidum. The sequence goes on from NC_061512.1 coordinate 200,003,097, forward strand.
AGTTCCGTGTTAGGTTAAAAACATTTTTATCACCTCGCAGCCCAACGTACGATGAAGGTGCCGAGGACGACGACCCCGCGGAGGACGCCGCCGACAATCCCGAGGCCGATTCCAGCGGCCATGTCCAAGGCGGAGACAACGACCACGACGACGGCGGCCCGGCGTGGGATTCGGAGACCAAGCCGCCGGACATTAGCGAGGAGGGGGCCATTGAGATGGCAATGGACAATAGCAAGCTTGACCAGCTCGCTACGTGGGATGGCCTCGCCACACAGCTCGTAAGTCGTCGTTGGCGCAGGGGAGGCCGACGACTCATCCGGCCACGCCGACATGTACCCACGCGTGTGCGCTGTCTCCTGCTCATTCGACGATTTGGGATCCGTGGCCACCTTCACCACAGCCTCCTTCTCCACTGACAGGCTGACAACAGACACCGCAGACTCCCCTTCCTCTTCCACCGCCGGAGTTCATCGACCTCGTCGAGCAACGATGAGCAGCTTGTCCATAGCTAGGTTTTAGCAGGTCTTGACCGTTTTTAATTTCTAAGCTTTATAATGTATTTTTAATGTAAAATATGGGCTTTTCAATGAGAATATTTATTATGCGGCGCCTCTAGGGACAAACAGACGAGTGATCGATTTCAACCATTCGGTCCAATGCAAACGGACGAATACGGTCAGTTTTAACGTCCAATTTACGTCGGACTGTTAGAGATACCCTAACGCACAACTTGGACAACTTGGATGCTTGGATGCGGCTGTCATGGAATCAAGGGTCCTCCGAATGATTGTTGTCAGGGGAGTGGATTGTGGATGCTTATGCAGTGACAAAGACCGCATGTTCAGTTGCATTCTTTTTTAACGAAAAATCCACTGATCTATTAATAAACTTAAACCGTTGCACAAAGAGTTTACAATTCACACAAAAGTCTAACTCTAATTTTTGAGTTATTGTCGCCATGAGAGTGGTGTGTCGATGCTTATGCAGTGACAAAGACCCCATGTCCAGTTGCATTGTCCATCAAGGTTTCCGGCCAAGTGGCCTCACACAAAGTCTTGCTGGTGAGAACAATACACTACTACATCCACTCCAATGAATAAGGCTGGGCTTATATTATTACTAATAAATATTAAATCCTCTAAGGTCTGATCAAGTATTTACAAAAATAAAATCATGAACATGCAAAATACATAATCAATATCATTAGATATGTCATGGAATATATTTTCATATGATATTTATAGAATATCATATTTATTGATAGATTTTATTCTAAAAGTTTGGTCAAATTTTACTTAGATTGACTTCTTTACAAAAAAAAATCCTTATTCACCTGAGCGGAGGTAGTATAGTTTGCGCAATCCTCTAATAAAAAGTAAAAGGTGTGAAACCTTGCGAGTTCCTAATTTCCATGGCAAACTCCAGTCGGGCCCCAAACAGTGTTTGGCAGAAGCGCCGGATTGAGCATTTGGGATGTGTTCGGTTTCCAGACCGGGTGGAATGGAATGGAACGGTTCCATTCCATTCCATTCCATCACATCTCATTCTGTTCCATTTTCTTGTTCGGTTGGTTTGAGAAAGAGTAGAATGGAACCAGATGTAACATGAAATTAATTAGCCTAACATAGCAATTAATTAGCCTAATGGCCTGGAGAGGAACAAGGAGGAGCGCCGACCGCCACGCCTCGGCAAGCACGGAGGAGCAGGGGAGGGCTGCGCCCGGCCCGGCCGTGGCGCCGCCGCCCCTGGCCGCGAGCACGGAGGAGAGGAGGGCTGCCCCTGGCCCGGCCGTGGCCGCCGCCGCCCCTGGCCGCGAGCACGGAGGAGAGGAGGGCTGCCCCTGGCCCGGCCGTGGCCGCCGCCGCCCCTGGCCGCGAGCGAGCGGTTCCACCTCGCCGCGCTCGGCAACCTCCGCGCCGCCGCGCCCGACGACCTCCGCGCCTGCTCTTCTCCCCCCGTCCGCGCCTGCTCTGGTCTGTCGGTGTTGCTCGCCTGCGCTGCTCCGTCCGCCTCGGGCCGGTCGAGGGGAGAGAGGGGAGGCGGCCTCCGCGCCATGCTCGTCCGCGGCCGCCCTGCTTCGTCCGCCTCAGCGCCATGGTCGTCTGCCGGTCGAGGAGAGAGAGGGGATGTCGAGGGGAGAGAGAGAAGCGGGGAAGACAGCGATTAGCCGATGACAGAGCCCGTTCCACTTCGTTCGACCGAATCGGCCGGACGGGCTCGTTCCGAATCTACAGGGAATATTCGCTTTTGAGGAACGCGTTGGTTCCGTTCCATCCCGTAACCGAACGCAGGAATCGCCCCGAGGAACGACTTGGTTCCATTCCATTCCACTATGTTCCACAACCGAACACATCCTTGGAGAACGCCGCCACGTGGTGCCATTTTTGAGACGGGTCTGTTCCCGGCCACGTTCCCAAACAAAAAAAGTTAAAATTACATTCAAACAAAAAGACAAGTTTTCATTCAAATTCCTTATATATTACAAGGATTTGAATGAAATTCGTTCAAACTTAAACCTAAAGTGAAACTAGTGGCGGTTGCGGTGGACGCTGCAGCCTTAGTATTGGAGGATGTTATACTCTTCTTGGTCGATGACGTTCGTTTTGCCGCGCATGTTGGCAGACACGTCCTTCACAACGATGATGGGACTTTCTTCGTCGTCGTCACGTGTGAGGTCGACGAGCGGCTTGCCGGAGTAGCAGATGGACATGGCGATGACGTCCTTGATGTTCCCCTCCCAGACGATGTGGTCGTTAAATGACTTCATTTAGGCGGTGTTGAATTCCGATGTGTCTTCGGGATCATCACTGCTAGCAATGAGAGGCTGCTTGCGGAGGAGCGCCGCTATCTTCGCGGAGGAGTCGGCCTCCTCATCCTCCGCCTTGACCTCAACATTCACCTCCGGCTTCGGGCAGCGAAGGCCGCTGTTGCCGCCGAACGCCGCTTGTCGTGTCGGCTCGCGGATCATGATGTCGCGGCTACGCCTCTTCGCAGGCGTTGTGTACTCCTCCTTCACCTTGCTCTTGGGCACGACGTATGGGGAGACGTGGCAGGGCGAAGGCACGCAGCGCACCGGCCCTGAAGAAATGGACCCACCAGAAGTCTTGGTCGGTGGCCACCCATGTGGGATTATCCTGCTCCTCCAGCTGAAGCTGGCGGCGTTAGTCCCAGGTGAGGGCGCCGAAGGGATGCCGACAGCTGTTGACGGCCATTTTCCCACCGCCGCTTCTGAGCAGGCCCATGTCCGTCGTCACCAGCTAGCGCGCTTTGTACATCGCCCACGCCTCAGCGACGATGGCACTGTCATGGCCAAAGCCATTCATGGCGAGGACGTTGCGGTGGCTACTCGACACGTTGGATCTGGAGGTGGGCGAGGGGTTTGAGGGCACGCCGAGGGAGAGAGCGGCGAGAGTGTGGGCAGAGTGCGAGAGGATGATGACGCCTTTTATTTGGAACAGGTAGGCGAAGAGGCGGGGCATTGGTGCACATTAACGCACAACTAGACACATCCCTGCACCCTGCGAAAGCTGCATGTCTATTAACGACACTTTACAAGAGGTAGGTGACAGTTATAACCCCGCGTGTCCATACATATGTGTCACTAACACGACATGCCTGACACTGGCTTCGCCTCTGCGCGTTGCATCCGGCATCCGACAACGATCTCTCGTGTGGCGAAGATGGGGTCGAGGTGGCAGTACATCGTATTGGGCCATACCCGACCGAAAGGGGGCTTTGGGAGGTTAAATGTCCAACGCATCCCAAATCTCTTTGTAGAATGCTTCGGAGCATCTACTGGTGATGCTTTAAATTTCGGTTCTCTGTCACTGTAAATTTTATTTTTTATTGTTTTGCGAAACTGTCAATATAAACTTTACATCCCGTGACGAACATCTACATCGAATAAGGCGATGATCAGATATATTCAGATATTTTATCGCATATCTTGGACCGGATTTCACATCACCCCTTATGTGATGATGAAGTGACAAGAACGTCGCGGCCTGAACAGGAACTGTGGTACAGCGATGAGCACATAAAGCGCATTGAAGGACCAGATATCGTGTAGACAGGTGCTCTGGTTAGGCTTGTCGCTCATGGCGCTGATGCTGGTGTTTGATCCCACTCGCCTCGATCGATCAGGTTCACTGAACTGAAGTGAACCCTCCGCTGAGCTGAGCTGAAGAAAAACAGGAGGGCAAAAGGCTTGTGCCACGGATGGCGTAGAGACGGCCGGTAGGGTCGAGTACCGTTCTCATGGCCAGATCAAATATTTGTAGTACTGTTCACAATGATTGATCTCAGAAATATTATACTCCCTCCGTCCCATAATAACATGTCAAAGATTTCTCTAAATTTATATATATTTAGAGAGCAGATATTACATATATAGATACATTTGAGAACCAACCCGAGACGTGGCTAGGAGGGCTAGTTAGTACTCTCAACCCATCGTAGCTCAAACCCTGCGTTCGACATCCGCGTGTCTCATAAAGCGCGGAATATTCTTTCAATGCGGAGGCGACGTTCCCGGCCGACAAGCAAGGCGTCTCGTGGTGACTTCATCAATTTCAAGCATCCAATCCGTCGGCTCGGTCTTCCTGAGGTGCTCATAGAGAGAGAGTGTGCGTGCGTGCGTTCATAGAAGTGAGCTAGACACGCGTATGCGTAGTGCTCGCATTTGTACTGTGTTTCTCAAAAAAAAAAGATACATTTAAATTTTGACAAATTTTCGACATATTTCATGGGATGGAGGGGTAAAGTGCTCTGCAGATGCGCCCATACCATTTCATTTCATTCTATTGCGGGTGTAGACATTATGGCCACACAAACACGCGCGCGCACGTAATGCCACTTTCTTACTGATAGTGGCTGTGCTGCGCATGCCTCCTTGTCTTGAGTTAGCTCCATGACCTGCCTACCTCAATCATTTTGCTTCCCGTGTCTTGGCGCGCCAGCCAGCTTGTCGCTGTCCCTGCTGCTTGCTGCTATCGGACTGACGCGTTTGATTGGGAGCAACAGAAAGTCGTTCAGCTTGTTTTTCATGATCGACCGGAAGTCCGCGCTCGTCTCCGGCCGGCGCCGAGCTAGCGCCAGAGGCGTATGATGCGTGGCGCGGCCTCAATTTCCCCAAGGAGGCAGATTGCGTCCATCTCCACCGCGCGCGTGCCAGAACAAGACGATTGGCCGGTGATGGAGGCGGGCAACAAAACCGTTTGTTGACAAGATCTGGACCAGATTAACAATCAGCTGTTTGTTGAAAAGGATCAGTGGCCAGATCTAAGCATCAGGTTTTGATTGGTAGACAGATGGCCAAGTCATTAGCTAACATTTGCCTTTATAGATTTCTGTGACACGCATTGACGCTGAAGATTAAAAACTGGAGCGCGCTGACTGTAAGTGTTGATTTCCTCCTTCCAGTGAAACCTCTTGTTCCCACTGAGACATACGCGATGAACATGCTCTCTGATCAGAGCAGCAACTCGTTTGGCTCTACCGACATTGGCTGGGATGACACTGGACTACACATCTGTCTTCGTTCGAAATGCTGCCATGCCAGCATATGGCGACCCAGCTCTCCTGCAAGGCGGAGTGCCAAAGAGGACGAGGAACAATTTCGGTGTAGCTGTGCTTCCTCAGGGAAATGATGTGCCACAGGATGTCTGTGCTTTTGACCATGAAATGAAGTATTCACTGCCTTACGTCGGGAGTAGCTCAGACGGATTGATGGACAGCCTTCTGCTGAACGGTGTCATGCAAGATGGGGCAAGTACGTAATGGGGATCTCATGCTAAGATTATATGTGGAACTGTATGACATGTTCATATTCTGTTGATGTAAGCCGTGTCTATGATTGGGTGCATGTTGGACTCTGGATTTATAATAACTACCCTGGTCATATGACTTCTGTTATGGTGCTTATACTAAGTGCATGATTGTCCTACATTGTACTTATACAATTGCGCAGTTGCGCTGTGTTAGTGCTGCTCCTTTTTTGCTTTCTGTGAGCTCATCTGAAATCTAGATAGATCTAGAGAGATCTATACCAGATTGACAATCATTTTGTATTTACTCAGCTGTTTGTTGAGCAGGATCAGTGGCCAGATCAAAGCATCAGGTTTTGATTGGTAGATGGCCAAGTCATTAGCTATTCCCTTTATAGATTTGTGTGGTACGCATAGACGCTGAAGATCAAAAACTGGAGCTGACCGTATCTGGGAGAACTGAATCTAAAAAAGATGACGATTTGCGCACTGGGTTTGATTCCTGGTTTTGCTTTACCAGGTTGGCGTTACTGGAACCAACCATTAGCAAGCCTCTTGAGTTTCCTAGGAGGAAGTCGGCATCGGAGCTGTTAGCATATCCTTTTCGTTCGTACATGCTTAGCGATGCACTTCTTTGCAAGTAGCGACACACTTGCGGCAAGTTCATGCTCCAGGGCCAGTCTGCTTCACGGCTGATGACTTCCCAAGATTTCCGAGCGCAAAATCTAGTGCGCAAATTGGCCAACTTGCTTTGATGTGGCTGTCATGGAATCATGGATTGTCCTCCGAATGATTGTCGCCAGGGCAGTGGATCGTGGATGCTTACGCAGTGACGAAGACCGCATGTCCTGTTGCATTGCGTTTTAAGGTTTCCGCCAAGTGGGTTCGCAGTTAGCGCAAAGTCTAACTCTAATTTTTGAATTATTGTCGCCATGAGAGTGTTGTTATGCAGTGACAGAGACACCATGTTGCATTGTGTTTCCGGCAAAGTGGCCTCACACAAAATCTTGCTCTAACCTTGCCTGGTGACAACAATATACTACTCCCTTCTGTCTAAAATAATAATCTAAAACTGAATGTATCTAGATGTATTTAAGTGTATAGATTCCCTCAGGTATTTTAGATCGAGGAAGTAGTATAATTTGTGCAATCGTTTAATAAGAATAAAAAGTGGAAACCTTGCGAGATTTAGGACCTAACGACATCTTCAATGAGAGGGCTGCTCCGGTGCTTCCCCTAAACCAAGTTGAGGATTATATTTGGTTTTTTATTTTTTCTTGCGTTGGGCCTGCCGAAATCCATATCTAGTCCATGCACTAGTAGAAAACCTCTCATCCATCTAAGCCTTTAGTACCGGTTCCCTTACGAACCGGTACTAAAGGGGGCATTAATACCGGTTCCGTGCGTGGGACATCAATACCGGTTCGTTATGGACCTTTAATACCGGTTCGTAATGCAGGAACCGGTATTAAAGGGTTTGGGCCCGATTTCCGGGCGGTGGTGGGGTCGGGTTGCACCTTTGAGTACCGGTTCGTGTAAGGAACCGGTACTAAAGGGTCTCGAGCCTATATGAGCGCCGGCGGCCGCCCAGCCTCCCTGCATATCTCATTCTCACTTCTCCTCTCACATTTCCAAATATCCACCTCTCACACTCCAATAATCTTTATTTTTCTCCACCATTTTAACAAGATTAACTGGCATGCATCTATCCAAGGGTTAGCAATATCATCCTTTCTTCCGGCGTTCCTAATTTAGCTCATTTCTTTGGTAGTTTAACTCGTACTATTTTTCTAGTGCTAGCAAGGTGTTTGATGAAATGCCTAAGTTAGGGATTTTACTTTTTTTATAATCAATTTGAGCTGAAATTATGGTATATTTTGTAGGTTTTAATTAGTATCATCCCCGTTCTCACCGCCGTCGATCGCTAGCGTCGTCCCCTAGCTCGAGCACCGTACAACCTCGGTGAGCCTCTTCTTTTTATAAAAAAACTTAGTTTTATGTGATGAACTTGAATATTAATTAAGTTGGTCACTCATATATCCATGATGTTGTGTACTTAATGATTTTTGATATACATATAAAATGCAGATGAGTCGACAATGGATGTACGGTGACCGGGTCCATCCCGAGTTCATTATCGGCATGCATTATTTTCTCAACGTGGCTGAGGCAAACAGGCGATCGAATGGTTTCATGTATTGTCCATGTAGTTCCTGTAAGAATATGAAGGATTACTCTACCTCGAAGACCCTTCACGTCCACTCGCTGGAGAATGGTTTCATGCCCAGCCTATAATTGTTGGACCAAGCACGGAGAAAGAGGGGTTATATTGGAAGACAACGAAGAAGAAGAGGATAGTGACAACTATCCCTTATTCACCGAAGACGGTGGTAGTAGAATGGGGAAGACGAAGTCGAAGAAGAGCTCATTTTCAATGAGCCGATTTTTGATGACCCGGATGACGATTTGGGTCGGGCCATTCTTGATGCGAAGATGAACTGCGGAAATGAAAAGGAGAGGTTGAAGTTGGAGAAAATGTTAGAGGATCACAACAAACTGTTGTACCCAAATTGCGAAAATGGTCGAAAAAGTCGGGTACCACGCTGGAATTGTCTGCAATGGAAGGCGAGAGAATGGTACTTCGACAAGGGATTTGAAAAGTTGCTGAAAATAATAAAGAAGATGCTTCCAGGGGAGAACGTGTTGCCCTCTAGCACGTACAAAGCAAAGAAGGTTGTCTCGCCCTCTAGGATTAGAGGTGCAGAAGATACATGCATGCATCAATGATCGCATCCTCTACCGCGGGGAGTACGAGAATTTGAATGCATGCCCGGTATGTAGTGCATTGAGGTATAAGATCAGGCGAGATGACTCTGGCGATGTTGAGGGTGAGTCCACCCCCAGGAAGAGGGTTCCTGCGAAGGTGATGTGGTATGCTCCTATAATACCACGGTTGAAACGTTTGTTCCGTAACAAAGAGCATGCCAAGTTGTTGCGATGGCACAAAGAGGACCGTAAGAAAGATGTGATGCCGAGACACCCCGCCGACGGGTCGCAGTGGAGAAAAATCGACAGAGAGTTCAAGTCATTTTCGGATGACGCAAGGAACTTAAGATTTGGTCTAAGTACAGATGGCTTTAATCCTTTCGGGGAGCAGTAGCTCCAACCATAGCACCCGGCCGATGACTCTATGTATCTATAACCTTCCTCCTTGGTTGTGCATGAAGCGGAAGTTCATTATGATGCCGTTGCTCATCCAGTGGCCCGAAGCAACCCGGCAACGACATTGATGTGTACCCGAGGCCATTGGTTGAAGAACTTTTAGAGTTTTGGCGTGACGAAGGTGTACCGTGTGGGATGAGCACGAACAAAAGGAATTTAACCTACGAGCGTTGTTATTTGTAACCATCAATGATTGGCCTCGCTCTTGGTAACATTTCAGTAGCGGCCAAACAAGGGATACAATGCATGCACACACCGTTTAGGTGAGACTGATAGTATTTATTTGGGAAACAAGAATGTGTACTCGGGGCATCGTCGATTTCTTCCAAAACAACATCACGTAAGAAAGAGAGGAAAGCATTTCGGAGGTGAGTGCAGATAACCGAACCAAGCCTACCCGCCCTAATGGGGAAGTTATATATGATATGGTCAAGGATTTAGAAGTGATCTTTGGAAAGGGTCCCGGCGGACAATCTGCTCCGCATGATGTTGACGGACACGTACCCATGTGGAAGAAGAAGTCGATATTTTGGGAGCTACCCTACCGGAAATTCTTAGAGGTTCACTCGCAATCGACGTGATGCACGTGACGAAAAATCTTTGCGTGAACCTCGCTAAACTTCTTGGGCGTGTATGGGAAGACAAAAGATACACCGGATGCACGGCAGGACCAAAGCAAAGTATCCACGAAGGAAACAACCTGAATCCAGAGAATTATCAAGGTCCCGCTGCCTATGCTCTTACCAAAGAGGAGAAGGAGATCTTTTTGAAGTCCGGAGTAGCATCAAGGTCCCGTCTGGCTTCTCGTCGAATATAAAGGGAATAATAAACATGTCGGAGAAAAAGTTTCAAAACCTAAAGTCTCATGACTGCCACGTGATTATGACACAATTACTTCCGGTTGCATTGAGGGGGCTTCGCCGGAAAATGTTCGAGTACCCATTGTGAAGCTATGTGCGTTCCTCAATGCAATTTCTCGTAAGGTGATCAATCCACTTACTCTACAAAATTTACGTAAGGATGTGGTCCAATGTCTAGTCGCCTTCGAGTTGGTGTTCCCACCATCCTTCTTCAATATTATGACACATCTCCTAGTTCACTCCGGTCGAAGAGATTGGTGTTCTCGGTCCCGTATTTCTACACAACATGTTCCCCTTTGAGAGATTCATGGGAGTCTTAAAGAAGTACGTTCATAACCGTGCTAGGCCGAAGGAAGCATCTCCAAGGGCTATGGAACAGAGGAGGTCATTGAGTTTTGTGTTGACTTTATTCCCGACCTTAAGCCGATCGGTGTTCCCGAATCGCGCTATGAGGGGAGATCATGCGTGGAAAAGGCACGCTAGGAAAGAAATCAGCAACGTGTATGGACGGACATTCTTTCACTCAAGCACACTACACAGCTTCTACTTAATTCCATCTTGGTGGCTCCGTACAAAGAGGAACACAAGGAGATCTTACGCTCTAAATACCCGGAGCAACGTGAAGATTGGATTGATGGAGAACACATGAAGACTTTCGGCGGTTGGTTGCAAACACGTCTCATGAATGTCATCGATGACGAGCAGCTGTACTTGTTGGCCAAGCAACCATCTTCTACTATATCGACTTTTCAAGGGTACGAGATTAATGGGAACACATTTTACACTTTCGCCCAAGACAAAAAGAGCACCAACCAAAACAGTGGTGTCCGCTTTGATGCGTAAGATGGCAATGGGAACAAGGTCACATATTATGGGTACATAGAGGAGATATGGGAACTTGACTATGGACCTAATTTCAAGGTCCCTTTGTTCCGTGTAAATGGTTCAACCTCGAAAGACGGGGTACATGTAGACCCGCAAGACGGAATGACTACATTGGATTTCAAGAATCTTGGGTACGACACCGAACCATTCGTCCTAGCCGTGAAGTGGCTCAGGTTTTTTATGTGAAGGATATGTCTAGCAAACCGAAAAAAAGAAAAGAAAGGCAAGAGGACACATCATACGATGAGCCAAAGCGGCACATAGTTCTTTCAGAAAAAGAAACATCGTGGGAGTAGAGGACAAGACAGTACATGTCGAAGATTATAATAAGTTTGACGATATTCCACCCTTCAAGGTAAAAATTGACCCAAGCATCATCTTAAACAATGAAGATTGTCCATGGTTGCGTCGCAAAGAAGAAGAAAGGGAAACGAGCGAAGAAAACTCAGAAGACTAGCTAGCTACATATAGGGATCATAACTTGTGTATCTCAATATGGAAATCACTTTTGTGTAATGATGTTACTGTATGTAAGATATTAACAATGAAGATGGTTGGCTTGTTTTACTAGTTAAGTCACGGGCTTGCAGGGAAATTTTTCCGAGGCGGAACTTCCGAATATGCCATATATAGGGCATGTGCACCAAGGGCATATTCGAGAAGTTCCGCCACGGGAGATTTCCCAACCCTTTCCGCAACATTGTTAGAGGAGATGGAGTCTTCCACGGGCTTGCAGAAAAAATTCCGAGGCGGAACTTCCGAAGATGCCATATGGCGTGTGCACCAAGGGCATCTTCGACAAGTTCCGCCACGGGAGATTTCCCAACCCTTTCCCCAACATTTGTTAGAGGAGATGGAGTCTTCCACGGGCTTGCAGTGGAAATTTTTCCGAGGCGGAACTTCCGAAGATGCCATATGGCGTGTGCACCAAGGGCATCTTCGACAAGTTCCGCCACGGGAGATTTCCCAACCCTTTCCTCCATCCATGGTGATGAAACTCTCCATCCATGTTGGCTTGTTGAGCTGCTTCCCATGGTGTATCGATGCTCCTTTTATAGGCAGAGCGTCCTTATCTCGCCGACAGCTTTAGTACCGGTTGTAGACACGAACCGGTACTAAAGGTTACCCACGCGTCCTTATCCTCGCCGACAGCTTTAGTACCGGTTGCACCCACCAACCGGTACTAAAGGTTACCCACGCGTCCTTATCCCACCGACAGCGCGTCGTGCGCTACATACTTTATCTCATCGAGCAGGGCGTCCTTATCCCGCCGACAGCTTTAGTACCGGTTGCACCCACCAACCGGTACTAAAGGTTACCCACGCGTCCTTATCCCACCGACAGGGCGTCGTGCGCTACATACTTTATCTCATCGAGCAGGGCGTCCTTATCTCGCCGACAGCTTTAGTACCGGTTGCACCCACCAACCGGTACTAAAGGTTACCCACGCGTCCTTATCCCACCGACAGGGCGTCGTGCGCTACATACTTTATCTCATCGAGCAGTGGCGTCCTTATCCTCGCCGACAGCTTTAGCACCGGTTGCACCCACCAACCGGTACTAAAGGTTACCCACGCGTCCTTATCCCACCGACATGGCGTCGTGCGCTACATACTTTATCTCATCGAGCAGTGGCGTCCTTATCCTCGCCGACAGCTTTTAGTACCGGTTGCACCCACCAACCGGTACTAAAGGTTTGTCTCTCGTTCTTCCCGCCTATTTTCTTCCCACGCTTTTCACCGGTTCCCGCCTTTGTCTTCCCGCCATTTTTCCACTATATATATGTAGGCTTGGCCACCATTTACATATCACATCTAGACTCATATCTCGCAAACCTCATCATTCTCTCCCATGGCTTCCATCGCATCTCTAACCCCCCGGAGGCGGAGGCGCTTTGCGCCTCGAACTACCCCTCGCCCGCCGGGCTACCGCGTCCCGACCGGCTGGTTGCTAAGCTGTCGGAGGCGCACCGGTCCCTCCGAGTCCCTCTAGGTGTGGCGCGCGAGATGGCCATCACGAACCACTACTACTTCGAGCTCACGCCGCAGCAGCGGAGGAATCCCCGTGGCATCCCGACTACAGCCCGACTTGGGAAAGCTTCTTCATCAATCGGCGTGAGAGGGCGCTTTCCGTGCATGAGGAGGGCGGTCCGCCTCCTTCGAACTTCAACGAGGCCGGCCGTCGGCCGTGGTGGCGCGGCCGGACTCTCCAGGGCGTCATGGCCTACCGTGGCCCCCGCCCGCGCTACCCTCGCTCCCAGCCCACGCGTGCTCACCCGCCGACCGGAGAGTACCGCGACCCCGATGCCGCCGACGATGATGACGGCGACTACGACGACTACAAGTGGCGACTACTACAGTGGCTAGGCACGAGTATGACCGAATGACTCCAACAAGTAGAATTTGGCCATGTATCTTTAATTTTCGTTAAGCTATGTATTTTAATTCGAGTTCAATCGTAATAAAATTTTATTCCTGCCCTTTCTTTCCCGCCTTTTTCCGTCGTACGTGGCGGGAAAGTTTCCCGCGCGGACGGCGTCGTGGCAAGAGTAAAGAATAGAAATAGATAGTATATAGAAAAGAATTAGAAAATATATAGAAAAGAAATATAAAAAAGGATATAGAAAACAAATAGAAAAGAAAACAAACGGAAATAGAAAAAGAAATAGAAAAGAAATAGAGAAGAAAAGAAACGAAAATAAAAAGAAAAGAAAAGAAACACAAAAGAAAAGAAAAAACATAAAAGAAAAGAAAGAAGAAACAGAAAACAAAATAAATAGAAAAGAAATATAAAAGAAAAGAAACACAAAAGAAAGGGGAACGAAAATGAAAAGAAAAGAAATAGAAAATGAAAAGAAATAGAAAATGAAAAGAAAAGAAATAGAAAATGAAAAGAAATAGAAAATGAGAAGAAAAGAAAAGAAACACAAAATAAAAGGAAAAAGAAACAGAAAAGAAAGAAGAAAACAAGAAAAGAAAAAAAGAAACAAAGAAAAGAAAAGAAAACAAGAAAAGAAAAAAGAAAACAAAAAAAACCCTTTAGTACCGGTTGGTACCACCAACCGTACGAAAGGTCTTCGTACCGGCTGGTGGTACCAACCGGTACTAAAGGCCCATCCCCCCGTTTTACACTTAGCCGCGCGCGACGAAGTCCCCAAATCCCTTCTCCCGCCGCGCGACGCACAAAGTAGAGAGCCGCCGACGCACCCACGCCGCCGACGCAACCACGCCGCCGCCGACGCAGCCGCCGCCGCCGACGCAGCCGCCACCGCCGACGCAGCCGCCGCCGCCCGCAGGTAACCTCCCCGGTCCTCTCCTCCTTCTTTCCCTCCCTTTCTCCTCACGCCGTCGCCTCCGCACGGGGGCGGAGCTCGTCGTCGCGGCCACCTCGCTCCGCACGCCGCGGCCACCTCGCCTCCGCACGCCTCGGCCACCTCGACGGCGCCTGCAGCCTAGCTCGCCTCCGCACGCCGCTCCCCACCTCCCACGCCAGGGCCGGCCATGTGTTCGACAAAATGCCGCCGCGGTAGAACGTCAGCCCCAACCACGAGCTATGCGCTGCTACGGCGGCGGCATGCAGTCGCCATGCGCTGCTACGGCGGCGGCACCGCCATGCGCTGCTACGGCGGCGGCATGCAGTCGCCATGCGCTGCTACGACAACGGCACCGCCATGCGCTGCTACGGCGGCGGCATGCAGTCGCCGCCCGCCTTCGCGTACGAGGACGCCGCCTACAAGGCCGTCGCCGCCGGCCGCCGACACGCGTGCGCGGTGGACGCCATGGGCGGGCTCGTGTGCCGGGCGACGGCAACCCGGACGTCCTCCGGAGGAGCCGCCGGCCGACATGACGGCCATGGCGCTCGGCCACAACACCACGTGCATCCTCGCCGGGAACGGCACCGTCGTGTGCCGGGGCGTCAAGGTGCCCAAGGAGTACACTCGCACCAGCCTTCGCGTCCATCGAGGCCGACGGCGACACCGTGTGCGCCGTCATGACCAAGCAACTACTCCGTCGTGTGCCGGGCCAAGGACGGCCGCTTCGACGGGAATCATCTCGTCTTCAACAGCGACCCTGCCCGGGCATGCACCAACAAGACCAGCCGCCAATGCGACGTCGTCTCCGGCTCGGGGCGCTCTACGGCACCGGCGGCGGGGTTAGCGACGTAGAGCTCGCCGTGTGCCGCCTTGCACTATACCACCGAACGCGCCGAGGATCGTCGTCGCCAATGGGAGGACGCCGACGCCAGTGCAACAACGGGAAAAACAAGAATGCGCCGGTGGTGGGGCTCGGCGCGGCCGGCGCCGGCGTCGCGGTTCTCGCGGCGGTGGGGCCGACGTTCTACCTCGTGGGGTTATACATGTTGTTCTCGTTCTTAGTTTGCTACATTTTTAGCAAACGATTAGCAATATGATGCCATTGCATTATCACTAGGTGTTCCGGCACTCTATGGTTTCGCTATTAATCGGTTTACATAGAGAGAAGAGCGAGAGGAGGAGCGCCGAGTGTTAGGGTTAGGGTCCGTAGCGGTGCCGAGTCTGTGGCGGTGCCGCCGCGACATAGAGAGAAGAGCGAGAGGACGAGCGCCGAGTGTTAGGGTTAGGGTCTGTAGCGGTGCCGAGTCCGTGGCGGTGCCGCCGCGACATAGAGAGAAGAGCGAGAGGAGGAGGGGGAACACCGTGTCCGTGGCCGTGGCGGTCCGTTAGGGTTTTTTTTGCTTTCTTCATTTCAATTGTTATCCATCTAGCAATCTGTTATATCATCATTACATGATGAATGAAATACAATTGCTTTCTTAATTTTGCAAGTGACATTGAGGTATGGAGGACGGCACCTTCGTCCGAGATGAGGAGGGGAAGAAGCGGTGCAGCGATTGATCTATGAGAGTGCCCGTGGTCCGAACCCGACGATGGAGATGACAACGAGTACCCCGACTTTCCGAATGATTTTGGCGAGGGACTTGAGTCTCGAACAAGTTAGAAAAGACAATGAAGTGTCCATCACAAACTCCGGCGAGGTGTATATCTATGTATCAATTAGTCCGTGTTCATCCCTAGATGCATTCATTTATTTGTATTGCACTTATTAACGAATAATTTTTTCTTTTAGCCTTCCGGATCATCGAGCAAGTCTCGTTAGAACAAAACGAGGCCCGACGCGGGTGCTAAAGTGCGAGGGCAGGTTATCCCTCACGGCATTCAAGGCTAATGGTGAACCAAGTGGAGCCCAAGGAGTTTTGCCGCAAATTTACAAGTCAATCCGGAGTTATTGTTAGGGACCATGTACCGATCAGCATTCAAGAGTGGCATAAGCCGAAGAACCCGGAGAGTGGTGCTAGTTATGTCAACGACGCGATGAAAAAATTTCTTTGGGACACGCTCATGACAAAGTTCAGCTCTACCGGAAGACATGACGGAAGGCCGAAGAATAAAGTCAAGGAATGGACATGGAAGAAGATGGCCATACAATTCCACACCTTCAAGAAAAATTTATGGGACAAATATAAGAATGAAGATCCAGAGATTCGATGATAATACCGAAAATCTAGTGAAGATAAAAGATCACCGGGCCGCATTTAAGGAGTATAAGAAATCGTCTACTTTTGTGTCCCGATCGAAGAAAAATACCGAAAATGCCGCAAAGAAGAAACTTCCGCATCATTTGGGGTCGGTGGCTACAAGAGTGCCATTCCGAAGTGGACAGCGTTTGAGAATAAACTCGATGGATCATGGAATCACTCCACGTACATGGGACCGGCCCGAACGGTCCAAGTTATGGTTGTTCGCTCATGGGGCAGTGGTTGGACCCAAAGACAGGGTTGATCATTGCGAAGGGAAAATGGAAGGAAAAAATTGAGGCAATTGTACCGAAGCTTGTAGATGCAATTGACAAGGTCGAAAGGGAGAGTACATTCCCGATCGAGAGAATGACGAGCCGACACTCGCTCCGGGGAACCCCGAACATGTTGGACGGGTACGAGCTCGCCCGTGTCTCACCATGAAGGAAGCGTGGCCGGACAGCGCCGACACTTATAGAAGCCGTTCGCGAAAGAAGAAGAAGGACGCCGACATTGTAACGGAGTTGTTATCTAGGGTGGAGGCTCTTGAGAGAAATCGGAGGGCACCCGATCAGCCGCTGTTTCTACAGGATCCACAAGCCGATGCTGCCCCATCTCGGCGAAGAAGCGGTGTCGGTTCCTCGCATCTTGACGGATGTGGAGGAAGCTACCCCGTGGATTATGTCACGGAGAAGACAGATTGCGAGCTACATATGTTAATCAGGACCGCGTCCGTTAAGGTGGCGGTCGGCTATGTGTACCCAAGTGAAGATGGAGCAATGCACCATCATATGCCCATTCCACCTCGGTTGTGTTCGTGTCGGGGTGGATGAAGTTGTTTCGGGTTTTGAAAAAGTGGAGCTTGATATTCCTAGAGGTGAAGATGAGAGGACACCGGCCGATGTCAAGCACGGTTTCACCCTATGGCCGAAGAAGTACGTCGTCCTTTTGCAAAGGCCACCGACTCCTACACATGAGCAGCAAATGCCATCGACTCCTCCCCGGTGGCAGTCCCGGTGAGCAGCCAAGTCCACACCTACCCGAGAGGGACCCCGCCGTGAGTCCACCATCTCGAGATCCTCCGCGTAAGACAGCGTCCGTTAAGCGGAACGGTACGCCGCCTAGGAAGAAAGCTAGAAAGGAGAAAAACTGCCGCCTACCGAGAAGTTACCTTGGGAAAAAACTCCGCAGGAAAACGCGGAGGCCGTTCAGGCCGAGGTGAAGAAATTTTTTGCACCGAAAGTGCCAGTAGATACCTTTCGAGAAGACACTAGATCGGGAGAAAGTTGTGCGTACCGTTGACAATCTATATGACCCCGTACCATCGCCGCCATCCGACTATGTGCGTTCTATTGAAAGGTCGTATGACAAGATGATCGAGGCGACAAAACCCGTTCAATCGGGTATCGTGGAGATAAAAGGGATACACCATGTCTACCAGCTCGGACAACAACCCGTTCAATCGGTCGACCCTCTCAAGGTGTTTGACGGGAAGACCGTTCAAAGTTCTCGACAAGACGGAACTGATTACGCCTTAGCTGAACGAGCATATCAGCTTGTTCAAGGGAAAGATTTGGTCGAGAATGTCGGAAGGTACCAACAAGTATGCGTAACTTGCATTCGTGGTACCTTAAGGCCTCAAAGGAAGGGATCGAGACTATCATGGTGCGAGTTAGGGAAGAGCACTACTTCCAGGAGTACCGTGTGAACGTTGACTTCGCCGAACTCTTTCGGCTATACAATCTCCGGCCCTCGACAAATCAATCATCGCTTGCTATTGTCCGTAAGTGATTTATTTATTTAATTTGAGAAGTCGTTCATTGTCCGCAGATTATAATCTTTTGTGCGCTATATTATGCAGATCGAAGATGCTCGAATGCAAAAGGGACGATATCACGTACATTGGGTTCATTGACCCGAACACAATGCATGTCAAAACCATAGACAATCCCCTCTATAACAAGGATACACCGCAGACTTTGCTAAGGTTTTTGAAGCGACAACGTGACAAAAAGCTAATACTTTGGCCTTACAACTTCGAGTGAGTCTTACTGTCTTATAACACATTATATTTTGCTCACCGTATGTCAAAATTTAACTAATGACTACATATTGAAACGTGCGTAGGTTTCACTTTATTCTTCTCGTCATCAATTTGGAAATTGGAGAAGTTGAAGTCTTGGACTCACTAAGCAAAGAAAAGGATCTATACGTGTCTTGTTTTTTAATGCTCGAAGGTAATTTTAATTCTTATCGGTTTGTTTCGTTAATTTCCTGCTTTGAACTAATTGATGACTCTTTTATGCATTTTCTTTTGTCGAGCAGCGTATGGCAAACTTTCATCAAGGAAGATACATCCCGTGAATGGCCACCGAAGCTGCGATGGCGTGCGAAAGTAAGTAGTACTACCTAGGTCCACACACCTTTCAATTATCATACTTGACTATTGTTTGATTGAATTATATTCTTGTAAAGAAATGCCCGCAACAACCTCCGGGGACCGATCTCTGTGGATTCTTCGTTTGCGAGTACATCCGCAGAATTGTCAACGAGAGAACGAATAATGAAAGAAATAAAGAGGTACAAAAACAATCTTCACAAATTTGTTTTGTTATCATAAGTTGTGCTGAGTTTCAGTAATAGTTGTTTCATGTATTCATTTGTATCTTATTCTTTTATAGTTGGCAAGAAAGCGGAACAAGCTCTCAATCGATGACCGCTTCATAGCAATAGGCGAGGAATTGGCGGGATTTTTCCTTCGGGACGTCATACCACAACTCGCAGAGCACCACTATGAATGAAGATGTACATGTTACATATATAGTTGACTCGAAGAGTACCACTATGCTACATGTAATAGACATATATAGAGTACGCTCGGAGAGCACCACTATGCATGAAGATCGATCTTCATGCATAGTGCTACTTAATTTGCGATCTTATGCAATAACATGTGTGTTATATTATATGCACCAACTTGCTATGCATCATCTTGATCTTCATGTACTACCTAAACCCAAACGCGTTTCGGTGCATCGACGCGATATGAAACAAACCGATATCCCTAAACCTCTCCAAAACCCTAAAAAGCCAATTCTCTCGCCGCGGCGTAGATTTGGGCAAATTCCTCGTCGCGGGGGAACCTTTGGTACCGGTTCGTATTACCAACCGGTACCAAAGATCCTTAGCCCCGAGCTCTCCCGGTGGCCCACGTGGAGGCCCGTTTTATACCGGTTCGTAAGCAACCGGTACGAAAGGGGGGGGGCTTTAGTGCCGAATAATTTGTACCGGTTGCAAAACCGGTACGAATGCCCCTCTGGAACCGGTACGCATGAGAGATTTTCTACTAGTGATGTGTATCGATTTGTATTGATAAGGTATATGTACGTCACGTTTGAAAAAAAAGAGGTCACGTGACCAGTTAACGATCACCCCACCTGGTGAATGCCTTCTATTTCGGTACACACGTGACCGTAGATACGTACAAAAATAGGTACAACACAACACATGCCATATGGGCCTATACAGGGATATACGGACGGTGGACCTACACTGAAATTATGATAGTACCCCCGCTTACGGACATGTATGGGAAGATCTCCACCTTTATTGTGATTGACGCGTCCAGAATTTTTTCATGGAAGGAGCACCGGAGCAGAAGTGCTCCAATGACCCGACGCAAACGGACCAAACATGTCTGTTTTGTTTGTGCGGACAGCAATCCTAACCCAGTGGCCAATGCAAAGTGACCGACATGACATGTCTGTGCCGACGCACCAAATCCCGAGAGAGGAGGAGTGGGACGACACCAAGGACTACCTCTTCTACCTCGCATACCTGGCGGAGCAGGCCAAGGGAGCGGGCACGATGAACCAGCTTCCTCTCGTGCTGGAAGGCATGGACGAGGAGGAGGCAATGAGGCTTGCATTGAAGGTCTCGTAGGAGCAACCGCTAGCGCTGCCTTGCTATGCAGTGGCGGTGATGCCTGTTGGCCTGTCCGAGAAGGAGGCCCTAAGGGTGGCCATCGAGGCATGTTGCGTGGTGCCACCACCATCTCCGTGGGATTAGTGGCCCGAGCATGCCTCGGCCTATTCTCCACCACCTCCAACGGCGTACCCGCTGCCTTTCTGGGCAGCCAATTGCCACCAGCGCCAATCCCTCCTCCTCCACCGCCGGTCTACCATATGCATGCGCCGGCACCCAACTGGCCATGGCCCGATGCCGGAGATCATGAACCTCACGTGGGACGACAAAGCTGACTTGTAGAATAGGCCCGGGTAAAAAAAAGACCCGTTAGCTTCCAATGTTTTTCTATTTTTTTAATCTATTCAAATTATAGTTTCCTATCAATGGAAATAAAAAAAATTACGTCGGGCCACTAGGGCAGGTCGCGACCCAAATGAACAAAAGAGACGGAGCGGCTGATTTTAGTGTCCGTGGCCTGGCGTGAATTAATCGAAACGGACACAAATAATGTTCAAAATGAGTCGGGTGGAGATGCCCTAAATCTAACGGCAAACTAAGTTTCGGTTCTCTGTCACTCTGAAAATTTACATCCCATGACAAACGTCTACATCGAATGAGGCGATGATCAGATATTTTTATCGCATATCTTCGACCGGATTTCACATCACCCCTTGTGTGATGACGAAGTGACAAAAACGTCGCGGCCTGAAAAGAAGCTGTGGTACAGCGATGAGCACATAAAGCGCATTGAAGGACCAGATATCGTGTAGACAGGTGCTCTGGTTGGGCTTGTCGCTCGTGGCTCTGATGCCTACGTACCGGTGGATGGATCCCACTCGCCTCAGATTCAGTGAACTGAACTGAACCCGCCGCATTCCGAGTAGCTCTTATTTTTCTGAAGAAAAAACAGGAGGGCAAATGCTTGTGCCATGGATGTCATAGAGACGTCCGGTAGGGGCGAGTGCCGTTCGGGCGAGTAACATCATGGCCAGATCAAACATCTGTAATACTGTTCTAAACGGTTGATCCCTGCAATATTATACTCCGTACAGAATTGCACTGAGAATTACACTGAGAAAGAAGATGAAGTGGTCTGGAGATCCATGGGATTGGACAGACGCACGCACCATGCATTCCATGGCCTTTATTTTGGTGGGCGTGCGTGTAGACGCCATGGCCACACGAACGCACTCGCACGCAGATGGCGCCGTTTTCTTATTGCAAGTGTGCAGGCCTCCTTGTCTTGAGTTAACTCCATGCCATGATAGGCTGATCACCCACCTCAATCATATACGCTTCTCGTGTCTTGGCGCGCCAGCTTGTCGTTGTCCCTCCGATGGCTGCTGCCATCTGACTGACGTGTCTGATTGGGGGCAACAGAAAGTCGTTCCCTGCGTTTTTGTATGATCGAGCGGAAGTCCGCGCTCGTCACCGGCCGGCGCCGAGCTAGCGCCAGAAGCGTATGATGCGTGGCGCGTCGAAGCCGTGGCGCGGCCTCAATTTCCCAAGGAGGCAGATTGCGTCCACCGGCGCCGAGAGCGTGCTGGCCGGCATGAGTTGCTCCTGTGACACCACGGCAGCTACATCGACAGCGGCTCGTCGGTCGGCGCCGCCGGCCTATCCGCTCCGTTTCCAGCGGCGCGGCCGCGGACGCAACCGGAGACGAAGACGGCACGGCGCAACCTCGGCCAGACCGCGATTAGACGACTGGCCGGTGATGGAGGCGGACAAGAAAAGTGTTTCCGATGTCACGTCCATGTCCCAGCGAGCGCGGATCTCGGCCGACGTGTTGCGTGCTAGGTGAGGTGCATGCATGTACCACTACCACGGTTGCCGTGTGGACTGGACACCCGGCCGTCTGGCGTCTGATCTGCTTGCCGCTGATCCATCGAGCGGGTTTTTATAAGTTGATTACGTTTTCCTCGGTTGGGTAGTCGACTCGATCCACAGCAACGGCACTGCAGACATGGTCGCTGAGTGTTTATTTTTCTGCCTAATGTGGCTCAGTTAATAACTTAATATAGATGCGATCAACTTGCATTATCATTGGTCTCATAGCTAACCACAGAAGCATTGCCTTCTACAAGCTTTGAGAAGACCGGTGAGCGATGGAGCACACTGAGATCATTTTGGAAACCAACAACCATGCCAAAGAAAAAATGCCATGCAACTGCATTAAGAATGAAAGTCCATCCCTCCACATACTCGTTATACTGGCACTACCATCCAAATGGAATTTCCGCTCCTAATGCATGAAATGTATGATGCTGACCATTCCCGAAAATCCTCTTACTTCATTGATCGACATTAGTAGGGCAGGGTTGGCAACATATGGCTCTCTCAAGTAAAGACCACCGAACACCGTAATAACAACTCGACAGAATCTGTACGTCACCTACAGGCATGTGGACTCACTCATTCGCAAGTACTTATCAAGGAGATCACTAGTCACTCCGTACATAAGCATACGAACAACTGCGAACACTCCTCATAAGAGGTGAAGCCTAGCTTAGGCTGTCATCGGGCCCATGGACGGAGGGAGCATCCAAATAATGGGTGTACACACTTGTCTAAAAAGCATAGTTTAGTCATACTTTCTAATTTATTTGATGTAGATTGCTCTATATATAATCTGAACTATACACCTTTATATAATTTTTTCTCAAAAATAATGGACGTACATTTGTACACCCATGTCTCCATGTAGCTCCGCCCATGACCGGGCATGCATCCGCACTAGGGGTCGTACTCTCCCGCGTGTAGAATAGTCAAGAACAAGTCTCTTGACATATGATACCGCCGCCCGAACATGGCCTCTGTGAAGACCAGCTTGGTGGGGTGAAAGTAGCCCCGATACACCCGATGGCCACCCTCTCGATCGCGCAACATGTTTCCATTGCGAGGACTCATCGAGTCTCTGTGCAGCGGTCACTGCATCTTAGTGTGCTCGTAGATGAGGGAGGCTGCAACAACCATGAGCCCCGAAGAGGCGTTTGACTCGTCTTCCGAGAGCTGTCAAGGACGTCTTTGAAGAAGTCGATCGACTCGCTGATGTTCATATGTGGGGGCAACAATTATGGGTCAATGGCTTGATTATTTAAATCAAATGGCAAAAAATGGTCCAAGATTTCTTACCAAAAAATTGGCAAACATGTTTTGGGCGTTGTGACCAGCGGCCGTTACGAGCAAGATGGAGGTTGGATAGGTGCTATGTCGAGGCCTGCAAGGGCACTTGAGGATGCCACCAAAAAGTCTCCTCCGGCTATGTGTGGACCGAACAAAACTGTAATGACAATGGCGAGCGGCAGGGCATGTGGTGGACAAGCTCTAGGATTGCAAAGGGGAGAAGAGGAAAGTGAATGGGTGAGGTAGGTTTGCTGTCCCTAATGGGGGGTGGGTGCGGGGGGGGGGGGGGGCAGGGTCGAGTAGAGGAGGATGCCCATGGACTCGCTTTCTGCCCGCGTCAACGCATCCATGGCCCAAATTTAAGCCGTGGATACATCGGCGCAGTGGGGCTCTGAACGGAATTTTCCCTATTTTGACCGGCCAGATCATAATGGATACTTTTAATTCCTTTACATCGGGCGCTGGAAATGCCCTAGCTTAACTCAAATTGCTTTGTTATTGTAACGAATTCAAACATCAGCTTGCTTGTGTAACTAGCGAGCTGTCTCATTTAGCTCGAGAAATTTCTTACGAACATGAATAGCGAACATGCATACACTGTATGTCACTATCTGTAATAGAGCACGCATCTATACAATTTAGGGGTTTACTAACAAAACGCAAAATAAAAAAATCAGATGTATAAATCACCATGTCATCATAAACTTGGAGTACGAGAAAATAATTTTCCAGACAATAATATTTTTTTCTTGAGATAAACCAAGTTTTTTTAAGCAGAGGCATAATCTTTGCCTCATCTCATTTTTTTTAGGTTGCTCATCAAGCATATAACTTGATTTTGCCTCATCTCATTAATTAAGAAAAGAACTACCCTCATAATTTTTTTAGTCAAAACAGGACAGTTTTTTTAGTTTACGGGGCACGCCGACACTCCTCCAAATCTTTGTGTGATGAGATCAATAATATGATATGCAAATACTGGTGATGGGAAGGACAAAATGCACCGGATCTGTTGGGAAAGGATGATAAAACTTAAAAGCAAAAGAGTGTTGGAGGTCTGGGCTTTAGAGATCGTCACACTTTTAACATGGCCATGTTGGCACGTCAATGTTGGAAAATTCTGCAGAACCTGAATTCCCTTTGTGCGACTGTACTGAAAGCAAAATATTTCGAGAACGGATCTATCCTTGAGGCGGTGCTGCAGCTAGGCATTGTCTTATACATGGCGAAGCATCTAAGGACTAGGTATTCTCAAGAAAGGGATTGTGTGGTGCGTGGGAGATGGCGAGATGATTGATGCTTGGAATGACTGGTGGATTCCAAGAGGCACTAAGAGAAGACCTGTCGCAGCGCGGGGCTTATCGATCATATCCACACTTAGTGAGGTCATCAACTCCATCGAAGAGAACTAGGATGAAGAACTAATCAGGGACAACGTCAAGGCTGTGGATGCTTGTGATATCCTCTTGGTCCCACTCAGGGCAGATATGGAGTATTGCGGAGTCCCTGGAATTTTAGGCCCAAAGTCCATGGACTATGGAATTCCAATTCCAGATTTAAGTATTGGGTGGTTTGGCACTATGATAGCAAAGGGAGTTTTAGTGTTAAATCAGTTTATCACCTGGGTGTAAGCCTACGAGATGTAAAGCTGGAATGGGATGCGAGTGCCTCGTCTGACTATTGCAAACCCCTCGACTTAATGGAAAAAGATATGTGATAGGAATGTGCCAGGTGAAATCTCTGTATGGAAATTTTCTCACAACAGCTTGCCAACACCAATGAACATCAAAAGGAAGAGAGTGGAGCTGTATACTCGATTCCCTATCTGCAATCGTCTGGATGAAGATGGTGGAAACGTCCTTTGAAAATCAAGTTTGTCAAGCAAGTCTCGAGGACCTGAACATGAAGGATAGTAGGCTGGAGGTCTCAGCATGTTCGGATGCACGAGCTGTTCTCGAACATATTTGGAGCTGCAGCAGGGGCGGCATAATTTTTCACAAGTCCAGAAACTACAACAATGCTAGAATTCTCACAGGTAAGATACATAACACTAGATTGATCCAGAGCTGGAAGCACAACTGTTGGCATCCTTGTTGTCTTCATCTTCAGCAAGCTCGGCAGTGGGCGCGCCAGAGGTGCGCTACAACACATGCATGAAAATGGAAAGATCAGCTAAAATAAGAAGCACATAATTTATGAAAAAGCTCTCGACTTCTCATATGTTCTTGACTGTAGATAATGATGCAACTATAAGTTACAGAAAGCCAACAATGTGTGTTCTGCTACTACCCGATCGATACAGATTCTTCTGAGCTTTTAGCAAGAAAGACCATCCATATTGTGCTGACCCTCTATCTCAAGCAAGACAGCAAGTGGGTAAATTCTTAGTGGAGTGCCAGTAGAATATCCAACAACAGTATCAAAAGGAAAAGAGTGTGCGGTATCCCAGATCTTACAAATTGTTTCTTGCAATAGAATAGCATTGAAGGTAATGGATTCAGGAAAATAAGAAATATGCAAAAGGTGTTGTATCATTATGAATTTAAGGACATTGCACGAGCCAGAGTTTTTTATTTAGAAAGAAACACGTCAAGGTTGAGGCAGATTGCCAACTTGTGTGTAATGTCCTAGACTTCAGTAGTACATCATTACTATCATCAGAATAAGTAATAAGTGACAGGAAAACAATTGCCAAATATTGCTCTTTCCAAAGTTTTTTTTATAAAAGCAAGACAATTACACGATAATTAAAGAAGAAACGCTAGAAAGCGCCATATGTATCTGTCGACCATTTCGGGCTTTATTCATTCAAAGCTGGGCACTTGATGCCTTTCGTCTAAAAAGAAGGCTTCAAGCAACCCATGCTTTCAAATGTATGTGCAGTGCGACCATACGTATGTACTCAAGTAGCACATGCTTTTAAATGTTCTACCAAAATGATGTGGAGTCCAAGCTTTTCCAGCAACATCTTTTCTTCGCAGCACCAAAGAATAGCACTAGAAACCGACATAAAGCTTTAAGTATGTTCATTAGATATTTATATGACCATGGTCATGGCAAGCGGGTGAATTCTTTGTGGAATGCCAGTAGTACATACACAGAGCAGTATCAAGAGGAAACTCATGTGTGGTATTCCAAATCTTACATATTGTTTCTTCTACTCCCTCCGTTCTTTTTTAATTGACTCAGATTTAGTACAACTTTGTACTAAATCTGGGTCAATTAAAAGAGAACGGAGGGAGTAATAGAATACCATTGAAGGTAATAGATTCTGGAAAATAAGAAATATGTAAAGAGCGTGAGCGAGTGAGCGTGAGCGAGTGAGCGTGAGTGAGGAGCGCAGGGCGCCCCTCCGCGCGGCCGGCGTGCGCCTCTCCGGCGCCGGCGGTTTTCTCCGCCTCCCGCCCGTTACCTTCCCTTCCCTTCCCGTCCTTCCCTTCTCCATGGCCAGCAGGGTGGTCCTCTCGGACTCCGACCGGAGCGACGACTCCGTGTCCTCCCGTGCCCCGCCACCTCCCCTTCGCTCGCTGGTCGTCGCTCCGGCGAGCCACCAGCTGGGGTCGAGGGGGTGGGACGCTGGAGCGGGCCCTAGCCGCCCCAGGTCGGGGCCGGACGCGGCGCCTGTGGAGATGGTGGCGGATGGTGGCCGTCCTTGGCGCACGCAGGAGTCGCGCCGCGCGCGGAGCTCGCGCCGTGCTCTGGCGCGTCCGGCTTCCGAGCGCCGCATCCTTCCCGCCTCAAGGCCTACCGGCGCCAACGCCTCCAGGATCCCAGCTGCGTTGCATGGCTGCTGCTACAACTGCGGAGAGGCAGGCCACATCTCCGCGCAGTGTCTCAACGACACGCTGTGCGTGCGCTGTGGCGGCTCTGCGCACACATCCAGGGACTGCAAGCGACCCCGCAGCCCTCCGGAGGCCTCTCCTCCGCTGCAGGCGCCGCCGCCCCTTCGGCTAGCTGCGGCTGCTGCTGGGGACACCAGGCGCGCCCCAGCCCCGTCTGCTGCTGGGTCCGGCCGTTCTTGGCGGGACGTGGTGTCCGCCTCCGATGGGGCCGTGCGGGAGGGTTCCGCCTCCGATGCGGTCGACTTCTCCGCGCCGTTTGCGCCGCCCTCTCCTTCGTCCGCAGCCACGGCGGATGCGCCTCGTGTGGTTACCGCTGATAGGCCGGATGTCTGCTACGTCCAGCCGTCGCTGAGCATGGTGCAGCTCGAAGCCGACCTGGATCGTGCGGTTTTGGTGTCCGTGGTGGGAGCGAGGATCCAGGTTACACCCGAGGTCGCGGCGGCAGAGATCCGCGCCTACCTCAACCTGCCGGCGAACGCCTTCTCCATCAGGCCTTTCGAGCCGGCGGACTTTCTGCTCCTGTGCACCTCGCTGGAGGTTAGAGATGCCGTCGTTAATCAAGAGTCCGTCGGTACGCCGCAGTTCACGCTCCACCTTGAGCCGTGGACGAGGCATATTGGCGCGGTTCTGCGGGAGGCTCCGTTCCTCGCCGAGCTTGAGATCACCGGCATTCCTGGCCATGCCTGGGCGGAGAGCACTGCCAGCAAGCTCCTGAAGGGTGCGGGAATCATCGACGCCATTGATCCTGCCACGGCTTCGCGCAGCGACATGTCCTGCTTCCGCCTCTCCATCTGGACGCACGACGTTGCGGCTATTCCGGCGGTCCGTTGGTTGGCCGTGCCGGAGCCTGGCTCGGGGCTCAGGCTGCAGGTTGCCTCCGGACGATGCAGGCCGAACACGGAGTCGCCCCGTATGCTCTGGTACAAGGTCCGCTTCTGGGTCGCGCGTTGGCTTGTGGGCGGGCCGCCGTCGTCTCGGAGTGACGGTGGCGGCGCGTCTGGTTCAGGTGATGGTGGCGCCGCCAGGAGGGCGGCTGGTCCGAGCGGCGCTGGCGCGGCCCCTGGCGACCAAGCCCGGCGAAGGAGACGCCGCCGTGCTCCTAGGCGTCGTCGGGGTCGTCGTGCGCCGGTGCCTGAGGTTGCCGCGCCGGCTGCTCCTCCTCTTCCCTTGGAAGACGTTGGGAGGCGCCGTACGGATGAACCGGCCTCGCTCGGCAGGTGGCGGCCGGCGGCCTCGCACGCGACCATGGTGGCCGGTGAAGTTCCTAGGGCTGACGTTAGCCGTGCTGCTCGGTCAGGCTCCCTAGGGCCCAGGTGGGGCCCGGCCTGCACGCCTCACGGGTCTCCGCACTCCACCCAAGGGCTGCGCGCCGCGTGCTCCACGGCAGGCGAGAACCCGCAGCGCTTCTCGCTAGCTTCCGAGGAGCATGCTGAGCCGCGCTTGGCGGTTTCCCACGACCGCGGCACTTGCTGCTCTGCCAGCTACTCCTGTAGCGCGGGTGCGGACGGTTCCCCGGTTTGTCTGCAGGGCGACAGAGCGGCCCTGGTTGCCGCCGCAGCGTTCCTGTCGGACCGCAGGACCAGCCCCGAGGTGGATGCGGCTTCTCCGGGTTTCCTTTCCTGGCGTTCACGGGGAGACAGCGTTGACCACGAAGCCCCGTCGCATCCATCTCCGCTGCAGACCCCGATGTCATGCACGCGGGCCGCTGCGTCCGGAGCTAGTGGCCATGCACGAGGGCCCGCCTCGCCTGCGGCGCGCGCAGGAGCCCTCACATGCAGCGCCCACGCAAGAGCTCTCTCTCTCACTTGTGGAGGCCGCAGATGACACAGCCTCTCCGCCGTCAGATGCCCATGCAGAGGATCATACGACGCCATCACCTGCTGCGGCTGAGGCCGACGTGCATGCGCTCTCTGCGCTCCTGCGCCAGTTCAGGTAGCGGCTGGAGGATCCACTCCTCGCCCTGCCAGACCCCAAGCTTGTCCGGCGACGCCTCTTCCCCATCGTCCATCCGTCGACGCGCCGCAGCAGCCGCCTCGCGGCCAAGAGGAAAGGAACCTCAACCTCCACCATAAAGCGTGCCCAGCATGTTCTGATGCGCAAGCTTGGTATCTGTGGTCAAGAGGAGAAGTTAACGCCGAGGCAGCTTGAAGAATATGCTGCGATTTTCGCCTCGCCGCTTGGGTCGGAGCAGCTCGGTGCCATTGCAGCTCTGTTTGGCTTAGGCTCGCTAGGTGATGTTGGCCTTGAGGAGGCGGTGGCTGTGGCGAGCGCTTGATAGCGCCCTGCCTTGGTGGCTTGTGTGGGTTTTCCTCCATGGATGCACATAATCTGCGTCTTGCCGTTTGGAACGCCCGGGGCCTCAACAACCCTGCGCGTCGCACGGCTGTGCGTGTTGCGGTAGCAGATGCGATGGCATCAGTGGTGTGTGTTTCGGAGTCTAAACTCCACCATGTATCCGCTTTCGATATAGTGGAATGTTTCGGGCCCCGTTTTGACGGGTTCGTGTACTTGCCTGCTGTGGGGACTGACGGTGGGGTGATCGTTGCCTGGGTGTCGCAAAGCGTGTCTGTTTTACGCAGCCGTGTGGATGCTTTCTCCGTCTCCATCGAAATCTCTCAGGCCAACGGGCCCGCTTGGTGGCTCACGGCGGTTTATGGACCCACCATCGCCAACCTCCGCCCTCTCTTCCTTGACGAGATGAGAACCCTTCGGGCAGCATGCGTCGGTCCGTGGGCGATCGACGGGGACTTCAACATGATCGTTTCCGCTGCGGACAAAAGCACGCCTATCGTGGACCGTCGTGCGATGGGACAGTTCCGCCGCTGCCTCAATGAGTTGGAACTCAAAGAATCCACGTTGATTGGTCGCAAATTCACGTGGAGTAATGAGCGATCCTCTCCAACCCTAGTCAAGTTGGATAGATGGTTCGCCTCGGTTGATTGGGATGACATGTTCCCGGATGCGTCTCTGACGGCGTTGTCCTCCTCCCTTTCGGACCATTGTCCAATCCTCATGTCCACGGCGGAAGACTCGGCGGTGGGGAAGCGCTTCCGTTTCGAGAAATTCTGGCTTTCGCTGGAAGGTTTTCACGAGGAGGTGCAATCCTTGTGGAACTGCACTGAGGCTGGTGGAGTGCCGGCCGACCCTTTGCAAAGGTTGGGCTTCAAGCTGCTCCGTGTGAGTCGTGGCCTGAAACGCTGGAGCCAGCGCCGTGTCGGATCGGTTCGTGACAACCTTCTCCTTGCGAACGAGGTGATCTTGCGCTTAGATATGGCGCAGGATAGCCGACAGCTCTCCTCCGCTGAGCAATGGCTGCGTCGTGGCCTCAAGCTCAAGGTCCTTGGCCTTGCTTCCTTGCAACGCACCATCGCTAGGCAAAGAGCGAGGGTGGCCGGCCTAAAGGAAGGGGACGCCTCTTCCCAATTCTTTCGGATCCTTGCGTCGTCACGCAAGCAGCGTAGCTCTACTTCTGCGTTGAGACACGGCGATCGCATGGCTGTGGACCTTGATGGCAAGGTTTCTCTAGCCACTGACTACTACTTGGGCTTGCTAGGGACGCCACAGCCTCGGGAGCATGATATCTCCCTCGAGGCGGTTGGCCTGCTGCCGGTGGACCTCTCCGCGCTCGAGGGCCGTTTCACGGAGGAGGAGGTTTGGGAGGCAATCCGCGCCATGCCGCCAAACAAATCTCCTGGCCCCGACGGTTTCACCTCTGAGTTCTACCGCCACTGTTGGCCCATTATCAAGGCGGACGTGATGGCGGCCATGCATGCGCTATGGCTTGGTAGGGACCAATTCTTCGGTGGCCTCAATGGGGCTCTCATCACCTTGCTCCCTAAGAAGGACGGAGCAGTGGATCTCCAGGACTTCCGACCCATTAGCCTTGTCCACAGCTTCGCGCGCCTTTTCACTAAGGTTTTGGCGAGAAGGCTCGCACCGCGCATGGCGGACCTTGTCGATGGAAACCAAACGGCCTTCATTCGTGGAAGATGCATTCTGGATAACTTCCTCTTGGTCAAAGAGTCGGCAAGGTTGCTGCACCATAAGAGGATCCCCTCGCTGCTGCTCAAGATCGACATCGCCAAGGCTTTTGACAGTATATCTTGGCCTTTCCTCGTTAGTGTGCTTCGGCAGCGAGGTTTTGGCGCTAGGTGGATCAGCTGGATTCTCATGCTGCTGCGCACGGCTAGCACCAGGGTGCTTGTTGATGGCTTCGCCGGGAACGCTTTCATTCACGGCCGTGGCTTACGGCAAGGGGACCCGATCTCCCCCCTGCTGTTTGTCATCGCCATGGACGTCCTCTCCTCCATGCTGCGAGCGGCAGAGCAGGCCGGGGTCATTGAGGACCTCAAGGCTGTTGGGCTGCGCCACCGCCTATCCCTCTACGCCGACGATGTTGTCATATTCGCCAGGCCGTGCGGGGTTGAGCTGGCGGCAATTTGGGCCCTGTTGGACTGCTTCGGTGCTGCATCTGGGTTGCGTGCCAACAACGCCAAGAGCACGGCGGCTCCCATCCGATGCTCTCCAGCAACCCTTGATGAGATCGGGGCGGCCTTGCCGTGCCCTTTGGCACAACTGCCGTGCCGTTACCTGGGTCTGCCTCTCTCCATCGGCAAGCCGAGGAAAGCCGAGCTTCACGCTGCCATTGACAAGCTCGCCGATCAGCTGCCTTTTTGGAAAGCGAGGTTGCTTTCCCGTGAAGGACGCCTTGTCTATGTCCAGGCGGTCTTGGGTGCATCAGTTGTCTACCAGTTGTTAGCGCTCGACCTCGACCCATGGTTCTTCAAGGCGGTGGACAAAATTCGGCGGGGGTTTCTGTGGGCTGGCGCTGACGACGCCAAGGGTGGATGCTGCCCGGTCGCATGGAGGCTAGTTTGCCAACCGAAATACCTTGGGGGCTTGGGCCTACATGACCTTCGATGCATGAACACTGCCTTGCGTACGCGGTGGTTGTGGTTCAACAAAACAGATGCTCACAAACCATGGGCGGGCCTTGATGTCAACGTCGGCAATGACTCTGTCGCGCTCTTCAACGCCTCCGTGCGCATTGAGCTTGGCAACGGAGAGACGATCCTGTTTTGGGAGGACCCTTGGATTGGTGGACTATGTGCTCAGGCCATAGCGCCCGACCTCCTTCCCCTTGTGAGGCCGGCGGTGCGCCGTCGGCTGTCGGTTCGAGACGGCCTCCTCGGCAACTCCTGGGCCTCTGATATCTCTGGCCCCCTTACGGTTCCGGCGGTGGTTCAGTATCTGCGCCTGTGGGCTGCAGTGGCTGCCGTGCCGCTTCAGGAGCATGGAGAAGGCAGGGAAGACAAGGTCACTTGGAAGTGGCGAGGTGATGGTCAATTCTCCTCCAGAACGGCTTATCGCCTGCTGTTCCAAGGCACCATCGGACTGCCTGGTGCACACTTGGTTTGGCACTCCTTTGCGCCGCTCAAATTAAAGATGCACGCTTGGCTTGCTCTGCGGCGGCGGTGCTGGACGGCGGATCGTCGTCTCCGGCGAGGGTTGCCGTCCCACACGCTGTGCCCGCTTTGCGGCGTTGCGGATGAGACCCTGGACCACCTGTCTCTGCAATGCAGCTTTGCTCAGGAGGTTTGGATTGGCCTCGTTGCGCGTTTGGATCTTCCTGCCATCGTGCCTAGCCACGATACCACCCTCAATGAGTGGTGGTTCAGCGCTACAGGGCTTTTCCTTCGCGCCGATCGCAAGAAGGCCAACTCCGTCATCATGCTCACCCTTCGATTTCTTTGGTTAGAACGAAATGCTAGGGTTTTTGAGGGGCATAGGTCCACCCCGAGCGGCGACTTTGAGCTTGATTTTGGATGAGTGGCGGGCTTGGTTAGATTGTAGAGGTGGGTTTGTGAGAGTAGTACACTAGTGCTCCTCGGCCTTAGGCCGTTCTCAATCGCCCAAAGAGGCGGTGGAGATGGTGGTGCTTGGAAGGGGTCCCCTTCCGAGTTGTAATCATGTTGTATGGGACATTCTTTCGTCCGTCTTCTCAAGCTTAATACAATAGCACGCAGATCTCCTGCGGGTTCTCAAAAAAAAAAAAAAAATGAAGTTAAGGACATTGCGCAAGGCAGAGTTTTTTATTTAGAAAGAAGCACGTCAATGTTGAGGCAGATTGCCTAGTTGTGCGTAGAATGTCTTAGTATCCAGTAGTACAGCATCACTAGCATCAGAATCTCATAATTGACAGGAAAAAATGATAAATATTGCTCTTTCCATAGGTTTTTTGGTAAGAGGAAAAAACTTTGCCTACTGTAATGATAAAGCAGAGAGCAAGAAAATTACACGATAAATAAAAAAGAAACGCTAGAAAGCGCCATAGGTATTTGTCGGCCGTTTGGGGCTTTTATACATTCAAAGTTGGGCACTTGATGTCTTTCGTCTACAAAAAGGCACCAAGCAACCCATGCTTTCAAATGTATGTGCCGTGCGACCATAGATATGTACTCAAGTAGCCGCATGATTTAAATCTTCTACGAAAATGATGCAGAGTCCAAAATTTTCCAGCGACATCTTTTCTTCGTGGAACCAAAGAATGGGACTAGCATTTTGCCTTCTCTGGTTTCAGTGTACAGAGACAAACACATCAATTTATACTACTACTTCTATTTCTACCCAATTTCATAGCCTAATTAGGTAACCTCTAAGCCTGATCTGGCAAGCAGGAGGGGATGCTCTCTATTCACACTGATACTGCAATGGCACTAAAGTAGGGAGACACTAAACTCACCGGCCTCTTTGGTGCCTCTTGATCTTCAGATTCCCCCGCTGCAGTATATTTAGGGAACATAGGATAGTTGTCATCATCCTCTTCTTCGTCATTATGTTCCACCATAACCCCTCTTTCTCCGTGCTTGGTCCAACAATTATAACTAGGCATGAAACCGGACACAAGCAGGTGGGTGTGAAGGATTTTCGAGGAAGAGTAAGCCGTCTCATTCTGACAGAAACGACATGGACAATACATAAAACCATCCCGAGTGTTTTCCTTCGCCACACCGATAAAATAATGCAGGCCCGTAATAAACTCGGTAGTGCGTCGGTCACCGTACATCCATTGCCGGCTCATCTGCATTATATAATTAAGTATATATAAAAAAAAACCATTACAGAACATCATGAATAGAGACGTAACCAGTGTACATCGACACATGCATTTTATCAATGATAGATGAAAGGATAAAGTTGCCAACCTCGACCGAGGAGGAAACAAAAAGAGAAAGCTTAAGTGTCGCTCGGGTACTTCATATCATGTTTGTTTTGTGTGAACTCAAGTGGCATCATGCTCTCAGGGATTTCATCAAGCACCTCTTGTGCATAAGAAGGAAAAAAGCAAACCAGCATACACCCCAACCTCAGGCATCAAAGCTAAGTGTGGCTCACACACAAGCTCGGGCAGGCACGGTGATATATATAAGAAAACTTTAGTCCCGGTTTGTGTCTCTAACCGGGACTAAAGATGGACCTTTAGTCCCGGTTGGTGTCTCCAACCGGGACTAAAGGTCCCGTTTGAACCGGGACTGGTGCTAGCCATGCCCCGTGCGACGTCCTAGCCGTTGGAATCGGGACTAACATTAGTCCCGGTTCCAAACACGGCTAGGACTAATGCTACGGGCAGCTCCGAACGGAAGGCCCTTTTTCTATTAGTGTGTAATGATAAGCAGCAGAGAGCAGAACAATTACACGATAAATAAAGAAGAAACGCTAGAAAGCGCTATAGAGGTATTTGTCGGCCGTTTGGGGCTTTTATACATTCAAAGTTGGCACTTGATGTCTTTCGTCTACAAACAAGGCTTCAAGCAACCCATGGTTTGAAATGTATGTGTAGTGCGACCATAGGCATGTAGCGCATGATTTACATGTTGTACCAAAATGATGTGGAGTCCAAACTTTTCCAGCGACATCTATTCTTCGCAGTACCAAAGAATAGAACTAGCATTTTGCCTTCTCCGGTTGGAGTGTACAGAGCAGACACATCTATTTATAATATTGCTAATCAATTTCATAGCCTAATTAGGTAGCCTCTAAGCCTGCATCTGGGAAGAATGGTACTAGCATTCTGCCCTTTCTGGTTGCAGTGCACAGAGCGAACACATGAATTTATACTAGTCCTACTCAATTTCATAGCCTAATCAGGAGGGCTGATTTCTACTGACACTGCAATGGCATTAAGGTAGGGGAGACACTAAACTCACCGGCCTCTTTGGTGCATTCTGCTGCTCCTGCTGCCGGAGTTTTTCCTTCTCCCACAGGTACCGTTGGTAACCCCACTCTATCCGCTCCTCTTTCCGTAGCTTGCTTAATGCATACGCCTCAATCAGGGAAATCTCCCTCTTTCTAGTCTTAGCTCCCTGCAAATGCAATCCAAAAATACACGAATATCAGCAGATCTCCAATGTCAGATACCTGAAACCTGTCTAGCTTGAACAGTTGAGCCCGAACTTCTGAAACTGATAAATGTTCAGAGCAGTACCTGCGGTTTTGACACTTCCTCCCCACCAGCAGCAGCAACCTCCACATCCTTTTTCCCGTCAAGATTACCATTGCCTCCGGGGGACGGCTTAGCAGTGCGGCCGCTGCGGCTCTCGCCGTGGTACACCCACACCGTGTAATCAGGCTGGAAGCCGTTCTTGCCCAGGTGAATCTGCATGTCGTACTTGGACTGCTTTCGCCTGTTGCCGCAGCACGCGCAGGGGCACCACACGCAGCCGTCCGGCGGCACGCGGCGGAAGGCGAGCTCCACGAACTCCATCGCCTTCTCCGCCCACTCGGGGGTGATTGAGGTCCTGCTCTGACGGCCCGTGTACATCCAGCTGCGGTCTTCCGCCATCGCAGCCGATCCCCGTTCCTGCGTTGGCACACATGATGATTTCTTGATGGCTCGGAAACCGAGCTATTGTGTGCAAGAACGCGCAGATCTGCCATTGCCGGCCCTGAAATGCACGAATGCCAACTCGATTGCAGTGGAAGCGAACTGACCTGAGTGCTGGTCGGTTTCCTGAAACGCGCGACCTCCGTGAACAGAAGGCTCGGACGGAGGGGGGCGGGAGGCGGCGATGAGTGGCGGCGCGAGTGAAAGGGGGTGGATAGGAGGGTTCTGTGGGAAATGCAGCCGGTGGTATGCGTATGCCGACGGGCGGTGGCGGGAGGTCGAGGGGAAAAAACCGCCGGCAACGAGGGCGCCGCGCCTTGAGGATTACCGGTTTGCAAGGCCTGACCGGCATGGGCCTGATTTGCTGCTACTACTTGTCTACTTGGGCCTATCTTCTCCTCTGTACCTGTTCCAGCGGAAACTGAAATGACCATTATTATTCTTCGAGTTTGTTCTTTCCTTCCCACGCGAAAGCAAGGCCTCTTTCTCCACCATCTCAAAAAAAAAAAGGCCTCTTTCTCCACTTTACTTAAATGCCATTTACTGAAGTATCTTCTTTGTTTTACTTCTAGCGAAAAAAAGCGCATTTTATTATTTTACAAAAGCAAGAAGAAAGGTCATTTCGCCAATTTGGGAATAACAGCGAAAGTAATCGATCGGAGAAGCCCCCTAGTATTGAGAATGAAAACGTGGACTGATTCCACAGGCGTGTGTGAGCGCTTTCCACGGGCCTGATCTTGATTTCTTCTTAAGCTGTTCAGTTATATCCTCTAAAGTGAAGACTCCTTTATTACCCTTTCTCCGTCATCTTGAAAGTAGCATCATAACTTGGAATAACCTGCAAGTCAGTGGCGAAGGACACAAAAAATTTGAGGCAGGGCAAACTAAAAAAAATGATGCAAATACCAAAATAGTCGTAAGACATGAACTTCATATATGATTCTAAGAAAATAACTTAGTATGATAAAAAAAACAAAGACATATTTGATATCGTAGAACCCAAAAACATAGCAATAAAGGCACCTCAATGCCAAAGCTTTACTTTTTTTGTAAAAATAATAATTTTATCGATTAGGACTTTTAAATATCCATCGTGAGCAACTAGGTCTTAATGATCTTTGTCGCCAAGAAACCCTTCCATATCACCATCTCAATGAGGTGATAATGTGTCTTTGATGAAATCATGACGTGTCTTTCAAATATCAAGAAAATCTCTAAATTTTCGATTCTACATGTTTGAATAATGAATATCACAAATTTATTTTGCATATACTAAGATTCATGGTAAATCTCTATAATAAGAATATACTAAGATTCATGATAAATCTCTATAATAGAAATATAGAATCATTGTTATTTACATTGAACACCTAGAATATGAGTCTATGTTTCGAGTTTGAAGTCGGTTTTACACAATGTTCATTAAAACATGCAGTTTTCGATGCACGGCCACTCAAAATATTTAGAAAAACATGTGCACCTAAATGTAATCACCAAAAATCAAGGTAGGGCGGCTGCCCTGCCTTGCCCTAAGGGGAGGTTCGCCCCTGCCGTGAGTAATATCGGAATCCCTCTAACGATTTCGATGAGGAAGTAGTGTCAGAAGAAGAGTCTAGTGAGGATGGTCCCCGCCCTTCGGCTTGATCAAAAACAAAGTAGCCTAGGTCGTGCCGCACTGTGTCTCCCACCTATGGATCTCGATAAATATGGTTGGTATTAGCTGGTGTCAAATGGAGCACTGGTTCACCAATCCCAGGTGATCCACATGAATTCCTACATCCATCAGAGCAACCAACCGAATAAGTGAGTTTTCTAAAGAAGTAGTTCGTCATGCCTGCGAAAAACTGTTATGTTATCAATTTGCGTAGGCCTACTGTTGGCCCACCGCTTGCCCTTGGGCTTTGTACCTATTTATCCTCTTTTCCCCTCATTTCTCTTCTCGGTCAAGAAAGAGCGATGGCTTTCGCTAGTTTACCGAGATGGAAGCATCATATAAGCAATTCTAGAAAGTGCCAATTCAAATGTTTAGGAGGATCCTACATGAAGGTATCATATTCATCCGACGGGCAATCATCTCTTACTGCTATCGAACAGAGAATAAGCTTCTTGGCATTGGTCCACGGTTTTAGAGCTATTAGTCACAGCAAACCATATATGTTTCGTCATGTATCTGCCGGTAGCCGATATTTTTTATTTTCCTTTGCTGACGCCAAGCGGTCCCCTGATTTACCTAGCGGATTTCTTCACCCAGTTGGTCCAGATTGTTGAGCATGGAAGCCCGTTAGACCCAATCCACATTTTGATCAACGCCACTTTCGTTACAAATATGAAAAGGTAAGGATGTGTGACTGGCCAAAAAGGCCAAATGGTCTATGGATTTGTCTGGGTTTATGGTCTAAGAGTAACCGCAGTGGTAAAAGGACAAGTGGAAGATGATCTCGAATTGTTCTCTTTTCTTAACCTGGCCAAGTCAGCGAAAACGTGTTCAAGGTTGGATCGAGAGGACTTTGTCGGTGGGGGGAAAGGAAGTGTATTGATAAAGTATCTCTTGTCCAAGTCGTATCTACATATTTTATGTCATGCTTCAAATTACCAAGGGGATTGTTTGTATCAGCACATAACATCGCCGATTAGAGCTGAAGACACCAAGGGGATTGTTTAGCATCAAGATTGGAGAAATGAAGGAAGACACCATGGGTCTCGTCGAACTTGTTGATGATGCTGAAGTATATGGGAGCCATGGGATTTAGAGACATTGAAATTGAGAATCTGGCTATCTTGGCTAGGCAAGCCTGGTGGATTCTACAAGATCCTATGTTTTTTAGCGCCCGGGTGTTGAAAGTGGTTTGTTTTCCAACTGCTCCTAAGTTCTGCTCTAGAAAACAAACCGTAACATATATGGAAGGGAATATAAAATGGACGCTGAGGCAATCTGTAATATTCCTATTAGCCATGTCACTTAGGGAAATTTCTGGGCGTGGCCCGACATTATAAGAAGACTGGTAACAACGGAACAAGACTATCTATTTGTTGAGACTATGTTTACTCTTAGCTTGGCATACAAAGTTTAGGATGTGATCGATCGGTCGGGAGGATAATAATAACAATGTAGAGAATTGGTCTAGCTACAACCCTCCAGTGGAATTAAAGAGACTCGCCAAGGCCAGTTCGATAGAATGGGAACCCTTGTGGAGATACATGGTCCCCATCGTTGGTGGAAGAACCACTTGATCTTACGCCCTATGTTCTTGGTAAAGTGAGCTATGTCATAGCCTATTGCTACCCGATCTACAAATCGGTCTACTTCTAGCTCTTGCCTTTATTGGAACGGCTTTAGAGTCTACCATGCTTTCGAAAGGAACCGATAGGCAAGTAAATCTCTACGCCAAGAAATGACTTAAAGAAAGTGATGGAGTTATTGGCCAATCCGAAGAGAAAGGCGAAGCCTCTACTTGATGACCCTACCCTTTTCCATTGGTTCCATTAGGGCGGGGGAAGGGCCAATGGCCCAAACAAATCCTACCTGCGACTCCTCTGGTTTGCTTCTTTCTTTTTATCCAATTCAGACTTCTGTTGAAGACTTCTGTGTTTTTCTTTCTGCTTGCTTCCCTTTCAAATTGATATGCCGGAGATGCTGGTGGAATGTATGCGCCAGAAAGAGTTTGGTATGGTAGCTCGAAGGAAGCATTCAGTTAGGTATCCAATAGCCGCCATTCTTAGCCTAGAAGGAGTCGCAAAACTCATGTTAGATTCTTATCTTAGATTCCTTCTAGACCTTTTCTTCACACAATAGAAAATCTGAATCTTAGATTCAGTCTATATGGAGCTTATATATGTTGGTTTAGAATTGCTCGGGAATTCACTGATAGCGAATTTCAAACAAAGTTCTAGGGGGGGCTAATATACTCTTATTTTTTCTCGATCGAGCCGTTTTCCCTCATTCTACTAGTCCAACCCTCTTCACGAACTTGTACAATCAATGCCACAAAGATAGCAAACTTGATTATCGAATATATAAGGAAAGGGGTGACGATTTGACACCAAATATCCAGGGGTGTGGAAAGAGCAGCCGTGAAAAGCGGAAAAACCATCAAAAAACAACGATTTCTCATGAAGGTTTCCAAAGCAGGGCTATTCGTTAAAGATAAGAGTATATCAAAACCATATGTCGTATTTCCATGAGCGGATTGTATCCATTGGGAAAATATAGGTTCAATCAAGATTTGCGTTTCTGGAGTACCAAAAGCAAGCGTGACATCATTATGAACATAAAGGCCCAGGGTAATGGAATCACCATCATGGGTGTTACTCTCCGTTGGAACGGTTGGAGGCACAATGCATTCCAAATGCCACGATGGTGCACCGTATTCTCCTCGAGCCTTCCCACTATAAGGGAAATCCTTGATCCACTAAGAGGCCTTGAGGATGGTCACCAAACCTATACAAGCTTGGGACAAGCTCCACATATCAATTGGTGGATCCCAAGTAAACTCCACGAATGTCCCTGATACGTCCAAAACGTATCTACTTTCCCGAACACTTTTGCTGTTGTTTTGCCTCTAATTTGTGTGTTTTGGATGCAACTAACACGGACTAACGCTGTTTTCAGCAGAACTGTTCTGGTGTCTCGTTTTTGTGCAGAAATCCAACTTTCAGGAAAAACCTCGGAATTTATGCAGAAGGCCCTATTTTCCCAGAAGACTTACGGAGCCAGAAGGGCAAGGCAGGTGGAGGCCCGAGGGCCCCACACCCTAGGGCGGCGCGGCCCAGGAGGGGGGCGCGCGGCCCTAGCGTGTGGCCCCCTCGGCCAGCCTCTAACGCCCTCCTTCGGACTACTTATCGGCCTCGACCTAAAAACGCACGGAGAGAAGTCGAAGTCGCCAGAAACCCTCCAGAACGCCGCCACATCGCGAAACTCCGTCTCGGGAGCTAGAAGTCTCCGTTCTGGCACTCCGCCGGGACGGGGAATTGGAGGAGATCATCGCCATCATCACCACCGACGCCTCTCCATCGACCAGCCATGTTTCCCCCATCCATGTGTGAG
The DNA here is from genome assembly GCF_022539505.1 of Lolium rigidum. Lineage (NCBI taxonomy): Eukaryota > Viridiplantae > Streptophyta > Magnoliopsida > Poales > Poaceae > Lolium > Lolium rigidum. The sequence goes on from NC_061512.1 coordinate 200,044,244, forward strand.
TAATTACCCCGCTGTAGGCTGAAGGGGATGGTAGGGATTGGATGAGATTGGTCATGTAATAGTGTAAGATTGTTAGGGCATAGTGCCTAGTGTCCGTAATTGGTACTTTGATGATATTGTTGCAACTTGTTATGCTTAATGCTTGTCACTAGGGCCCGAGTGCCATGATCTTAGATCCGAACATGTTATTATTTCATCATGATATTCATTGTTTATGGTCTTACCCGCAAGTTGTATACACATGTCGCTGTCCGGAACCAATGGCCCCGAAGTGACGAAATCGGGACAACCGGAGGGGATGGTAGTGATGTGAGGATCACATGTGTTCACGGAGTGTTAATGCTTTGCTCCGGTACTCTATTAAAAGGAGTACCTTAATATCCAATGAGATTCCCTTGAGGCCCGGCTGCCACCGTGCGGTAGAACAAAAGATGTTGTGCAAGTTTCTCATTGCGAGCACGTACGACTATAATTGGAACACATGCCTATTGATTGCTTTGTACTTAGACACCGTTTTATTATTATCTGCAAATGCCCTGCTTGATTGTTACATGAGTTTCTCTCATCCATGCAATGCCCGTTATCCGTCCCCGTGCCTACAGTACTTTAATCCTGTTGTTTACTATAATCACTACTGCTGTCTCTGTTACTCTGCTGCTGTTATTTCACTACTACTACTGCTATAAAACTATTACTACTGATAAACTCTTGCGAGCAAGTCTGTTTCCAGGTGCAGCTGAATTGACAACTCCGATGTTAAGGCTTTCAAGTATTCTTTGTCTCCCCTTGTGTCGAATCAATAAATTGGGTTTTACTACCCGCGAAGACTGCCGCGATCCCCTATACTTGTGGGTTATCAAGACTGTTTTCAGCGCCATTGTCGGGGAGCATAGCTTTATTTGGAAGTTCACTTGGATTGATATTGTTCGCTGCAAATTCTCCATCATGGGTAAAACTCGCGATCCTAAAGTCGCCATATTACCATCCACCACAAGAAAAGGTACAACTCTGAGTACCTCTGCTGCTCTTGATTCACCATCTGTGATTGATAAACTTGTTTCACCACCACAAGCTTCACTTGCTCGGTACTTCTGCTGAATCCGAAAACTCTTATGATATTGATAATGTTTCTGCTGTGCTTGATGATAGTGGTTCATTGGGATCCTTTCTAGATGCTACAATTGCTAGGTCTAGACAAATTGAAAATACTGAAACTCCTGATGCTACCACTACAAAAAAAGTTGCCATGGCCGACGAAGTTGAAGTCGCGCCGTGGTTGCTGGTGTACCATGGCCGACGATTTTGGTCCCTCCGTGGTGCATGTCAAAACTTTTTTTTCTCGTTTTTGAGGCCACCTAGCCCGACGAAAGCGGCCAAAACGTCGCGTATGGTGGCCCGGGACGTGGTGCATCGCGAATTCTCGGGTTCGCCGGCCGAGTCAACGCAAATCCGCACCGCCGAGGGATGTAGGGCCCGGATGGCAGCCTCTCCGGCATTGTTTTTTTCTCGATCGCGCCATCTCGTTCAACGTTCTCCGATCGAGCCGTTTACGATGCAGGATCATGGGTCCCGCATGTCATCCTCTATGAACCAAAATTCTTTCTATTCTTGGATTTTTTTTGACCCCCTGATTTCTGGCTACTTTCTTTTTCTTTTGATCCCTTGCCGCCTTGGAAACGTTGAGACCGCTGCTGCTAAATGGGACCCGCATGTCATCCTCTATGTGCAATCAACTTTCTTTTCTTGGAGTTTTTTTTGGCACCTCAAATTTGGTCACTTGTCTTTTTCTTTCGATCCCCTGCCGCCTCTCAAACGGTGATACCGCTGCTGCTAACTGGGACCCGCATGTCATCCTCTATGTACTATAAAACTTTCTTTTCTTGAATTATTTTTGGCACCTCATATTTGGTCACTTACCTTTTTCTTTCGATCCCCTGCCGCCTCTCAAACGGTGATACCGCTGTCGCTAACTCGGGACCCGCATGTCATCCTCTATGCACTATAAAACTTTCTTTTCTTGAATTATTTATGGCACCTCATATTTGGTCACTTGCCTTTTTCTTTCGATCCCCGCCGCCTCTCAAACGGTGATACCGCTGCTTGCTAAATGGGACCCGCATGTCATCCTCTATGTACTATAAAACTTTCTTTTCTTGGAGTTTTTTTTGGCACCTCAAATTTGGTCACTTGCCTTTTTCTTTCGATCCCTCGCCGCCTCTCAAACGGTGATACCGCTGCTTGCTAAATGGGACCCGCATGTCATCCTCTATGTACTATAAAACTTTCTTTTCTTGAATTATTTTTGGCACCTCATATTTGGTCACTTACCTTTTTCTTTCGATCTCATGCCACGTTTGAAACGTTGAGGAACCCGCAGGCTCATGGGACCCGCATGTCATCCTCTATGTACTATAAAAGTTCATTTTCTTGGTTTTTTTCACCCTCTGATTTTTGGCAATTTCTTTTTCTTTTGATCCCCTGCCGCCTCTCAAACGGTGATACCGCTCGTTGCTAAATCGGACCCGCATGTCATCCTCTATGTACTATAAAACTTTCTTTTCTTGAATTATTTTTGGCTGCTCATATTTTTTCACTTGCCTTTTTCTTTCGATCCCTGCCGCCTCTCAAACGGTGATACCGCTGCTTGCTAAATGGGACCCGCATGTCATCCTCTATGTACTATAAAACTTTCTTTTCTTGAATTATTTTTGGCTCCTCATATTTTTTCACTTGCCTTTTTCTTTCGATCTCATGCCACGTTTGAAACGTTGAGAGACCTCGTCGGCTCATGGGACCCGCATGTCATCCTCTATGTGCTATAAAAGTTTCCTTTGTTGGATTTTTTTTCACCCTCCGATTTTTGGCTTGCCTTTTTCTTTTGATCCCCTGCCCCCTTTGAAACGTTGAGTAAGTCTGTTGGCTCAAGGGACCCGCATGTCATCCTCTATGTCCATCAACTTTCTTTTCTTGGATTTTTTTCACCCCCTAATTACTAGCTACTTTCTTTTTCTTTTGATCTCAAGCCGCATTACAAACATTGAGACCGCTGCTGCAAAATGGGACCCACATGTCATCCTCTATGTACAATAAATCTTGGATTATTTTTGGCTCCCGATATTTGGTCACTTGCCTTTTTCTTTCGATCTCATGCCACCTTTGAAACGTTGAGTAAGTCGCTGGCTCATGGGTCCCGCATGTCATCCTCTACGAACAATAAAAGTTTCCTTTCTTGGAGTTATTTTTGACCCCTAATTTACGGCTATTTGCCTTTTTATTTCGATCCCCTGCCCCTTTGAAACGATGAGGACGCTGTTGGCAGGTCGGTCCCACATGTCATCCTCTATGAACAATAAAAGTTTCCGTTGGTGGATTTATTTTTTACCCCTAATTAATTTCTGGCTATTTCCTTTTTCTTTCTTTTGATCCCCTGCCGCCTTGGAAACGTTGAGGATGCTGCTGCCTCATCGGTCCCGCATGTCATCCTCTCAGAACGATAAATGTTTTCTTTTCTTGGATTTTTTTACCAACTGATTTTTTGTTTTTTTTATTTTCGACCCCCTGCCTTTGAAACGTTGACGACGCTGCTGGCTCATGGGTCCCTGATGTCAGCCTCCCGTACAAGAAACATGTGATATCTTGATTATTTTGCAGACAATAAACAGTGTATTTCGCTCTGAGCTATTGCAAACGGATAAATTAAATCTTTATTTTTACAACTTATATCTTGAATCTCCTTGTTTTTTGTTTTTGCGAAGCATAGGACATTCCTGTTTTTTTTTTGAGAAAAATCCGAACTTCCATGTTCCGGAGTGGGCTGAAATTGTACGAATCAAAAGGCCCAGAAGGATAGTTTGAAGGCCCAGATGTCCAGATGCAGCCCAATTGAAATCTATCTTTTCTTGGATTTTTTTCACCCCCTGATTTCTGGCTACTTCATTTTTCTTTTGGTCCTGTGCCACCTTGGAAACGTTGAGACCGCTGCTGCAAATGGGACCCGCATGTCATCCTCTATGTACAATAAAGTTTCCTTTCTTGGATTATTTTTGGCACCTGATATTTGGTCACTTGCCTTTTTCTTTCGATCTCATGCCACGTTTGAAACGTTGAGGAATCTGCTGGCTCATGGGACCCCCATGTCATCCTCTATGTACAATAAAAGTTTGATTTCTTGGATTTTTTTTCACCCTCTGATTTTTGGCTATTTCCTTTTTCTTTTGATCCCCTGCCGCCTTTGAAACGTTTAGTAAGCTGCTGGCTCATAGGTCCCACATGTCAGCCTGTATGAACGATAAAGCTTTCCTTTCTTGGAGTTTTTTTGACCCCCTAATTTCTGGCTACTTTCTTTTTCTTTTGATCTCAAGCCGCATTTGAAACGTTGGGACCGCTGCTGCAAAATGGGACCCGCATGTCATCCTCTATGTACAATCAAGTTTCTTTTCTTGGATTATTTTTTGCTCCTGATATTTGGTCACTTGCCTTTTCTTTCGATCCCATGCCACGTTTGAAACGTTGAGGAACCTGCTGGCTCATGGGACCCGCATGTCATCCTCTATGTACTACAAAAGTTTATTTTCTAGGGTTTTTTTTCACTCTCTGATTTTTGGCTATTTCCTTTTTCTTTTGATCCCCGCCGCCTTGGAAACGTTGAGTAAGCTGCTAACTCGTGGGTCCCGCATGTCATCCTCTATGTACAATAAACTTTCTTTTCTTCGAGTTTTTTTACCCCCTAATTTCTGGCTACTTTCTTTTTCTTTTGATCTCAAGCAGCATTTGAAACGTTGGGACCTCTGCTGCAAAATGGGACAGCATGTCATCCTCTATGTACAATAAAAGTTCGTCTTTAAATCTTTATTTTTACAACTTATATCTTGAATCTCCTTGTTTTTTGTTTTTGCGAAGCATAGGACATTCCTGTTTTTTTTTTGAGAAAAATCCGAACTTCCATGTTCTGGAGTGGGCTGAAATTGTACGAATCAAAAGGCCCAGAAGGATAGTTCGAAGGCCCAGATGTCCAGATGCAGCCCAATTGAAATCTTTCTTTTCTTGGATTTTTTCACCCCCTGATTTCGGCTACTTCATTTTTCTTTTGGTCCTGTGCCACCTTGGAAACGTTGAGACCGCTCGCTGCAAATGGGACCCGCATGTCATCCTCTATGTACAATAAAGTTTCCTTTCTTGGATTATTTTTGGCTCCCGATATTTGGTCACTTGCCTTTTTCTTTCGATCTCATGCCACGTTTGAAACGTTGAGGAATCTGTCGGCTCATGGGACCCGCATGTCATCCTCTATGTACAATAAAAGTTTGATTTCTTGGATTTTTTTTCACCCTCTGATTTTTGGCTATTTCCTTTTCTTTTGATCCCCTGCCGCCTTTGAAACGTTTAGTAAGCTGCTGGCTACTTTCTTTTTCTTTTGATCTCAAGCCGCATTTGAAACGTTGGGACCTCTGCTGCAAAATGGGACCGCATGTCATCCTCTATGTACAATAAAAGTTTATTTTCTTCGATTATTTTTCACCCTCTGATTTTTGGTCACTTGCCTTTTTCTTTCGATCTCATGCCGCCTTTGAAAATGTTGCGGAACCTGCCGGCTCATGGGACCCGCATGTCATCCTCTATGTACTATAAAAGTTTCTTTTCTTGGATTTTTTTCACCCTATGATCTTTAGCTATTTCCATTTTCTTTTGATCCCCTGCCGCCTTGGAAACGTTGAGTAAGCTGTTGATTGATGGGACCCGCATGTCATCCTCTATGTACAATCAAATCTCTTTTCTTGGATTTTTTTACCCTCTTATTTTTTGTCACTTGCCTTTTTCTTTCGATCTCATGCAGCCTCTGAAACGTTGAGGAAGCCGCTGTGGCTCATGGGACCCACATGTCATCCTCTATACTATAAAAGTTTCTTTTCTTGGATTTTTTTTCACCCTCTTATTTTTGGCTATTTCCTTTTTCTTTTGATCCCCTGCCGCCTTGGAAACGTTGATTAAGCTGCTGACACAAGGGCCCCGCATGTCATCCTCTATGTACAATCAACTTGCAAGATCTTGGAGCGAAAGAGCTTGTATAAGTGGGACCCATATGTCATCCTCTATTGTTGGGGGGATGACCCCCGGTATGCCAAAGGCATGCCAAACCGGATGGTTTGAGCCATCGAGATACCGGTTAGACGTTCATGCCGGAGTCTAAGATAGGCGTTTGGCGAAAGCAAGCTAGGCCGGTATCCTCATAAGAGGGATACCGGAACCGGATAGAAAAGGTACCGGGCCACCGGAAGGAAGGGCTTGTCGGCAGAGATGGTCAAAGATTCTCTCCAGAGCTAGAAGACAAAGATGAGCTAAGCAAAGTAACTTTAGACGAAGGGCTGACGATAAAGAGAAGGATGACGGTCAAAGAAGCCGGAGGACGTCGCCGCCTCGATTAAAGAGGACTCCGGTGTCATCTATGATTAAAGTAGCTTTGTAAAGTAGTTTGTCTAGTCAAAGATGCCATTAGGGTTTCTTCCAATGTAAGCCACCCTCTCCCCTATATAAGGAGAGGGGGTACCGCTTCCTACAGAGCGCGAGACCACAGAGATAGAGAAAACCCGTAACTTGTAACTTGTGTGAATCAATGAACATGGTGATCTAGAGCGAGTTCTTCCTTGTGTCTTTCTTCTTCAACCTCTGGCCCTGGCCAAGTTCTTGAGGAAACCATCCGGAAGTTCATCACACCTGATCACAAACCCTCCCCCGAATCCTCTTGCGTCCATTCGGCCCCAACTTAAGCCATCCTATGGCATCTGTCTGTTCACCACGACGACAGTTGGCGCCCACCGTGGGGCATGAAGTGGCGCATGCTGGAGTTCACATTCGGGCGGGCCTCCTCGAGTTCGCCGGCGAGCGGACAGTGTCTGCGCTCGTCCAGAGCTTCTACTCCATCGACTTCATCAACGACAACGCAGGCTGCTTCGCCAACGGCGGCATCTTCCCCAAGAACGGCCGCATCATCGAGTTCGGCAGCCACCGCGTCTACTTCGGCACCGTCCCTGTGCGCCAGCGCCTCTCGCCGGTGCTGGTGGCACCGGACCCGCCAAGATGGCTCTGTGCTGGTCGCGCCGCCGGCAGCGTCGAGGTAATGATGACCGGTGTGGCTGGTGCAGGAAAGGAGGTTGCGGCTGAAGGTGCTGGTCGCGCGGTTTCGACCCGTGCGGCTAAGCCACCGCTGGAGCGCGACGCCGGCGCGGCGGGAGCATCTTCCGCACCACCGGCAACACCTCTCCAAGCGGCGATGAACGCGCTGGCAACCCCCATCGCGCAGAACATCGACCCGGCAGCGGCTCAGGCGGAGCTGGAGGCGCAGCGCCTGAGGATACTCGAGAGCGGCAAAGACGTCGTCAAGGCGCAGCGCGAGCTGAACCTAACCGTACGTGAGTATAACGCTGCCCATGGCTTTGCTTCTGTTAGCGCTCATGCTGCTAGGATACCGGAAAACCGGCTTAAGGCTCGCAATCTAGATCAGGATTTGCGTAAGGAAATTCTTACCGGCAAGAGTACCTCTGCATCCGTTAGCATTGTAGAGAAACCTAAGTACAAGAGTCCGGATAAAACCATAAAAGCTGCTAAGGCTGCCGTAGATCTGTGTGACTCGCTACCGGAGAGGCTCGGCAAAGCAACAAGAGCGTGTCGAGAGCTGCTAGATACCGTAGAGCAGCAGAACGCCGAGCAGCTGGCTAAGCCGAACAAGGCTATAGCCTCGAAATCCGCGCGTTCAACAAAGAATGCCGGAAGCAAGTCCCATGGGCAGGCCTCGTCCCCCATCCGGACGTAAGAAAAGAGAAAGAAGTGAACGCACGGCAGATGATCGTGTATGATCCGGTCCTTGCCGGTAAACAAAAAGCCGGGCAACACGATGCCGGTAGAAAAAGCCAAGGGGCGGAGCGAGGCTACGCCAAGGAAGGCTATGCCGGAAACAATCATGCCGGTAGACATGAAACCGGGCAAAACTATCCGGCTGCAAGGGCAGCGTATGATGATGATGAGGAGGAGATGCCTCCACCAAGGTACCGGCAGGCAAGGGCCGCGGCACCAGAACGTTACGATGAAGCCGATTCTACAAGACCGGCAGCATACCGGAACCCGTTGGGGGAACGCTTGGGAGAGAGATACTTACCGGAACGGGATGCGAGGCACCGTCTGGATAGAGTGTACTTGTCAGAAATGATCGAGGAGGAAGGTCCTCCAGGTCCAAAGTGCTTTGGCCCAAGAATCATGAGAGAAAAACCACCAGTTCGCAACTTTACGTTGCCCCGTGACACAAAAACATACGATGGCACTACGAAGCCGGAAGATTGGCTCGCGGATTACGTGACCGCGGTATACGTCGCAGGCGGTGGAGGAACCGTAGCAGGAGGAGGAAACCGGCGTTGGGCCGTGAGGATCATACCATCGTTTTTGGTTGGACCGGCAAGAATCTGGCTAAACAACTTGCCGGCAGGAAGCATAAATGGCTGGCTGGATTTTGAGGAGGCTTTTGTGAGCAATTTCAGCAGCACCTATCAAAGGCCAAACAGGCCGCAGCAACTTGCTCTGTGTGTGCAGCGCCCGAACGAAACAGACCGGGATTATCGGGCCCGGTGGAACACCACAAGGAACTCCCGTGAAGGGGTAATCGAGGCACAGTGCCATTGCTTGGTTTAGCAATGGGTGCAGAAGAGGTTCGCCGTTGTGGCAAAAGCTGCAGCGGAACATGCCGACAACGTTGGCGGAGATGATACGTGTGGCGGATAGCTATGCGTTGGGAGACCCAACGCAGCCGGCAGATGCAACCTGAACCGGAACAGCTACGCCAAGAGCAACACCGGGATAACCGGAATAACAAAAGAAGAGAAGATTTTCCGGATCGAAGGTATGGTCCGCAGCAAGTTGCTGCTGTGCAGGAAAACTCTGAGGCCAGCGGCAGTCAGAGACAAAGAACCGGATCGCAGCCGTGGGCGGGTCCAAAGAAACAATGGGTGGAAAAGAAACCCTGGGTCCAGAAAAGAAACTGGCAAGAACCCGCAAAATACACCATGGAAGCTGCCATGGACCAAACCATGCCGGTGGCACACACCGAATCCGGCACACCCGTCAAACCATCCGACGAAGGATTGTACCCGGACCAAGTACTTGATGCAAAAGGGAACGGTAAAAGATGCACAGCCACCACAAGACATGCCGCGGCAAGCAACAGCTACCGCCGCCACCCCCACTTACCGGGCAAACGCCTTACCGGTGCCGCCAAACCGGCAGCAGTATCAGCAAGTTAACCGGGTGGAACAAGATGATAACCAACCACCTCCACCGGCACCTTTAGGCCGGAATGTTTACGAAGACCCACATTTGTGCTGTGTTGTCTTTGTCACTGAGCCAACAGACAGGCAAAGTGTACACCGCCGCTCCATGGAGGTCAATGCTGTGATGCCGGCAGTTCCCAAATACATGATGTGGTCCAATCAGGAAATTACCTGGTCATCTAAGGATCACCCTAAGATCATGCCGAATCCGGGTGGATATGCTCTTGTTGTGGACCCAATCATGAAAGGGCCGCAAACTCGAGTGAAGTTCAGCAAGGTGCTGATAGACAATGGCAGCAAGCATCAACATCATGTACAAGCACACCATGCATACCCTGGGCATAACGTAAAACATGCTTCAGCCCACGCACACGACTTTCCATGGAATCGTTCCGGGTTTGTCCTCGCGCACCGGTTGGAAAAGTCCGGTGGATGTGTCGTTTGGAGGACGTGACAATTGCCGGGTTGAGAACCCGGAGTTTGAGGTGGTGGACTTAGATAGTCCGTACCATGCTTTGCCGGGGAGACCGGCGCCGGCGGCCTTCATGGCCTCGACCCACACGGCGTATCTCAAGATGAAGATGCCGGCACCTCGTGGACCTCTAACCGTGGTGGGAAACTACAAGATCTCGCTGGAAACAAGCATCCGCCGGATCGAACCTAGCGGAATCGCTGGTGATCGCGGAGGAAAAAGAAGGATGCAAACCGCAGGTTGCGCTCGCTCAGTCCTCACAGTTGAGCTTAGCGGCAATGAGTGCAAGTCTGAGCGCTCCGGCGTTTAAACCGACAAAGGAGACAAAGGACATCGTGCTGGACCCGGCTTTCCCTGAGCGTACCGTTCGTATCGGTGCCGGCCTCAGTGAGGCATAGGAAAGCGCGCTCGTCAGCTTCCTCCGTGAGAATCGGAATATCTTTGCCTCGGTCTACCGATGACTTGGTAGGTGTTCCGAGGGAGCTGGCTGAGCACTCTCTAAACGTTCGGAAAGATGCCAAGCCGGTGCGACAACCATTGCGCCGGTTCGCTGAAGATAGGAGGAAGATCATTGGAGAAGAGGTGACAAAGATGCTGGTTGCCGGTTTCATTGTGGAAGTCACGCATACCGAGTGGCTAGCCAATCCGGTGATGGTTGAAAAGAAGAAGGACGAGAACCTGGAGGCAAAGGCTCCGAAGGTGTGGCGCATGTGCATCGACTACACCAACCTCAACAAGGCTTGCCCAAGAGACCCTTTTCCTTTACCGCGGATCGATCAAGTGATTGATTCCACCGCTGGGTGTGAGTTGTTGTCTTTCCCGGATGCGTACTCCGGTTTCCACCAAATCCCCTTGAAAAAGGAAGATCAAATAAAAACTGCGTTCATTACCCCGCACGGGGCTTACCGCTATATCACTATGCCTTTTGGTTTGCGCAACGCCGGTGCAACGTACCAGCGCTGTATGCAAAAATGTTTGTTTGATCAAATCGGAAAAAATGTGCAGGTGTATGTGGATGACATCGTGATAAAAACTAAGGTAAAAGATACCCTAATAGATGATATCCGGCAAACATTTGATAACTTAAGAAGGTTCCGGATGAAACTCAATCCGGCAAAATGTACTTTCGGTGTCCCTGCCGGCAAGCTGCTGGGTTTCCTTGTCTCAAGCCGAGGCATTGAGGTCAATCCGGTAAAGATCCGGGCAATCGAGAGAATGACGGTACCACAGGATCTGAAGGACATACAAAAGTTTACGGAAGCTTAGCATCGCTAAGCCGGTTCATAAGCAGGTTAGGAGAAAAGGCCTTGCCGTTGTATGCCTTAATGAGAAAATCCGATAAGTTCGTCTGGACCCCTCAGGCAGACGCAGCATTCAAGGAGCTGAAAACGATGTTAGCTACCGCGCCAATATTGGCTTCGCCGTTGGAAAGAGAGCCGATGTTGTTATACATAGCAGCAACCAACCGGGTCGTGAGTGTTGTTGTGGTAGTGGAAAGAGAAGAGGAAGGAAAAACCGTCCAGCAGGCCGGTATACTACCCGAGCGAGGTGCTCTCCCTCTCAAAGCAAAACTACCCGCACTTCCGTAAAATGACCTATGGCGTGTTTATGGCCGCCACAAAACTCAAGCATTACTTCGAGGAACATCCTATGAAGGTGGTGAGTGAAGCACCCATCTCCGATATCATGTGCAACAAGGACGCCAGCGGCAGGATTGCTAAATGGGCAATACAGATATCACCGTATGTTCCGGTGTACGAAAGAAGAGACGCCATCAAGTCGCAAGCTTTAGCTGATTTTTTGGTTGATTGGGCGGAAATGCAGTACAAGCCCCTGGATCGAAGACTCGGAATACTGGAAGATGCACTTTGATGGATCCAAGCTCAAGGAGGGCCTAGGTGCCGGTGTGGTGCTAACCTCACCAAGGGGAGATCATCTCCGGTATGTTTTACAAGTGCATTTCAGGGCATCAAACAATGTCGCTGAGTATGAAGCCTTGATCCATGGGCTTAAGGTCGCAAAAGAAATCGGTGCACACCGGATCATTTGCTATGGAGATTCAGACCTTGTGGTGCAGCAGTTGTTCCGGGATTGGGACGCAAAAGATGCCAACATGGCCTCGTACCGGTTTCACGTGCAAAAGATTGCCGGCTTCTTCGAAGGCTGTGAATTTCACCATGTACCGCGTGCGTAAAATGAAGCCGCGGATGCTTTGTCCAAGATAGGCTCATCCCGACAAGAAATTCCTCCCGGAATAGCCTTGGCACACCTGAGGGTACCATCAATCAAGCCAAGTCCAGAGTCGGAATCAATTTTTGTACCGGAGTCACACATTGTGCCAATGGATATCGATGAAGGGAACCCGGGGACTGCTCCGGCAAGCTCGGGACCGCTCCGCAGTTCGGGACCGTCCGTAAGCTCGGGACTGCCGTACCCATACCGGAAGAAATGATGCTCGGTAGATAGCATGGACATAGACGCACCGGTATTCTTGGTTCGAGAGACTCCGTCCTGGGTTAAACCTATTAAGGAATTCCTGATCAACGGCACCTTGCCGGCCGACGAAAATGAATCAAGGAGAATCCAAAGAAGGTCCAAGGCGTATACGTTCATCAATGGTGAAGTGTACAAGAGAAGCGTTACCGGTGTCCTTCAAAGATGTGTGGAACCGGAAGAAGGGAAAGAAATGCTTGAGGAAATTCACCAAGGAGAATGTGGGCACCATGCCTCATCAAGGGCGCTGGTAGCAAAAGTATTCCGGCATGGGTTTTATTGGCCCACTGCTTTGGAGAACGCCGAGGATTTGGTAAGAAAATGCAACGGGTGCCATAGGTACGCCAAGCAAAATCATACCCCAGCGTCCGGTTTAAAGACAATACCATTAACATGGCCGTTCGCCGTTTGGTGCCTTGACATGGTTGGCCCATTCAAGACTGCAAGAAGCAGCATGACCCACATCTTGGTTATGGTGGATAAGTTCACCAAATGGGTAGAAGTGAAACCTGTCGCAAAATGTGATGGGCACACAGCAGTGAAGTTCTTGAAAGATGTCATTTTGCGGTATGGATACCCGCACAGCATTATTACTGACAATGGAACCAACTTTGCTCAAGGTGAGTTCAAAAGGTTTTGTGAGGATAAGAATATCCGGTTGGATTTGTGCTCGGTGGCACACCCACAAGGCAACGGCCAAGTGGAAAGAATGAATGCTTTGGTACTCTCCGGTATCAAACCCAGACTCATTGACGCAGTGGAAAAATCACCAGGGTGTTGGCTTGATGAGATACCATCAGTGCTGTGGAGTATAAGAACAACTCCAAACCGGTCTACCGGATACACTCCGTTCTTCATGGTTTATGGAGCGGAAGCGGTCATACCAACCGACATCATCCATGATTCACCAAGAGTACAGCTCTATACCGAGCAAGAGGTCAAAGAGGCCGGAGAAAATGATGTGGACTTGCTAGAAGAAGCAAGAGAGCTAGCTTTGGCAAGAACAGCCATTTACCAACAGAAACCTCGTACGCTATCATGACCGGAAAGTTAATCCAAGAGTTTTCCGGGAAGGAGATCTTGTGCTTCGCCTAGTGCAGCGCACTGAAGGCCGGCATAAGCTCTTGCCACCTTGGGAAGGTCCCTTCATTGTAAGCAAGGTGCTTCACAATGATGCATACTACCTAATTGATGCACAGGAGTGGAAAGAAGGAAAGGCGGACAAGTCCGGAGAGGAGAGCAAGCGTCCATGGAACGTAGCTCTGTTGCGTCCTTTCTACTCTTGAAGTGGTGGTGTAAGAAGTTCCTTTTTGTACCTTATATGCTATGAATAAAAGATGCCGGAACATTGAATGAGTCTCGGGGACTACCCCAATAAGATTGCATGTAACTTGTCTATTTTTTCAGTTTACCGGTTGCTTATTGAACGTTTTTTCTTTCCGGTTTAGTAGTGTGCTAAATCCTACCGGAGTCTTCGACTCGCTGTTGTCCGCAAACCGGCTTCATGGCAAGCAAGATAAACCGGTAGGAGATAAGCACATGAACTGCGAAAAGGGAGAGCAGGAAAGAACAATCCGGAAAATCTAACTAACCCCGGCTAAACCGGTTTTTTGCAAAATTTCAAAGTTATTTCTAAGTTCAAGAAGATGCTTGTTTGGTGAAAGAACCTTGTGCTCATACGCCAAAGAACGCCCAGAGAAGGCAGGCAGAGCCAAGGCAAAAGAACCAAGTATGCATCAAATTGGATGCGGAAACAATTGGGAAATCTTTGCAGTGCAGGATAAAAGCAGAACCAAAAGGCAAATGTGCTAAAGCAAACTTAGAAATACTTAGCTACCGGTATAACTTACCGGCAGAAAATGTTGTACGGCAACCACAAGCGAACTTAAGGTTTTACATCATAAGCCCCGGCATACCGGGGCAGAATTTAACAAACATTGTTTTTGAGGCAAGCAGGGCCAACAGATAGATCACAGGCAAACATTTGATAAAAGGTCATCAGGCAGCGGGGGCGTCGGGTGGAGCGGCACCGGCCTCGGCATCTTCAGGGGGAGCAGCGCCGGCTTCGGGAGCTTCCGGCGGCACGTCCTCGGCGGCCTCATCTTCATCTCCCTCGTCTTCTTCTTCCTCATCGCTGAGGTAGTCCTTGACGCCAGGAGGAGGAGGGATGAAGGTGCGGACTTCGGCATACTCAGCAAGCCGGTATGCCCGGTCCTGCCGCTTCGCGGCGAGCGCCGGATCCGTGTCCGTAGGAGCATCTGCGCGTACGCCTTGGAGAGCATCCAGATCCAGAGCAGGGTACCATGAGCACGCGGAGCGCAGCGCCGTGTCAGCTCCAGCACGAGCCGCGGAGCATTGCCACTCACGGATCCGGTGCCCGGCATCCTTGAGCCGGTTGGCAGTGAGCGTGATGTTCTCCGGCAGCTCCTCCTCAGGCCACAACACCTTGAAGATTTGGATGGCGGCAGTTGGCAGGTCGGCAAGAAGCCGGTCGACGCAGCGCATGTGTTGGACCCGCGCTGAGAGGGCGACAAGATAGTCGTACCCATCCCAGTGCGCGTCCATATTGGGAAATTCCCGCGCAATCCGATCCTCCCTCACCTTCTTCACGGCATAGACCTGAGATTCCGGGAAATGCTCTGAGGAAGAAGCAAGGAAAAAGCATAAGCATGAGATACCGGAAGAAAGTATGTCGGAAAAAGCAAGGAACAAAGATGCATTTTCAAAAGAAGAAAGCTTATAAGCGAAAAAAGGGGCAAGGCAGGAACTTACGGAGAGCAAGCGCATCTATCTTCATAACCAACCGATCGTATTCCCGGTGATCAGTGGTCATGGTCTCAATGAGGCGCTCCGCCGCTTTCCGCGCCTTCCTCTCCTCATCTAGCTCTGCCGTCAAAACGGTGTTGGAGTTCGTGGAGTCCTCCACAACCTCCGCCAACCTGGCCTCAGCTGCAACCTGGGCGTCCTTCAAGGCTTGCTCATGCCGGAGCGCGGCTTGTATGGCCTGTTCCTTAAGCTCCCCCAAGGCGGTCTTCTGGGCCTCCAGCGCCTCGTTGTGCTCCTTGAGGAGCTGCTCCTTCTCGCCTAAGTACCGGAAAGAAAAGTCTTAGCAAGCAACAATAGAAAGGAAGGTTAGCAGAAAAAGAAAGGATGGTACCTTGAAGCTTGGTAACCTGGGCCTTCAGGGCCTCGAGGCTAGCTTCCGGAACAACTGTTAAACAAAAGAATGCGTAGATATCAAAGAAGGAAACATTCCGGTGAAAAGATGCCGGAGGAAAAAGAAACAAAACAAACCTTGGCAGTGGCCGTGGGCCTCAAGCAAGGTCCCGATGCTCCCACGTAAGCTCCTCAAAGAGTTGCTTCCGGCGTCGCAGAGTGCTCGTTCAAAGGAAGGTGGTTGTGAGAAAGAAAGAAACAAGGTTTCAACCCGAAACTCGGGACTGGCAGTGCCGGTTTCATGCTAAGCTTTTAAGATGAGTTTTGCGCTAAGAACAAAGTTCTTAACCCGAAACTCGGGGACTAGCAGTGCCGGTTTTACGCTAAGTTTTTAAGTTAAGTTTTGTGCTAAGAGCTGCGCTCTCACCACAAAACTCGGGACCGGGAGAATAGACAAGATCCGGAAAGAAAAGAAACCGGCATCAACGAAGTTATAAAAGAGAGTTAGTAAAACTTACCACCACATTGTTGGTAGCATCGTACCGTGCACTCGTCGAACTCTTTCACGGCGCGTTTAAGCCGCGTGAAATGTTCTTCGCTGGACCGAGCCCCGGCAGGATCCGGTGCCGGAAGGCGATCCTTCCCCAGTGCCGCGGGTTGAAGCGGAGATATCCGCCTCATTCCACTTCCGGGCATAGGGGAGAAGGTGCCCCGTGTCCTTGCCCGCGCGCTTCAGATCAACAATCCGGCCCAGGAGGCCGGTGGGCTTGTCCTGTGCAGCGAGGGCAGCAGGGCCGACGTGCAGCACCACGTCCCCTGAGCCGCCTGAGGCGGCGCCCTCCACAGCCTTGCCACGGGAAGCCCCGGGCTTGAGGAACTTGGTGATCTTGGGGGTCCCGGACGGCGCCGGTTGCTTGGCCGCGGAAGGTCCTTGGCTGGGCGGCGGTGTCGGCGTGGCCTCGGGAGGAGGAGAAAATACCGGCGCGGAAGTATCCGGCGCGGTGGGGGAAGAGCTTGGCTGTTTCTTCTTCTTCTTCGGGGGGGAGGAACCAGAGGTTCCGCCTGCCCGGCATCAGTCTGGCCGGCGCCGATGTTGCTGGCGCCGGTATCTTGAGTCTCTGGAGGGGAGGTGAGGTCCTCCTCCGCGCGGTGATCTGGAGGTGTTGGGGCCGCGCGCCCGAACTTGTAGTGCCTCCCGAAGGGGAGGCAGAGGTGTTGCCGGCACCGGATGGTACCGGACTTGAGTGAGGAGGAGGAGTTGAAGTCCTCGCGGAGCCGGCGGAGCCGGAGGAGCCAAGCTCAAGCGCAGGGCTGAAAGAAAGGAAAAAGAGAACGAGTTGGAAAAAAGCAACCGGAGAAGAACTCGGTGGAAACAAAGAGAGTATAAAGAGAAATAAAAACTTACCCGGAAGACATCGGCATCCGCCTCTGCTTGTAGCGCTTGGTGCCAACCTGCTTCCCTCCTATGACTTCAGTCCGAGGACGTTTGCCAGAGGGAGCATGGCCGGGGCCGGCGTCGCCGGGCCGGGGATCACTCTTCGGCCTTCGGCCATGAGGTTATCCAAGAACTCATCCCCAACCTCGGCTTGCGGAGGAGGCACATGCTCATGGACCCGTGGGTTGTTGCCGTCCGAGGGAATGTCTACAGTAATGGAAATAACAAAAAGAGCATAAGAAAACGAACGGAAAAGCTACCTCAAGTATGGTCAAATCATCGACGAACCAGCTGGTTCCGGCGGAGACTTGCCGAGGCGGGAAGCTGGAGTCCGGCCCATCCTTAGATCCAGCCAATGAATGACAGGATCCGGATCGTACTTGTCCAGGGGCCTCTTCTGGACAGGGCCTCGCCGGTCTGAATCAATCCGGGGGAAGCGGGCCTTGGCCTGAAAACAAAGGAAGAAAGAAAGATTAGACACAAGTGCAAAAGTTACCGGTAATACGACCTGAGCCGCATATCTTCTTACATCTTTGGACGGAGGATTCCCGGCGCCGAGAGGGCAAAGGCCCCACTCCCGCTCATCCGGCATGTCCGTTTGGCAGATTTGGCTTGCCTTTAGGACCACGTCCTTTTTGCTCAAGGCCAGGCCGGTGATCTTGGTGGGATCACCGGGGCCGTACATCTCACTAATCTTGTGAGCGCGCTGCTGGAGGGGAAGCACCCGGCGGCTGATGAAGGTGCGGATGATATCGTCGGAACAGATGTTGGTGTCCTTCATCAACCTCAGCATGAAGCGCACCACCCGGTTCGTCTCGGCATGATCCGTACCGGGGTTGTACTGCCAATTGGTCTTGGCGGGCGGCGCCGGGTTGAACGCCGGCAAGTTGATGAGGTCCTCGTCGCCCGCGTTCTTCACATAAAAGAACGTCGTCTGCCACAACCGGCAGGACTCGAGGCCGTTGAACTTAAAAGGGGCTCCTTGGCGGGAGCCGATGATGCGAGACCCGCATTGAACGGGGGTTTGGGCTTAGGAATGTCCTTGCCCCGGACCGAGTTGATCCGGAGGGAGAAAAGCGGGCAAACGTCTCTCGAGCGGGACGAATGCCAATGTAGCCCTCCATGAAGGCCACAAAACAAGAAAGGTAAAAAACGGCGTTGCCGGGAAGGTGGTGAGGTTGAAGGCGATAGAAGTCGAGGAATTGACGAAAGAAATCAGAGGCAGGAAGGCCGAAGCCACGCTCAAAATGAGCAAGGAAAACAACAGCTTCACCGGGTTCGAGCACCGGTTGGATCTCGTCGCCTGGAGGCCGGCAGATGACTCCTTCCGGAATCCTCCTAGACCGGTAGAGCCAGTCGATCTCATACTGGGTCACGTCGGAACCTCTCCAGGCTCCGCGTGTCTTGTCCTTTCCGGAGGCCCGGCTAGATGTGCCGGCCTCTTGTTTCCGGCCGGATGCCCGATCCATCCGGGCGAGGTCTTCGGTTAACCCGTCGGAAGTGCTACTACCTTGGTTGCTAGAGGTGGCAGCGGGGAGAGACCCTTCGCTAGACATAAGGATCTAGGAGATGCCGAAATCTACCGAGAAACAGTTTTCCCCAAACGGACCCTCGCGCGAAGATCTACGAGTAAGAGGAAAAGCAAAACAAAGAACGGATAAATACTCTACCGCCCCCAAGATCCGAAGTGCAAGAAAGAAAGGGGTAAAGGCGCATCGGGCCTAACCTGAGGCGGCGGAGTCGCGGAGGAAGAGGTTCGCCGGAGGAACGGCAAGCCTGCGGCCAGCGAGGAAGTCCGTCGACGGCGAGGCGGAGAAGTTCTCGAAGAAGCACGAATGCAGCGGACGCGGAGAGCGCGCTGCAGAGGGTTCCCGCACGAGGAGGTCCGGCGGAACGGCGGCGTGAGTTCGCCGGGCGACGGGCTCGAGCGAGCGGCGGCGGACGGAGAACGGTGAAGGCACGGAGTCGAAGAGCACTGTGCGCGAGGAAGTGGAGAATGCGAGAAGAGGAAGAAGGGGCGGCGGTTGCGCTTATAAAGAAGAAGGGGAGTGGGCTGAAAACCGCTGGGCCGTGGCGGTTCGCCTCGCGGCCCGCGGCGGTTCGCACCATGGGCCGCCACGTGTCGGAGAAATACACGCGAAAAGACAAGAGGCCGCACGGAGGCACACAGGAGATCCAGAACGGCTAGTGGGATCCGCAGCGGTGCATTAAATGGGCGCGCGGGAGTCGAAGCGAAATGACAACTGACACTGGCGCGTCAGTCACAGTGCGCATGTCTCTGTCAGGCGCGGGGCCCGAGATATTCTCGACTTCGCCGAGGAGGTGTTTAATGGTTAAGATACCGGAAGACAAGATACCGGGGAATGACTTACGAGGAAAAGATAAGGAAGATCCGGGCAAAGATGCCGGACCCGAGCCTAACGCCGGATGGATCAAACCGGTATCCAAAGACGTAAGAACCTCGGCATGGTCTCGTTGGATAGAATCCGCCGACTATACCAGCTTCGGGGACTAATGTTGGGGGGATGACCCCCGGTATGCCAAAGGCATGCCAAACCGGATGGTTTGAGCCATCGAGATACCGGTTAGACGTTCATGCCGGAGTCTAAGATAGGCGTTTGGCTGAACAAAGCTAGCCGGTATCCTCATAAGAGGGATACCGGAACCGGATAGAAAAGGTACCGGGCCACCGGAAGGAAGGGCTTGTCGGCAAAGCTGGTCAAAGATTCTCTCCAGCAGCTAGAAGACAAAGATGAGCTAAGCAAAGTAACTTTAGACGAAGGGCCGACGATAAAGAGAAGGATGACGGTCAAAGAAGCCGGAGGACGTCGCGCCCCGATTAAAGAGGACTCCGGTGTCATCTATGATTAAAGTAGCTTTGTAAAGTAGTTTGTCTAGTCAAAGATGCCATTAGGGTTTCTTCCAATGTAAGCCACCCTCTCCCCTATATAAGGAGAGGGGGTACCGCCTCCTACATGCGCGAGACCACGGAGATAGAGAAAACCCGTAACTTGTAACTTGTGTGAATCAATGAACATGGTGATCTAGAGCGAGTTCTTCCTTGTGTCTTTCTTCTTCAACCTCTGGCCCTGGCCAAGTTCTTGAGGAAACCATCCGGAAGTTCATCACACCTGATCACAAACCCTCCCCCGAATCCTCTTGCGTCCATTCGGCCCCAACTTAAGCCATCCTATGGCATCTCGTCTCGTTCACCACGACGAC
>NC_061512.1:200064432-200112316 GCF_022539505.1 Lolium rigidum
ACCTTTACACACGTGGGACAAGGAGTCTCCGGAGATCACATAAGTAAAACTCACTTGACTAGCATAATGACATCTAGATTACAAGTATCATCATATGAATCTCAATCATGTAAAGCAGCTCATGAGATTATTGTATTGAAGCACATAGGAGAGAGATGAACCACATAGCTACCGGTACAGCCCAGAGCCTCGATGGAGAACTACTCCCTCCTCATGGGAGCGGCAGCGGTGATGAAGATGGCGGTGGAGATGGCAGCGGTGTCGATGGAGAAGCCTTCGGGGGCACTTCCCCGCTCCGGCGAGGTGCGGAACAGAGACTCTGTCCCCCGGATCTTGGCTTCGCGATGGCGGCGGCTGCGGAAGGTTTTCCGTATCGTGGTTTTTCGCCTCGGGGTTTTCGCGACGGAGGCTTTAAGTAGGCGGAAGGGCGAGTCGGGGGCTAACGAGGGGCCCACGCTATAGGTCGGCGCGGCCGAGGCTTGGGCCGCGCCGCCCTATAGCTTGGCCACCTCGTGGCCCCACTTCGTGTGTTCTTCGGTCTTCGGAAGCTCCGTGGAAAAATAGGGCCACGGGTCTTGATTTCGTCCGATTCGAGAATATTTCGTTACTAGGATTTACGAAACCAAAAACAGCGAGAAAACGGAAGCGGCACTTCGGCATCTTGTTAATAGGTTAGTTCCGAGAAAATGCACGAATATGACATAAAGTGTGCATAAAACATGTAGGTATCATCAATAATATGGCATAGAACATAAGAAATTATCGATACGTCGGAGACGTATCAAGCATCCCCAAGCTTAGTTCTGCTCGTCCCGAGCGGGTAAAACGATAACAAAGATAATTTACGAAGTGATATGCCATCATAACCTTGATCATACTATTTGTAAACATATGTAGTGAATGCAGCGATCAAAACAATGGTAATGACATGAGTAAACAAGCTGAATCATAAAGCAAAGACTTTTCATGAATAGTACTTCAAGACAAGTATAATAAGTCTTGCATAAGAGTTAACTCATAAAGCAATAAATCAAAGTAAAGGTATTGAAGCAACACAAAGGAAGATTAAGTTTCAGCGGTTGCTTTCAACTTGTAACATGTATATCTCATGGATAATTGTCAACATAGAGTAATATAACAAGTACAATATGCAAGTATGTAGGAATCAATGCACAATTCACACAA
Source organism: Lolium rigidum (assembly GCF_022539505.1). NCBI lineage: Eukaryota > Viridiplantae > Streptophyta > Magnoliopsida > Poales > Poaceae > Lolium > Lolium rigidum. The sequence goes on from NC_061512.1 coordinate 200,065,618, forward strand.
GTGTTTGCTTCTTGAGGTGGAGAGAGATAGGTGGACTGACTCAACATAAAAGTAAAAGAGAATGGTCCTTCAAAGAGGAAAGCATCGATTGCTATATTTGTGCTAGAGCTTTTATTTTGAAAACATGAAACAATTTTGTCAACGGTAGTAATAAAGCATATGAGTTATGAAAGTTATATCTTACAAGTTGCAAGTCTCATGCATAGTATACTAATAGTGCCCGCACCTTGTCCTAATTAGCTTGGACTACCGGATCTTTGCAATGCACATGTTTTAACCAAGTGTCACAATGGGGTACCTCCATGCCGCCTGTACAAAGGTCTAAGGAGAAAGCTCGCATTTTGGATTTCTCGCTTTTGATTATTCTCAACTTAGACATCCATACGGGACAACATGGACAACGAGATAATGGACTCCTCTTTAATGCATAAGCATGTGGCAACAATTATTATTCTCATATGAGATTGAGGATATATGTCCAAAACTGAAACTTCCACCATGATTCATGGCTTTAGTTAGCGGCCCAATGTTCTTCTCTAACAATATGCATGCTCCAACCATAAAGGTGGTAGATCTCTCTTACTTCGGACAAGACGAACATGCATAGCAACTCACATGATATTCAACAAAGAATAGTTGATGGCGTCCCCGTAAACATGGTTATCGCACAACAAGCAACTTAATAAGAGATAAAGTGCATAAGTACATATTCAATACCACAATAGTTTTTAAGCTATTTGTCCCATGAGCTATATATTGCAAAGGTGAATGATGGAATTTTAAAGGTAGCACTCAAGCAATTTACTTTGGAATGGCGGATAAATACCATGTAGTAGGTAGGTATGGTGGACACAAATGGCATAGTGGTTGGCTCAAGGATTTGGGATGCATGAGAAGTATTCCCTCTCGATACAAGGTTTAGGCTAGCAAGGTTATTTGAAACAAACACAAGGATGAACGGTACAGCAAAACTCACATAAAAGACATATTGTAAACATTATAAGACTCCATACCGTCTTCCTTGTTGTTCAAAACTCAATACTAGATGTTATCTAGACTCTAGAGAAACCAAATATGCAAACCAAATTAGCAAGCTCTAAGTATTTCTTCATTAATGGGTGCAAAGTATATGATGCAAGAGCTTAAACATGAGCACAACAATTGCCAAGTATCAAATTATCCAAGACATTTTTAGAGTTACTACATGTAGTATTTTCCAATTCCAACCATATAACAATTTAACGAAGAAGAAACTTCGCCATGAATACTATGAGTAGAGCCTAAGGACATATTTGTCCATATGCTACAGCGGAGCGTGTCTCTCTCCCATAAAGTGAATGCTAGGATCCATTTTATTCAAACAAAACAAAAAACAAAAACAAACCGACGCTCCAAGCAAAGTGCATAAGATGTGACGGAATAAAAATATAGTTTCAGGGGAGGAACCTGATAATGTTGTCGATGAAGAAGGGGATGCCTTGGGAATCCCCAAGCTTAGATGCTTGAGTCTTCTTAAAATATGCAGGGGTGAACCACCGGGGCATCCCCAAGCTTAGAGCTTTCACTCTCCTTGATCATATTGCATCATACTCCTCTCTTGATCCTTGAAAACTTCCTCCACACCAAACTCGAAACAACTCATTAGAGGGTTAGTGCATAATAAAAATTCACATGTTCAGAGGTGACACAATCATTCTTAACACTTCTGGACATTGCATAAAGCTACTTGGACATTAATGGATCAAAGAAATTCATCCAACATAGCAAAAGAGGCAATGCGAAATAAAAGGCAGAATCTGTCAAAACAGAACAGTCCGTAAAGATGGATTTTATTAGGCCACCAGACTTGCTCAAATGAAAATGCTCAAATTGAATGAAAGTTGCGTACATATCTGAGGATCATGCACGTAAATTGGCTTAATTTTCTGAGCTACCTACAGGGAGGTAGACCCAGATTCGTGACAGACAAAGAAATCTGGAACTGCGCAATAATCCAAATCTAGTACTTACTTTACTATCAAAGACTTTACTTGGCACAAAAAAACTCAAAACTAAGATAAGGAGAGGTTGCTACAGTAGTAAACAACTTCCAAGACACAAATATAAAACAAAGTACTGTAGCAAAATAACACATGGGTTATCTCCCAAGAAGTTCTTTCTTTATAGCCATTAAGATGGGCTCAAGCAGTTTTAATGATGCACTCGCAAGAAATAGTATTTGAAGCAAAAGAGAGCATCAAGAGGCAAATTCAAAACATATTTAAGTCTAACATGCTTCCTATGCATAGGGATCTTGTAAATAAACAAGTTCATGAGGAGCAAAGTAACAAGCATAGGAAGATAAAACAAGTGTAGCTTCAAAAATTTCAGCACATAGAGAGGCATTTTAGTAACATGAAAATTTCTACAACCATATTTTCCTCTCTCATAATAACTTTCAGTAGCATCATGAGCAAACTCAACAATATAACTATCACATAAAGCATTCTTATCATGAGTCTCATGCATAAAATTATTACTCTCCACATAAGCATAATCAATTTTATTAGTAATAGTGGGAGCAAATTCAACGAAGTAGCTATCATTATTATTCTCATCAAGTGTAGGAGGCATAGTATAATCACAACAAAATTTACTCTCCGCAGGTAAGTGGCATCAAAAGACCACTATCATTATAATCATCGAAATAGGAGGCAAAGTATCATCAAAGAAAATTTTCTCCTCAATGCTTGGGGGACTAAAAAGATCATGAAAACCAGCTTCCCCAAGCTTAGAACTTTCTATACTATTATCAACAATGGTGTTCAAAGCGTTCATACTAATATTACTACCAGACATGCAAATAAGATTTCATAGGTTTTTTAATTTTCGCATCAAACAATCCATGTTTTAAATCAGGAAATAGAATAAGAAGCTCATTGTTGTCCATTATGCAAAACTAGTGTAAACAAGAAACAACAAGATGCAATTGCAGGATCTAAAGGAAATAGCTTCGAGCACAAACACAATGGCGCCAGAAAAGTACTGTACCTGGGACCGGAGTATGAGTGCCTTTTTACCTTTCCTCCCCGGCAACGGCGCCAGAAAAGTGCTTGATGTCTACGGGAGCTTCTATTCTTGTAGACAGTGTTGGGCCTCCAAGAGCAGAGGTTTGTAGAACAGCAGCAAGTTTCCCTTAAGTGGATTACCCAAGGTTTATCGATCTCATGGAGGAAGAGGTCAAAGATATCCCTCTCATGCAACCCCGCAACCACAAAGCAAGAAGTCTCTTGTGTCCCCAACACACCTAATAGGTGCACTAGTTCGGCGAAGAGATAGTGAAATACAGGTGGTATGAATAAGTAGTAGCAACGGCACTGGAAAAGTGCTTTGCCCAGGACGAGTAAACAAGCGAGTAGTAACGCAACAGATGAGTAACGCAGCAAAGTAGTAACGCAGTAGAAACAGTAAACAAGCAGCGATAGCGATATTTAGGAACAAGGCCTAGGGATTACACTTTCACTAGTGGACACTCTCAACATTGATCACATAACAGAATAGATAAATGCATACTCTACACTCTTGTTGGATGATGAACACATTGCGTAGGATTACACGAACCCTCAATGCCGGAGTTAACAAGCTCCACAATAATGCTCATATTTTAGTAACCTTTAGTGTAAGATAGATCAAAAGACTAAACCAAGTACTAGCATAGCATGCACACTGTCACCTTCATGCATATGTAGGAGGAATAGATCACATCAATATTATCATAGCAATAGTTAACTTCGCAATCTACAAGAGATCATGATCATAGCATAAACCAAGTACTAACACGGTGCACACACTTGTCACCTTTGCACACATGCAGGAGGAATAAAACTACTTTAATAACATTGCTAGAGTAGCACATAGATAAATTGTGATACAAAACACATTGCAATCATAAAGAGATATAAATAAGCACTTCACTACGCCATTCATAACGAGTGAGTAAGTATTCTGTGAAATATAGCCTAAGAGACCCACACGGTGCACACACTGTCACCTTTACACACGTGGGACAAGGAGTCTCCGGAGATCACATAAGTAAAACTCACTTGACTAGCATAATGACATCTAGATTACAAGTATCATCATATGAATCTCAATCATGTAAAGCAGCTCATGAGATTATTGTATTGAAGCACATAGGAGAGAGATGAACCACATAGCTACCGGTACGGCCCCGAGCCTCGATGGAGAACTACTCCCTCCTCATGGGAGCAGCAGCGGTGATGAAGATGGCGGTGGAGATGGCAGCGGTGTCGATGGAGAAGCCTTCCGGGGCACTTCCCCGCTCCGGCAGGGTGCCGGAACAGAGACTCCTGTCCCCCGGATCTTGGCTTCGCGATGGCGGCGGCTCCGGAAGGTTTTCCGTATCGTGGTTTTTCGCCTCGGGGTTTTCGCGACGGAGGCTTTAAGTAGGCGGAAGGGCAGAGTCGGGGGCTAACGAGGGGCCCACGCTATAGGTCGGCGCGGCCAGGGCTTGGGCCGCACCGCCCTATAGCTTGGCCACCTCGTGGCCCCACTTCGTGTGTTCTTCGGTCTTCTGGAAGCTCCGTGGAAAAATAGGGCCCTGGGTCTTGATTTCGTCCGATTCCGAGAATATTTCGTTACTAGGATTTCTGAAACCAAAAACAGCAGAAAACAGGAACTGGCACTTCGGCATCTTGTTAATAGGTTAGTTCCAGAAAATGCACGAATATGACATAAAGTGTGCATAAAACATGTAGGTATCATCAATAATATGGCATAGAACATAAGAAATTATCGATACGTCGGAGACGTATCATGAATGCACCAATCCCTCTCCTCACCACCAAGGCAAGTGTCACTCATCTCCTATGTTTTCTATGCATGTAGTTTTTACTTAGTAGATATTGCATGTGTAGGATGTTTTCAAAGTATATGCTATGCTATGCTAATCCTATAGTCTTAGGATTTTCTCTAGTTTCCCTTAAGTTGCCATCGTAGGTAGTTTTGCTTAGCCATGCTATCAGATACGTGGTTGGTATATCATGATGAGATGTGATGAAGAAAAATATATTTTTGTTATAAATGAAAACAACTTGATGAATGAAACACCTGGGCGGGTTGGTACGAGTGGAGCGTCTGCACGGTGAAAATTGGTGGGGTCCGCCGCCCGAGAACAAAAGAGATTGGACAAGTTCTTTGTTTAGTAGCTTCTTGTACAGCCGCATGTCATATGGGCTCTGTCTTGACTAAGTAGGTTGTAGGGACATGTCCCGACGTGACCAGCAGATGTAGATGTGTAGGTTGGTACGGGTCCGTCCTGAGGGCTCAGGGCCTTACTTCCGAAAATAGTCTCGTCTTAGTCTCCTCCCAACCATTTGAGCAAAATGAGCATCATGGTGAAAAAGGGGCTGACTAAGTCGTGCGGGTAAAGTGTACAAACCTCTGCAGAGTGTTAAAAACTAAGTACTTAGCCGTGTCCCCGGTTACGGACAACTTTGAGCAATTGGACCTGGAGCTGTTGGAAGATCTCTCTCATCCCAATTTCATAATAAAACTTGATGGGTAAACTTGGGTAGCATTAAGCTGGACTCTAGTGTCTATCCCTGGTGAGCCAGCGTGATGAGAACTTGGGTTCATGCTTTTAGGGTTATATTTTCAAAGACAAATGATGTTTACAAAAGATAGGGAAAATGCCCGCTTTTCTGCAAAGAGCCTAAACTCCACCTGCCAAATATACATGTAGGTATTAGGCGCCATTTGTGTCCACTAAATAGTGACATCTTGCCAATACATTCAAAGTATTGACCAAATGTTTTTGGCTGTAACTTTACCTGTTGCAGATTTTCGACGAGTAAGGTTCGAATAGGGTTACGAGTCTATCCTCAACATGCTCGCCTGTGGCACATGAAGATGAAGGACTCCATGCTATATGTTTGTTCGTTGAAAAACTCTGATGTAACGCTAGCCTTGTGCTATGCAATTTGTAAGTCATTATGTAATTCTGGATCATACGATGTAATAAAGACCTTTGTTTCTTGGTATTACATCTTAAACTGTGTGTGCTAGCGATTGATCCAGGGACTAGCACAGTAAAGCACAGGGATCGGCACCCTACCGGGTGAGGTCACTACACTTACCTTGTGTAGCCCTTTCAGTGTGCCATTCAGAGTAGTTGATCATCATATTATCAAGAAGCTTTGTTGCCGCCCCCAAAGTGATGGACATAAAAGTACCTCCAGCAGCTGAATCCAATAGGTTCCGCGAAGAAAAATTTAATCCTGCATAGAAGGTTTGGATGATCATCCAAGTAGTTAGTCCATGGGTAGGGCAATTCTTTACCAAAGATTTCATTCTTTCCCATGCTTGAGCAACATGTTCATTATCCAATTGCTTAAAATTCATAATGCTACTTCTAAAAGATATAATTTTAACAGGAGGATAATATCTACCAATGAAAGCATCTTTACATTTAGTCCATGAATCAATACTATTCTTAGGCAAAGATAGCAACCAATCTTTAGCTCTTCCTCTTAAGAAGAAAGGAAACAATTTCAATTTTATAATGTCACCATCTACATCCTTATACTTTTGCATTTCACAAAGTTCAACAAAATTATTAAGATGGGCAGCAGCATCATCAGAACTAACACCGGAAAATTGCTCTCTCATAACAAGATTTAGTAAAGCAGGTTTAATTTCAAAAAATTCTGCTATAGTAGCGGAGTGGAGCAATAGGTGTGCATAGGAAATCATTATTATTTGTGCTAGTGAAGTCACACAACTTAGTATTCTCAGGAGTACCCATTTTAGCAGTAGTAAATAAAGCAAACTAAATAAAGTAAATGCAAGTAACTAATTTTTTTGTGTTTTTAATATAGAGAACAAACAAAGCAGTAAATAAAATAAAACTAGTAACTATTTTTTTGTATTTTTGATATAGAGAACAAACAAAGCAGTAAATAAAATAAAGTAAAGCAAGACAAAAACAAAGTAAAGAGATTGGATGTGGGAGACTCCCCTTGCAGCGTGTCTTGATCTCCCCGGCAACGGCGCCAGAAAAATCCTGCTGGCGTGCAGTTGACGTGGGAGATAGAAATCTTTGTGGTGCAACTTTTCTTCAGGTCCCCGGCAACGGCGCCAGAAAAATCCTTGCTGTTGGTGTGGTAGTTAACACACGTCCGTTGGGAACCCCAAGAGGAAGGTGTGATGCGTACAGCAGCGAGTTTTCCCTCAGTATGAAACCAAGGTTATCGAACCAGTAGGAGTCAAGGAACACGTGAAGGTTGTTGGTGACGGAGTGTAGTGCGGCGCAACACCAGTGATTCCGGCGCCAACGTGGAACCTGCACAACACAATCAAAGTACTTTGCCCCAACGTAACAGTGAGGTTGTCAATCTCACCGGCTTGCTGTAAACAAAGGATTAAACGTATGGTGTGGAAAATGATGTTTGTTTGCGAAGAACGGTAAAGAACAGAGTTTGCAGTAGATTGTATTTCAGATGTAAAAGAATGGACCGGGTCCACAGTTCACTAGTGGTGTCTCTCCCATAAGATAAATAGCATGTTGGGTGAACAAATTACAGTTGGGCAATTGACAAATAGAGAGGGCATAACAATGCACATACATATCACGATGACTACTATGAGATTTAATCAGGGCATTACGACAAAGTACATAGACCGCTATCCAGCATGCATCTATGCCTAAAAGGTCCACCTTCAGGTTAGCATCCGCACCCCTTCCAGTATTAAGTTGCAAACAACAGACAATTGCATTAAGTATGGTGCGTAATGTAATCAACACAAATATCCTTAGACAAAGCATTGATGTTTTATCCCTAGTGGCAACAGCACATCCACAACCTTAGAACTTTCCGTCGGTGTCCCGCATTCAATGGAGGCATGAACCCACTATCGAGCATAAATACTCCCTCTTGGAGTTACAAGTATCAACTTGGCCGAGCCTCTACTAGCAACAGAGAGCATGCAAGAACATAAACAACACATATATGATAGATTGATAATCAACTTGACATAGTATTCCATATACATCGGATCCCAACAAACACAACATGTAGCATTACAAATAGATGATCTTGATCATGATAGGCAGCTCACAAGATCTAACATGATAGCACAATGAGGAGAAGACAACCATCTAGCTACTGCTATGGACCCATAGTCCAAGGATGAACTACTCACACATCAATCCGGAGGCGGGCATGGTGATGTAGAGCCCTCCGGTGATGATTCCCCTCTCCGGCAGGGTGCCGGAGGCGATCTCCTGAATCCCCCGAGATGGGATTGGCTGCGGCGGTGTCTCTGGAACTTTTTCCGTATCGTGGCTCTCGGTGATAGGGTTTTCGCGACGAAGGCTATAAGTAGGCGGAAGGGCAGAGTCGGAGGGCTGACGAGGGGCCCACACCATAGGGCGGCGCGGGCCACTCCCTGGTCGCGCCGCCTTATGGTCTGGCCACCTCGTGGCCCCACTTGGTATCCCCTTCGGTCTTCTGGAAGCTTCGTGGAAAAATAAGACCCTGGGCGTTGATTACATCCAATTCCGAGAATATTTCCTTTGTAGGATTTCTGAAACCAAAAACAGCAGAAAACATCAACTGGCTCTTCGGCATCTCGTCAATAGGTTAGTGCCGGAAAATGCATATAAATGATGTAAAGTGTGTATAAAACATGTGAGTATCATCATAAAAGTAGCATGGAACATAAGAAATTATAGATACGTTTGAGACGTATCACTGGGCAATTGATAGAATATCGACCATACATGACAAGATGATTACTATGAGATTTGATTGGGCATTATAACATAATACATATACCATAATCTAACTGCGCCTATGACTAATAATCCACCTTCCGGTTATCGTCCCAACCCCTTTTAGTATTAAGTTGCAAGCAACAGAATACCACACTAAGCAATGTGTGTAAAGTAAACAATAGAATTACCCTCGGATAAAACATTGTTGTTTTCTCCCTAGTAGTAACAACACATCTACAATCTTAGAAGTTAATGTCACTCTCCCAGGAAACTAGAGGCATGAACCTACTATCGAGCATAAATACCCCCTCTTGGAGTCACAAGTATCCACATGGCCAGACCTTCCACTAGCAACGGAGAGCATGCAAGATCACAAATAACATATGGCATGAATATATAATCGATCTCAACATAGTATACAATATTCATCGGATCCCAGCAAACACAACATATATGATTACATAAAGATGATATTGATCATGTAGGGCAGCTCACAAGATCTATACATGAAGCACAAAGTGGAGAAGACAACCATCTAGCTGCTGCTATGGACCCATAGTCCAGGGATGAACTACTCACACATCACTAAGGAGGCGGGCATGGCGATATAGATGCCTCCGGTGATGACTTCCCCCTCCGGCAGGGCGCCGGGAAGAGCTTTAGAACCCCCCGAGATGAATTCTGCGATGGCGGCCGCTATGGAACTTTTCATGGATGGAGGCTCGGGTATCTAGGGTTTTCCCGAGAAGATGTATAAATAGGCGGAGAATTTAGGTCGGTGGGGTGCCTAGGGGCCCACACCCCCCTTGGTGCGGGCCAAGGCCAGGCCGCACCAAGGACAGGTATAACCGCCCTGTGGCACCTCTTCGACCCCCCTCTGGACTTCGTCTTCGTTTCGGTAAATATTGACTTCGGCTTTTGTTTCGTCCAATTATGAGAATATTTCATGTACAACTTTTATGAAATACAAAAAAAGCAGAAAACATGGATCTGGCATTGTGACATCTTGTTAATAAGTTAGTGCTGGAAATCATATAAAAGTGCAACGAAGTGTAAGCAAAACATATATGAATTGGTGTAAAACAAGCATGGAGCATCAAAAAATATAGATACGTTTGAGACGTATCAAACATCCCCAAGCTTAACTCCTGCTCGTCCTCGAGTAGGTAAGTGATAACAGAGATAATTTTTGAGGTGACATGAAGCCAACACAATCTTGATCAAGCATGTAAAAAATTGTGAGCTGGGATCAAAGTACTCTAAACATAGACATGATAGATATAATTCAATAGAACTTAGCAACTATGTTATAACATGAGAAGTAACTCAAACAAAGGATCATGAATAATAGTGCATTGAAAGCAACTGTTTATTTATGAGCATAGAATAAACATAACAGAGTGGTACTCAACATGTCCTTTATGGAATATCGAAACATAAATGCTAGGACACCTTCAAAATTCAGAGGGTGACTAGATACAAGTAATTTAAGAACAAGCAATAGCCGAAATCATGAATCAATCAATAATAATTTTGGGACTATGCACATTGCACTAAGAATGACAACTATGCTCTCTTAATTGGTGCATAAAGTAGGAAATGAAGACTCAACATAATAGTAAAAAATAGAGACTCTTTGTAGAGTATGCAAGATAAACAAGTTTTATAAACCTTACAAAAAGTATGGTACTTATTACCTTTGAGCTCCCATTGCCCCTATTATAAGCATCTTGAATGGTTAAAGTTAATGTGAGTCAAAAATGAGCTATATGCTTGCAAATCACAAGTTGAAAATTTCATGCCACTTGAATGCAAGTACCTAAACCTCATACTACTCAACTTAGGTCTCAAATAAGTTCTTGTCATTGTAAGTATACATATATCATTGAGAACCACCAACGGGGTACCTCTTGCCCGATGATATGGAGGTACTCTTGTAAGAGCAATCCCATGCCAAAATGACAAGACAAACAGACAATGAGCATCTCAACAATTTTTTTATTTACTATGGGTATAGCTTTTTATTGCAAATGCTTCATAGAATGCTCAATATGACTTAGCTGTAAATTTCCACCATGAATGATGCATGGCTTAGATTAGCGGCCCATGCGTTTCCCTGACTCATATACAAACTCCATGGACTTATAATTTTTCATTTTAGTTCCTCTAGACATCCATAAACAAAAGAACATGACATCAACTAAATATGAGTGCAATGTCGAAAGTGTTCTCCATGATAGCATGGTTCTACTAAATCCCAACTCGCAATTTGCAAACATATAAACTTCATAAGATAGGAACAATGATCAAATTTATTAATTACAAGAAAGTAAATGTGCCACCAAGTTCGTGAGAGCTTTACTGACTAATTTTATCATGCCAAAATTTAATTTGGAAGATAAATAAAAACATGATGAATTACTTGGAATAGCAATAATGCTACTAGGTAGATATGGTGCACACAATTGGCAAACTTTGTTTCATGGTGGTTGATACGTCTCCGACGTATCGATAATTTCTTATGTTCTATGCCATATTATTGATGATACCTACATGTTTTATGCACACTTTATGTCATATTCGTGCATTTTCTCGGAACTAACCTATTAACAAGATGCCGAAGTGCCGGTTCCGTTTTTCGCTGTTTTTGGTTTCAGAAATCCTAGTAACGAAATATTCTCGGAATTGGACGAAACGAAGACCCGGGGGCCTATTTTTCCACGGAGCTTCCGGAAGACCGAAGAACATACGAAGTGGGGCCACGAGGTGGCGACACCACATGGCGGCGCGGCCTAGGGGGGCCCGCGCCGCCTATGGTGTGGCCCCCTCGTCCGGCCCCGACTCTGCCCTTCCGCCAACTTAAAGCCTCCGTCGCGAAACCCCGATGCGAAGAACCACGATACGGAAAACCTTCCGAGCCGCCGCCATCGCGAAGCCAAGATCCGGGGACAGGGAGTCTCTGTTCCGGCACCCTGCCGGAGCGGGGAAGTGCCCCCGGAAGGCTTCTCCATCGACACCGCTGCCATGTCCACCGCCATCTTCATCACCGCTGCTGCTCCCATGAGGAGGGAGTAGTTCTCCATCGAGGCTCGGGGCTGTACCGGTAGCTATGTGGTTCATCTCTCTCCTATGTGCTTCAATACAATAATCTCATGAGCTGCCTTACATGATTGAGATTCATATGATGATGCTTGTAATCTAGATGTCATTATGCTAGTCAAGTGAGTTTTACTTATGTGATCTCCGGAGACTCCTTGTCCCACGTGTGTAAAGGTGACGAGTGTGTGCACCGTGTGGGTCTCTTAGGCTATATTTCACGGAATACTTATTCACCTGTTGAATGGCATAGTGAGGTGCTTATTTATATCTCTTTATGATTGCAATGTGTTTGTATCACAATTTATCTATGTGCTACTCTAGCAATGTTATTAAAGTAGTTTTATTCCTCCCTGCACGTGTGCAAAGGTGACAAGTGTGTGCACCGTGTTAGTACTTGGTTTATGCTATGATCATGATCTCTTGTAGATTGCGAAGTTAACTATTGCTATGATAATATTGATGTGATCTATTCCTCCTACATATGCATGAAGATTACAGTGTGCATGCTATGCTAGTACTTGGTTTAGTCTTTTGACCTATCTTACACTAAAGGTTACTAAAATATGAGCATTATTGTGGAGCTTGTTAACTCCGGCATTGAGGGTTCGTGTAATCCTACGCAATGTGTTCATCATCCAACAAGAGTGTAGAGTATGCATTTATCTATTCCGTTATGTGATCAATGTTGAGAGTGTCCACTAGTGAAAGTCTAATCCCTAGGCCTTGTTCCTAAATATCGCTATCGCTGCTTGTTTACTCGTTTTACTTGCGTTACTACTTGCTGCGTTACTACTGCTTGTTTACTCGTCCTGGGCAAAGCACTTTTCCGGTGCCGTTGCTACTACTTATTCATACCACTCGTATTTCACTATCTCTTCGCCGAACTAGTGCACCTATTAGGTATGTTGGGGACACAAGAGACTTCTTGCTTTGTAGTTGCAGGGTTGCATGAGAGGGATATCTTTGACCTCTTCCTCCCTGAGATCGATAAACCTTGGGTAATCCACTTAAGGAAAACTTGCTGCTGTTCTACAAACCTCTGCTCTTGGAGGCCCAACACTGTCTACAAGAATAGAAGCTCCCGTAGACATCAAGCACTTTTCTGGCGCCGTTGTCGGGGAGGGAAGGTAAACGGCACTCACACATTGGCAAGCCCGGCAACTAAGCACTTTTCCTCCCTCGTCAACTACGCGCCAAGCACTTTTATGGCGCCGTTGCCGGGGAGGAAAGGTAAAAAGGCACTCATACTCCGGTTCCAGGTAACGTGATACTTTTCTGGCGCCATTGTGTTTGTGCTCGAAGCTATTTTCTTTAGATCCTGCAATTGCATCTTTTTGTTTCTTGTTTACACTAGTTTGGCATAATGTACAAGAGTGAGCTTCTTATTCTATTTCCTGATTTAAAACATGGATTGTTTGATGCGAAAATTAAAAAACCTATGAAATCTTATTTGCATGTCTGGTAGTAATATTAGTATGAACGCTTTGAACACCATTGTTGATAATAATATAGAAAGTTCTAAGCTTGGGGAAGCTGGTTTTCATGATATTTTTAGTCCCCCAAGCATTGAGGAGAAAATTTTCTTTGATGATACTTTGCCTCCTATTTATGATGATTATAATAGTGGTCTTTTGGTACAACCTACTATGGAGAGTAAATTTTATTGTGATTATACTATGCCTTCTACACTTGATGAGAATAATAATGATAGCTACTTTGTTGAATTTGCTCCCACTATAACTAATAAAATTGATTATGCCTATGTGGAGAGTAATAATTTTATGCATAAGACTCATGATAAGAATGCTTTATGTGATAGTTATATTGTTGAGTTTGCTCATGTTGCTACTGAAAGTTATTATGAGAGAGGAAAATATGGTTGTAGAAATTTTCATGTTACTAAAACACCTCTCTATGTGCTGAAATTTTTGAAGCTACACTTGTTTTATCTTCCTATGCTTGTTACTTTGCTCCTCATGAATTTGTTTATTTACAAGATTCCTATGCATAGGAAGCATGTTAGACTTAAATGTGTTTTGAATTTGCCTCTTGATGCTCTCTTTTGCTTCAAATACTATTTCTTGCGAGTGCATCATTAAAACTGCTGAGCCCATCTTAATGGCTAAAAAGAAAGAACTTCTTGGAAAATAACCCATGTGTTTATTTTGCTACAGTACTTTGTTTTATATTTGTGTCTTGGAAGTTGTTTACTACTGTAGCAACCTCTCCTTATCTTAGTTTTGAGTTTTGTTGTGCCAAGTAAAGTCTTTGATAGTAAAGTAAGTACTAGATTTGGATTACTGCGCAGTTCCAGATTTCTTTGCTGTCACGAATCTGGGTCTACCTCCCTGTAGGTAGCTCATAAAATTAAGCCAATTTACGTGCATGATCCTCAGATATGTACGAAACTTTCATTCAATTTGGGCATTTTCATTTGAGCAAGTCTGGTGGCCTAATAAAATCCATCTTTACGGATTGTTCTGTTTTGACAGATTCTGCCTTTTATTTCGCATTGCCTCTTTTGCTATGTTGGATGAGTTTCTTTGATCCATTAATGTCCAGTAGCTTTATGCAATGTCCAGAAGTGTTAAGAATGATTGTGTCACCTCCGAACATGTTAATTTTTATTATGCACTAACCCTCTAATGAGTTGTTTCGAGTTTGGTGTGGAGGAAGTTTTCAAGGGTCAAGAGAGGAGGATGATATACTATGATCAAGAAGAGTGAAAGCTCTAAGCTTAGGGATGCCCCGGTGGTTCACCCCTGCATATTATAAGAAGACTCAAGCGTCTAAGCTTGGGGATGCCCAAGGCATCCCCTTCTTCATCGACAATATTATCGAGTTCCTCCCCGAAACTACATTTTTATTCCGTCACATCTTATGTACTTTGCTTGGAGCGTCGGTTTGTTTTTGTTTTTGTTTTGTTTGAATAAAATGGATCCTAGCATTCACTTTATGGGAGAGAGACACGCTCCGCTGTAGCATATGGACAAATATGTCCTTAGGCTCTACTCATAGTATTCATGGCGAAGTTTCTTCTTCGTTAAATTGTTATATGGTTGGAATTGGAAAATGCTACATGTAGTAACTCTAAAATGTCTTGGATAATTTGATACTTGGCAATTGTTGTGCTCATGTTTAAGCTCTCGCATCATATACTTTGTACCCATTAATGAAGAAATACTTAGAGCTTGTTAATTTGGTTTGCATATTTGGTTTCTCTAGAGTCTAGATAACATCTAGTATTGAGTTTTGAACAACAAGGAAGACGGTATGGAGTCTTATAATGTTTACCATATGTCTTTTATGTGAGTTTTGCTGTACCGTTCATCCTTGTGTTTGTTTCAAATAACCTTGCTAGCCTAAAACTTGTATCGAGAGGGAATACTTCTCATGCATCCAAAATACTTGAGCCAACCACTATGCCATTTGTGTCCACCATACCTACCTACTACATGGTATTTATCCGCCATTCCAAAGTAAATTGCTTGAGTGCTACCTTTAAAATTCCATCATTCACCTTTGCAATATATAGCTCATGGGACAAATAGCTTAAAAAACTATTGTGGTATTGAATATGTACTTATGCACTTTATCTCTTATTAAGTTGCTTGTTGAGCGATAACCATGTTTCGGGGACGCCATCAACTATTCTTTGTTGGATATCATGTGAGTTGCTATGCATGTCCGTCTTGTCCGAAGTAAGAGAGATCTACCACCTTCATGGTTGGAGCATGCATATTGTTAGAGAAGAACTTTGGGCCGCTAACTAAAGCCATGATTCATGGTGGAAGTTTCAGTTTGGACATATATCCTCAATCTCATATGAGAATAATAATTGTTGCCACATGCTTATGCATTAAAGAGGAGTCCATTATCTGTTGTCCATGTTGTCCCGGTATGGATGTCTAAGTTGAGAATAATCAAAAGCGAAAAATCCAAAATGCGAGCTTTCTCCTTAGACCTTTGTACAGAGCGGCATGGAGGTACCCCATTGTGACACTTGGTCAAAACATGTGCATTGCAAAGATCCGGTAGTCCAAGTTAATTAGGACAAGGTGCGGGCACTATTAGTATACTATGCATGAGACTTGCAACTTGTAAGATATAATGTACATAACTCATATGCTTTATTACTACCGTTGACAAAATTGTTTCATGTTTTCAAAATAAAAGCTCTAGCACAAATATAGCAATCGATGTTTTCCTCTTTGAAGGACCATTCTCTTTACTTTTATGTTGAGTCAGTTCACCTATCTCTCTCCACCTCAAGAAGCAAACACTTGTGTGAACTGTGCATTGATTCCTACATACTTGCATATTGTACTTGTTATATTACTCTATGTTGACTATTATCCATGAGATATACATGTTACAAGTTGAAAGCAACCACTCGAAACTTAATCTTCCTTTGTGTTTCTTCAATACCTTTACTTTGATTTATTGCTTTATGAGTTAACTCTTATGCAAGACTTATTAATACTTGTCTTGAAGTACTATTCATGAAAAGTCTTTGCTTTATGATTCACTTGTTTACTCATGTCATTACCATTGTTTTGATCGCTGCATTCACTACATATGTTTACAAATAGTATGATCAAGGTTATGATGGCATATCACTTCAGAAATTATCTTTGTTATCGTTTTACCTCGCTCGGGACGAGCGTGAACTAAGCTTGGGGATGCTTGATACTTCTCCGACGTATCGATAATTTCTTATGTTCTATGCCATATTATTGATGATACCTACATGTTTTATGCACACTTTATGTCATATTCGTGCATTTTCCGGAACTAACCTATTAACAAGATGCCGAAGTGCCGGTTCCTGTTTCTCGCTGTTTTTGGTTTCAGAAATCCTAGTAACGAAATATTCTCGGAATTGGACGAAACGAAGACCCGGGGGCCTATTTTTCCACGGAGCTTCCGGAAGACCAAAGAACATACGAAGTGGGGCCACGAGGTGGCGACACCACATGGCGGCGCGGCCTAGGGGGGGCCCGCGCCGCCCTATGGTGTGGCCCCCTCGTCTGGCCCCCGACTCTGCCCTTCCGCCTACTTAAAGCCTCCGCCGCGAAACCCCTGATGCGAAGAACCACGATACGGAAAACCTTCCAGAGCCGCCGCCATCGCGAAGCCAAGATCTGGGGGACAGGAGTCTCTGTTCCGGCACCCTGCCGAAGCGGGGAAGTGCCCCCGGAAGGCTTCTCCATCGACACCGCTGCCATCTCCACCGCCATCTTCATCACCGCTGCTGCTCCCATGAGGAGGGAGTAGTTCTCCATCGAGGCTCGGGGCTGTACCGGTAGCTATGTGGTTCATCTCTCTCCTATGTGCTTCAATACAATAATCTCATGAGCTGCCTTACATGATTGAGATTCATATGATGATGCTTGTAATCTAGATGTCATTATGCTAGTCAAGTGAGTTTTACTTATGTGATCTCCAGGAGACTCCTTGTCCCACGTGTGTAAAGGTGACGAGTGTGTGCACCGTGTGGGTCTCTTAGGCTATATTTCACAGAATACTTATTCACTCGTTGAATGGCATAGTGAGGTGCTTATTTATATCTCTTTATGATTGCAATGTGTTTGTATCACAATTTATCTATGTGCTACTCTAGCAATGTTATTAAAGTAGTTTTATTCCTCCCGCACGTGTGCAAAGGTGACAGATGTGTGCACCGTGTTAGTACTTGGTTTATGCTATGATCATGATCTCTTGTAGATTGCGAAGTTAACTATTGCTATGATAATATTGATGTGATCTATTCCTCCTACATATGCATGAAGATTACGAGTGTGCATGCTATGCTAGTACTTGGTTTAGTCTTTTGATCTATCTTACACTAAAGGTTACTAAAATATGAGCATTATTGTGGAGCTTGTTAACTCCGGCATTGAGGGTTCGTGTAATCCTACGCAATGTGTTCATCATCCAACAAGAGTGTAGAGTATGCATTTATCTATTCTGTTATGTGATCAATGTTGAGAGTGTCCACTAGTGAAAGTCTAATCCCTAGGCCTTGTTCCTAAATATCGCTATCGCTGCTTGTTTCTTGTTTCTATCGCGTTACTACCGCTGCGTTACTACTGCTGCGTTACTACCGCTTGTTTACTCGTCCCGGGCAAAGCACTTTTCTGGTGCCGTTGCTACTACTTATTCATACCACCCGTATTTCACTATCTCTTCGCCGAACTAGTGCACCTATTAGGTGTGTTGGGGACACAAGAGACTTCTTGCTTTGTGGTTGCGGGGTTGCATGAGAGGGATATCTTTGACCTCTTCCTCCCTGAGATCGATAAACCTTGGGTAATCCACTTAAGGGAAATTTGCTGCTGTTCTACAAACCTCTGCTCTTGGAGGCCCAACACTGTCTACAAGAATAGAAGCTCCCGTAGACATCAGTGGTTGGATGCACGAGTAGAGATCATACTCAGCACATAAGGCTAGCAAAGACTGGGAGCGACCAACTAAGAGAGAAATAATGACCATAATCATGCATAGCGACAAAACATTATCAATCAAAGCATAAAGTGATATTACAATTCAAAAACTAAATGATCATAGATGCTTTAGTTGACTGGTTATAGTCATAACATGGTGTAAGCTTGCGCCAAGTCAACCCAATAAAGCATCAAAGGAGAATACCACAATATTATGCTTTTATGATGGAAACAACACATGATTCCTTCAATGACACATTATGCACTCTCAGACATTTGAAACAAGTCATGCTACAACAATAAGTACTAAGCATATGAAAAGAATAACATCCAACATTACATGCCAAAGTCTATGCCACAGTCTAGACAAGGTCCCTTTTGCATCACTATAGTCATGAAATATTTTACTCGTAGCCAACACCAATCAACTTATTTGAAATAACTCTCAGAGATAAAATACATTATGAACCAAAGATCTAATCATACACAAATAAAAAATACTAACAAGCTCTGAACAAAATTCAAGTGAAAGAACAAGAGCTAAACGCAGTACTCTAAAACTAGAACACTCGCAGAACAATAAGAGCGAAAACTAGAGCGTTCTATGCAATTAAAAAGGAGCGGGTATTTCTCCCAAAAAATGTGCCGGGATCCAACATATTCTACAGCAAAGAAAACAAAACAAAACAAAAAAACAAAAATAAAGATGCTCCAAGAAAAACACATAGCGTATGAAGCAATAAAAATATAGCGCATAGAGAGATGGCATGTTGCTTTGTTGATGAAGAGGGGATGCCCAAGGAATCCCCAAGCTTTGATGCATGTACCTCTTGAATATTTCTTGGGGTGCAGGGGCATCCCCAAGCTTGAGCTTTTGTCCATTCTTCATATCATCACATCATTCTTCTTTCCCTACACTTGAAAACTTCCTTTATACAAAACTTCACACAATTCTTCGTTACTCGGGTTCAGTACTAACATATAACAAACATATATTAAAGCATCTTTGATCAAAAGAACTAAAAAAGAAAGAGATTTAAGAGGCAAATGCAAATAGTGCAGAAATCTGTCAAAACAGAACAGCAGGTAAAGATCGATTTTTAGAAAATCGTCTTTTGCTCATCTCGAAAAGTGGTCAACTAACGAAAGTTAGATAATAACCTAGGGCGTACGCATAACAAATTAAAGCTCAAAATTCCTCTCTAGATATTTTTACGAATTTTTTTGGTCGCAGCACAAAATCTGTTTTTAGGACAGCAACTTCCCCAAATCTTACTTTCTTCCTATTAGAGGCTACTCTTGGCACAAAAATGAAATAAAAATAATAAGGAGAGGTTATTACAGAGGTAGTAACTTCCAAGAATCAACAAAAAGAAAAATTACTGAAAATAAACATGTGCTGTCTCCCATAAGCGCTTTTCTTTAACGCCTTTCAGCAAGGCCCAGAAAAATGTGAACATCAAGTATTGTCAAGTGAATAAGCATCAAGATCATAAATGGCGGAGGCCTTGCGTATACCTCTCCTACCTTTACGCTTTTTCTTAGGGAAACAATGAGAACCACCTGGTGAGGAGGTAAAAATCATGATACCTTCCCCAACATCAATCCTTGCTCCCAGGAGTTTTAGTAGTGATCGCCCAAGCGTGATTTGTCATTTTCCTACACATTCAATGACAAGATAATCAGTGGATACCATCCTCCCTAAAAAAATTTGTATGCACTCCTTTAGCAATTCCGATGGATAATATAACAACATTATTGGTAAGAGATATTTTTTCTCCTCCATCAGAAAGTCCCTAAAGATTTTAAGACTCGTAAACATCTCTAGGCATAAGGAAAAATTTAGACATAATATCGCAACAAGCATACAAAATTTCACCACCTATATCAACTTTCACTAAAGGGAGCCAATTTGTGGGCTCGAAATTTATTGGAACTTGATCATACTTCTCCCGAAGCATACTATAACATTCATTCAATCTAGTTGTACTTGTCTCAAGAGTGTTTAATCTAGCAAAATGCTCGCAAGGGATGAATCAAAATTACTAGGTGAGCTATATGTTGCAATCAACTTTTTTATGGCATTAAAAGCTTGATCTCCATCACAATGAAGGAAATCTCCTCCAACTACGGTGTCCAAAGCATATCTATAAAGAAGAATAAGATCAAAATAAAAGCTACTAAGAAGCAAGCCTAGAGTCATTTTAGGTTCAGTTTTATTATAAGAACTATTAATTCTAGACCAAGCTTCCTTGAAACTCTCCTCACTTCCTTGCTTGAAAGTGAAAATCATTTCCCGAGGCGACATAGTAACAGGAATAGACATTTTAACAAAAGTAAACTAAGCAACAAAAATAACAACTATAACAGAACTAATTTTTTGTGTTTTTGATATAAAGACAACTATGAAAGGAAACTAATTTTTTGTGTTTTTGATATAGTAAAGCAAACAAAACAAAATAAAGTAAACTAAGCAAACTATAATAAAGTAAAGAGATTGAGATGAGAGACTCCCCTTGCAGAAATCCTATTTCTCCCCGGCAACGGCGCCAGAAATTCTTGTTGTCTGCAGATTGCCGTGGGAGTTGGAGATCTCTGTGGTGTAACTTTTCTCCAGTTCCCCGGTAACGGCGCCAGAAATTCTTGATGGTGCTCCGGTGATGGCGCCAGTCAATCTTATTGGCAGTTGTTGTGGAAGCGGTTGGGAAACCTCAAAAGGAAGATGTGATGAGCAGATCAGCAAGTTTTCCCTCAGTACGAAACCAAGGTTTAATCGACCAGTAGGAGAAAGGCGTGACTTCTTAAGGTGTTGCTAGCTGACTAATAGCAGGGCGCACTACCGGCGTCAGCAACAACGTGGAACCTACACACAACACAACCAAAATACTTTGCCCCAACTTGGAGTGAGGTTGTCAATCTCACCGGTTTGTTGAACATAAAGGATTAGACGTATCGAGTGGAAAGAAATGTTTGCAGAAAGTAAAAAGAATATGATTGCAGTAGATGAATTTATCATGGTAAACGAAACATGACCGGGGTCCACAGTTCGCTAGAGGTGTCTCTACATAAAGATAAATAGCATGTTGGGTGAATAAACTACCATTGGGCAACTGATAGAATATCGACCATACACGACAAGTTGATTACTATGATATTTGATTGGGCATTACAACATAATACATAGACCGTAATCCAACTGCGTCTATGACTAATAATCCACCTTTTGGTTATCGTCTGAACCCGTTTCAGTATTAAGTTGCAAGCAACAGATTATCGCATTAAGCAATGTGTATAAAGTAAATAATAGAATTACCCTCTGATAAAACATTGTTGTTTTCTCCCTAGTAGCAACCACACATCTACAATCTTGGAAGTTATTGTCACTCTCCCAGAAAACTAGAGGCATGAACCTACTGTCGAGCATAAATACCCCCTCTTGGAGTCACAAGTATCCACTTGGCCAGAGTTTCCACTAACAACGGAGAGCATTGCTGCTGGCGTGTGAGGCAGCTCCTTGTGACGGTAAAGCACACGTCCGTTGGGAACCCCAAGAGGAAGGTATGATGAGTACAGCAACAAGTTTTCCCTCAGTAAGAAACCAAGATTTATCGAACCAGTAGGAGATGAAGGCCACGTGAGGGTTGTTGGTGAAGGAGTGTAGTGCGGCGCAACACCAGTGATTCCGGCGCCAACGTGGAACCTGCACAACACAATCAAACTACTTTGCCCCAACTTAACAGTGAGGTTGTCAATCTCACCGGCTTGCTGAAAACAAAGGATTAAATGTATGGTGTGGAGAATGATGTTTGCTTGCAAAGAACAACAGAGAACAGTGATTGCAGTAGGTTGTATTTCAGATGTAAAGAATGGACCGGGTCTAACGGCCCCGGTAGTACCCCAACTAGATTTGCTTGTTCTTTTTATTTTATGCATAGTCATGTGCATCATGCATTTTTCTTAACCCAAAATTTATTTTAATAAACTTTATTTTGGTTGCTAAATTGCTCTCCCTCTCCTTGTCTCAAATTAAAACCTACTTTTCTCTGTTTATCTTCATATATAAAACTGTTAAAAAAATGGTTTTAAACAATGCTTTAAAATTAAAACAGAAAAGCATTTTTTTTAAAAAAAAAGAGGGAGAGGAGCTCTCCAACCCGGCCAGGCCAGACCTAGCCCAGCCGGCAGCCTCCCCCTAGCCCACCTCCTTCCCCTTGGCCGATCCAGCCCACCTAGGAAAACCCTAGGGTTTCCACCGGCCACCCTGGCCATTTTGCAACCCACACCCCCCGCCGCCGGTCCCTCTCTTTGCAAAATCCCCCTGGTCCTTTTCTTTTCGCGAGTCGACCCTTCCACCTCTCCATCTCTCAGCCTCTCTCCCGCACGCGATACGCAGAGCCCGACCCCGTCGCTCCCCTTCCTCGCTCGCAGTCATGAGCGCGAGACGCGTCCCGCTCCTCCCGCTCGGTCTCTGCTCGCCCGCGAGCCTCCCCCTCGCCGGACGCCGCCGCCGCCGCACTGCTTCTTTCCGGTGCCGGCCCGTGACACGCCGTCTCCTTTCCCTGCAAGCGCTGGCCCCGCCTCCATCCACCGTTTCCCTCCCGTGCGGGCGAGGCCGCGCGCCGCCGCAGTTCCCTTCTCCACGAGCACGCCGCCAGCACCCTGCTCTGCCCTAGCCCCGGCGCGCAGCCTCCTTTCCTCCTCGCCCGTGGCCGCGTGCCCCTGCTCCTCGCCGTCAAGCTCTGCCACGAGTTCGTCCCCGACCCGGCGCCGGCTCGTCGACCTCCACCACATGTTCTCCACGCGCGGGTCCCTGACCCCGTCGATCTTCCGCAGCTGTGCTGCTGTTCGGCTCTACCGCGCCCTGTCCCGCGGAAGTCTTGGTCAACTGCCAGTGTGCGTGAGCAGCGTTTGGTTCCGGTGGTTCTCGATGATTTTTGCGTTTGGATCACTGAGGCTGTTTTCCCCTGCAGGCATATCTTTCCGTCTCAGATAGCTGCTACGTGTGCCCCTCCGGCTGAAGTTTTGGTGATGCTGTATGTGGTGCGGTGATGTGGTTGAATCTGTGAACGCCGTCAAGTTCTCCCGTTGCATGTTGAGGTGAAGATGGTGTTGTGTGTACCCTCGAGCTCTTCCTCGCGAAACCAAGTCCGCCAATGTCGGTTTCTATTCCAAGTTCACCGGCGTCTTTTCAAGTTCGGCATAAATGCTAGAAGTCCGAACCCGAAGACATCTCCTTCCTCTTCAATCCGGCGATCATCTTTTGTTCCGATACCGTGAGACCTCGACCATGAGCCCTATTTTCTAAATGCTATATAACTTGTTGTATTTATCATATCGTCATGTGTGCATCGCATATGGGGTTGTTCGGGTAAATAGCGAATCACCTAATTAAATATGGAATTATGCGGGATTGCTATTCTTGTCCCGGTTCCATTTAATTTTGCCGTAGCTCACCCATGCCTTTGTCTTGCCATGTTAATCAACATTTAATATGCGGGGTAGATAAACAACTTCAACGCTAATTTGTTTATCCGGGGTTCCGACTCCAATTAAATTGGATAAGTGCATTGCATCATCGCTGCCATGTCATGCATATCATCTTGATCATGCTGGATCTTCTTTATCCGTAGTTGTAAGATTTGCATACGTTGTGTGTTCCAGCTTTTGCTTCTTCCAGGATAGGATCACGAAGTGGTGCGGTGAGATACGGCAAGTTCTCCGGATGTTCCTCGGCAAGCTTTAACAGGCAAGCATTTCCCCTATACTCCTGTCCCTGCAGGAGTCGCTCACCTATTTTATTTTGCCTTCTCCCTCATGCTATCCTTAAGTTGCGTTCTTGTCACGTGTCCTTTCCACTTGTTACCTTAAGCAGCCCATATTGCCACCATCACCTCCCAAGGCTATTGTTTGGTTATCGAGTCTGCCTTGCGAGTCGTAGTGCATGCTAGTGCTGTTTTATCTCGTTACCGTTATTGTTATCCTATCGGGTTATATGTTGGGAAGAATCATGGATACTTTAGTTGTTGACATTTGTTTAGCGGAGGCATCGGTGGGTCAGCTGATCGTTTTATGACGGCTCACTTGTGTTTCCTAACTATCTTAGGACCCCGAGTTCTTGTTATCTGTTCCGAGACTGAGCGCTCTAACCACACGTGGGTATGCTTACCGGGTCTCCCTCGACCACCGCCGGAATCTACAGCCTTGTCCAAGTGGCCACAATTAGTTTGGATGTTTGTTTGTTTCTCCCGGGCGTGCAAGCATGTTTCTTTGTGGTCGGATGATATGATATTATTTTTGGGGAAGCCATGTTGCCTTGTAACCCCGTTGTCTCTTGCACGTCCGTAGGTGCGGCACGTATTGTTAAGAGGTCATCCTCTAGTGGGCTCGATCCTCTTAGCCGTTCTCGCAACAGCCTAGGTCCGCGTCGAGTTCCGATCGGGCTCGAAACGGGTTAACTTAGTTAGGTGGCTTCCTGGACATTGTTGTGGTGAAGGAGAGTGCGAGTCGTGATATCCACCTGTCGCAAGTGGGTTGAGCGTGCGTGTGGGCACATTTGGGCACCCCCGCAGGTTACAATCTTATCGATAAGCCGTGTCCGCGGTTATGGACGACTTGGAGCTGTATGACTCGATCATAGACAACTTACACCTGTTGTTTCAATCATAATAACTTGCGTAGTAAGTTAGCAGTACTTAAATAACAACTGGTTAAAACTTGTCAACCGTGTGAGTGCCTTTGCCAGTACCTCTTTGCGAAGGGGAAACACATCGGCTGTGTTATGTTTGCAGAGTATAGAACTGTTAGTTTATGCGCTCTCTCACCTTCTCTGTTTAGACGAATGTTATAGAGTGTCTCTATAGGTTTTTAGTGCTTGCGCGCTGCCGCTTAACCCCACCATATTTCCTATGACGTTCCTCTTGCGTCCTCTAAGTCCCCTGCGTGCCTCAAGTACAAAGGATGACTAGTTGACGAATGCTTATACGTCTTGAAGTCTTGTTAAGTACGAACCCGTACTTATTGCTGCTTCTACGGGATATAACCGGGCAGGTATGAAGATCGGTACGATGAAGAACGACGCTAGCAAGGTTACCCTTCCGGCTTGGCCTGGGCAGGGTTATGGACGCCACTGGTTATCTTCAGGACTCTTAGTCCAATTTGTATCTTGTCCGTACTCGGACGTATTCGAACTTCTGTATGATTTGGATCTTTGTATTGTATATTTGTATCTTGACTCGTTGGAGTCTTTGTTGTAATATATGTATCTTGTGGGCTCTATTGTAATCCTGTTGTAATGTTACCGCTCGTGTTAATTCCTCTGGCATCACGTGTGTGATTCGTCGCGCACGTCGTGTCGGAGGGCGTCCCTAAATCGATATCGTGCGGATTTCGGCGGGTTCACTGGGATCCTCATGGTACCGGTTCCGGGGCGTCACAAGTTGGTATCAGAGCCTCAGGTTGACGATACCCCACTAGTCCGAGCCTGTAGGATAACCTTGCCAATGGACGTTGTGTCTAGTGTCAAAACTATTTTCTAAAATTCGTTGGATAGATCTGATTAGCTCTGATTTTTCTCCTTACCTCAATTCTTTCTCATCTTACCTATGCGAGTTTTGAGTCTTCTCTCTTATCTGAGTTTTCCGAGTCTTAGGTTCCGACGCGGGTTGGACGATCTTTGCCCCTCACCTATTAGGTCCGATCTTCGGAGGATCTCAACAGAAGCGCATCATCAACACCGAAACAACGACTTCTTGTTAGTGGTGTCGCCGATCTTCGTGGAGCAAGAACTCTTGTTAGTGGTGTCGAGGAGATCGAAACGTCGCTAGAAGATCCGATAGTTCACCTCTCTCCCCCGTACCTGGACGTGGGATCTCGGGGCGCGATCCCTTGTTAGTGGTGTTGATTCTAACGGCCCCGGTAGTACCCCAACTAGATTTGCTTGTTCTTTTTATTTTATGCATAGTCATGTGCATCATGCATTTTTCTTAACCCAAAATTTATTTTAATAAACTTTATTTTGGTTGCTAAATTGCTCTCCCTCTCCTTGTCTCAAATTAAAACCTACTTTTTCTCTGTTTATCTTCATATATAAAACTGTTAAAAAAATGGTTTTAAACAATGCTTTAAAATTAAAACAGAAAAGCATTTTTTTTTTAAAAAGAGGGAGAGGAGCTCTCCAACCCGGCCAGGCCAGACCTAGCCCAGCCGGCAGCCTCCCCTAGCCCACCTCCTTCCCCTTGGCCGATCCATCCCACCTAGGAAAACCCTAGGGTTTCCACCGGCCACCCTGGCCATTTTGCAACCCACACCCCCCGCCGCCGGCCCCTCTCTTTGCAAAATCCCCCCTGCTCCTTTTCTTTTCGCGAGTCGACCCTTCCACCTCTCCATCTCTCAGCCTCTCTCCCGCACGCGATACGCAGAGCCCGACCCCGTCGCTCCCCTTCCTCGCTCGCAGTCATGAGCACGAGACGCGTCCCGCTCCTCCCGCTCGGTCTCTGCTCGCCCGCGAGCCTCCCCCTCGCCGGACGCCGCCGCCGCCGCACTGCTTCTTTCCGGTGCCGGCCCGTGACACGCCGTCTCCTTTCCCTGCAAGCGCCGGCCCCGCCTCCATCCACCGTTTCCCTCCCGTGCGGGCGAGGCTGCGCGCCGCCGCAGTTCCCTTCTCCACGAGCACGCCGCCGGCACCCTGCTCTGCCCTAGCCCCGGCGCGCAGCCTCCTTTCCTCCTCGCCCGTGGCCGCGTGCCCCTGCTCCTCGCCGTCAACCTCTGCCACGAGTTCGTCCCCGACCCGGCGCCGGCTCGTCGACCTCCACCACATGTTCTCCACGCGCGGGTCCCTGACCCCGTCGATCTTCCGCAGCTGTGCTGCTGTTCGGCTCCACCGCGCCCTGTCCCGCGGAAGTCTTGGTCAACTGCCAGTGTGCGTGAGCAGCGTTTGGTTCCGGTGGTTCTCGATGATTTTTGCGTTTGGATCACTGAGGCTGTTTTCCCCTGCAGGCATATCTTTCCGTCTCAGATAGCTGCTACGTGTGCCTCTCCGGCTGAAGTTTTGGTGATGCTGTATGTGGTGCGGTGATGTGGTTGAATCTGTGAACGCCGTCAAGTTCTCCCGTTGCATGTTGAGGTGAAGATGGTGTTGTGTGTACCCTCGAGCTCTTCCTCGCGAAACCAAGTCCGCCAATGTCGGTTTCTATTCCAAGTTCACCGGCGTCTTTTCAAGTTCGGCATAAATGCTAGAAGTCCGAACCCGAAGACATCTCCTTCCTCTTCAATCCGGCGATCATCTTTTGTTCCGATACCGTGAGACCTCGACCATGAGCCCTATTTTCTAAATGCTATATAACTTGTTGTATTTATCATATCGTCATGTGTGCATCGCATATGGGGTTGTTCGGGTAAATAGCGAATCACCTAATTAAATATGGAATTATGCGGGATTGCTATTCTTGTCCCGGTTCCATTTAATTTTGCCGTAGCTCACCCATGCCTTTGTCTTGCCATGTTAATCAACATTTAATATGCGGGGTAGATAAACAACTTCAACGCTACTTTGTTTATCCGGGGTTCCGACTCCAATTAAATTGGATAAGTGCATTGCATCATCGCTGCCATGTCATGCATATCATCTTGATCATGCTGGATCTTCTTTATCCGTAGTTGTAAGATTTGCATACGTTGTGTGTTCCATCTTTTGCTTCTTCCCGGATAGGATCACGAAGTGGTGCGGTGAGATACGGCAAGTTCTCCGGATGTTCCTCGGCAAGCTTTAACAGGCAAGCATTTCCCCTATACTCCTGTCCCTGCAGGAGTCGCTCACCTATTTTATTTTGCCTTCTCCCTCATGCTATTCTTAAGTTGCGTTCTTGTCACGTGTCCTTTCCACTTGTTACCTTAAGCAGCCCATATTGCCACCATCACCTCCCAAGGCTATTGTTTGGTTATCGAGTCTGCCTTGCGAGTCGTAGTGCATGCTAGTGCTGTTTTATCTCGTTACCGTTATTGTTATCCTATCGGGTTATATGTTGGGAAGAATCATGGATACTTTAGTTGTTGACATTTGTTTAGCGGAGGCATCGGTGGGTCAGCTGATCGTTTTATGACGGCTCACTTGTGTTTCCTAACTATCTTAGGACCCAGAGTTCTTGTTATCTGTTCCGAGACTGAGCGCTCTAACCACACGTGGGTATGCTTACCGGGTCTCCCCTCGACCACTGCCGGAATCTACAGCCTTGTCCAGTGGCCACAATTAGTTTGGATGTTTGTTTGTTTCTCCCGGGCGTGCAAGCATGTTTCTTTGTGGTCAGATGATATGATATTATTTTTGGGGAAGCCATGTTGCCTTGTAACCCCGTTGTCTCTTGCACGTCCGTAGGTGCGGCACGTATTGTTAAGAGGTCATCCTCTAGTGGTCTCTGATCCTCTTAGCCGTTCTCGCAACAGCTAGGTCCGCGTCAGAGTTCCGATCGGGCTCTGAAACGGGTTAACTTAGTTAGGTGGCTTCCTGGACATTGTTGTGGTGAAGGAGAGTGCGAGTCGTGATATCCACCTGTCGCAAGTGGGTTGAGCGTGCGTGTGGGCACATTTGGGCACCCCTGCAGGGTTACAATCTTATCGATAAGCCGTGTCCGCGGTTATGGACGACTTGGAGCTGTATGACTCGATCATAGACAACTTACACCTGTTGTTTCAATCATAATAACTTGCGTAGTAAGTTAGCAGTACTTAAATAACAACTCGGTTAAAACTTGTCAACCGTGTGAGTGCCTTTGCCGGCACCTCTTTGCGAAGGGGGAACACGTTGGCTGTGTTATGTTTGCAGAGTATAGAACTGTTAGTTTATGCGCTCTCTCACCTTCTCTGTTTAGACGAATGTTATAGAGTGTCTCTATAGGTTTTTAGTGCTTGCGCGCTGCCGCTTAACCCCACCATATTTCCTATGACGTTCCTCTTGCGTCCTCTAAGTCCCCTGCGTGCCTCAAGTACAAAGGATGACTGGTTGACGAATGCTTATACGTCTTGAAGTCTTGTTAAGTACGAACCCGTACTTATTGCTGCTTCTACGGGATATAACCGGGCAGGTATGAAGATCGGTACGATGAAGAACGACGCTAGCAAGGTTACCCTTCCGGCTTGGCCTGGGCAGGGTTATGGACGCCACTGGTTATCTTCAGGACTCTTAGTCCAATTTGTATCTTGTCCGTACTCGGACGTATTCGAACTTCTGTATGATTTGGATCTTTGTATTGTATATTTGTATCTTGACTCGTTGGAGTCTTTGTTGTAATATATGTATCTTGTGGGCTCTATTGTAATCCTGTTGTAATGTTACCGCTCGTGTTAATTCCTCTGGCATCACGTGTGTGATTCGTCGCGCACGTCGTGTCGGAGGGCGTCCCTAAATCGATATCGTGCGGATTTCGGCGGGTTCACTGGGATCCTCATGGTACCGGTTCCGGGGCGTCACACCGGGGTCCACAGTTCACTAGTGGTGTCTCTCCAATAAGATAAATAGCATGTTGGGTGAACAAATTACAGTTGGGCAATTGACAAATACAGATGCATATACATATCATGATGACTACTATGAGATTTACTTAGGGCATTACGACAAAGAACATAGACCGCCATACAGCATGCATCTATGCCTAAAAAGTCCACCTTCAGGTTAGCATCCGCACCCCTTCCAGTATTAAGTTGCAAACAACAGACAATTGCATTAAGTACTGTGCGTAATGTAAACAATGCAAATATACTTAGACAAAGCATTGATGTTTTATCCCTAGTGGCAACAACACATCCACAACCTTAGAACTTTCTGTCACTGTCCCAGATTCAATGGAGGCATGAACCCACTATCGATCATAAATACTCCCTCTTGGAGTCACAAGTATCAACTTGGCCAGAGCCTCTACTAGCAACGGAGAGCATGCAAGAACATAAATAACACATATATGATAGATCGATAATCAACTTGACATACTATTCAATATTCATCGGATCCCAACAAACACAACATGTAGCATTACAAATAGATGATCTTGATCATGATAGGCAGCTCACAAGATCTAAACATGATAGCACAAGAGGAGAAGACAACCATCTAGCTACTGCTATGGACCCATAGTCCAAGGATGAACTACTCACACATCAGTCCGGAGGCGGGCATGGTGATGTAGAGCCCTCCGGTGATGATTCCCCTCTCCAGCAGGGTGCCGGAGGCGATCTTCAGAACCCCCCGAAATGGGGTTGACGGCGGCGGCATCTCTGGAACTTTTCTCGTATCGTGGCTCTCGGTACTAGGGTTTTCGCGACGGAGAGAATAAATAGGCGAAGGGGCAGAGTCGGGGGACGCCAGAGGGGCCCACCCCATAAGGCGGCGCGGCCAGGGGTGGGGCCGCGCCCCCTATGGTGTGGCCGCCTCGCGTCCCCTCTTCGTCTCCTCTTCGGTGTTCTGGAAGGCTCCGTGGAAAATAGGACCATGGGCTTTTGTTTCGTCCAATTCCGAGAATATTTCCTGTGTAGAATTTCTGAAACCAAAAACAGCAGAAAATAGGAACTGGCACTGCGACATCTTGTTAATAGGTTAGTCTCGGAAAATGCATAAAAACATTATAAAGTATGACTAAAACATGTTGGTATTGTTAAAACTAGCATGCAACATAAGAAATTACAGATACGTTGGAGACGTATCAAGCATCCCCAAGCTTAGTTCCTACTCGCCCTCGAGTAGGTAAGCGATAAAAACAATAATTTCTGAAATGACATGCTACCAACACAATCTTGATCAATACTATTGTAAAGCATATGAGATGAATGAAGTGATTCAAAGGAATGGTATATAGTTTTGCTAACAAAAAGACTAAACAACTGAATCATATAGCAAAAACTTTTCATGAATAGTACTTTCAAGACAAGCATCAAAAGTCTTGCATAAGAGTTAACTCATAAAGCAATAGATTCAAAGTAGAAGGTATTGAAGCAACACAAAGGATGATTAAGTTTCAGCAATTGCTTTCAACTTGTAACATGTATATCTCATGGATAGTTGTCAACATAAAGTAATATAACAAATGCAATAAGTAAACATGTAAGAATCAGTGCACACAGTTGACACAAGTGTTTGCTTCTAAGATAGAAAGAAGTAGGTAAACTGACTCAACATAAAGTAAAAGAAAGGCCCTTCGCGAGAGGAAGCAGGGATTACTCATGTGCTAGAGCTTTTTATTTTGAAATCATGGAAACAATTGTGTCAACGGTAGTAATAATTCATATGTATTATGCATAAAACCTCCTATAAGTTGCAAGCCTCATGCATCGAATACCAATAGTGCCCGCACCTTGTCCTAATTAGCTCGGATTTCCATGGATTATCATTGCATTACATATGTTTCAACCAAGTTTCACAAAGGGGTACCTCTATGCCACCTGTACAAAGGTCCAAGGAGATAAATCGCATTTGATTTCTCGATTTTGATAGATCTCAACTTGAGGACATCCATACCGGGACAACATAGAAAACAGATAATGGACTCCTCTTTTTAATGCTTTAAGCATTCAACAACAAATAATATTCTCATAAGAGATTCTGAGGATTAATGTCCAAGCTGAAACTTCCACCATGATACATGGCTTTGGTTGGCGGCCCAATGTTCTTCTCTAACAATATGCATACTCAAACCATTTAATCATGAGAAATCTCCCTTACTTCAGACAATACGAAGATGCATAGCAACTCACATGATATTCAACAAAGGTGTAAAAAGTTGATGGCGTCCCCAGAAACATGGTTACCGCTCAACAACCAACTTATAAGAACTAAAATACATAGCAACATATTCATTACCACAATAGTTTTTAGGCTACTTTCCCATGAGCTATGTATTGCAAAGACAAGGAATGAATTTTTAAAGGTAGCACGCAAGCAATTTACTTTGGAATGGCAGATAAATACCACATATAGGTAGTTATGGTGGAGACAAATGGCATAGGTTTTGGCTCAAGGTTTTTGGATGCACGAGAAGCATTTCCTCTCAGTACAAGGCTTTGGCTAGCAAGGTTGTTTGAAGCAAACACAAGTAGGAACCTGTACAACAAAAACTTACACAAGAACATATTGCAAGCATTATAAGACTCTACGCTGTCTTCCTTGTTGTTCAAACACTTTTACCAGAAAATATCTAGACCTTAGAGAGATCAATCATGCAATCCAAATTTCAACAAGCTCTACGGTAGTTCTCCACTAATAGATTTAAACTACATGATGCAAGAGATTAAACATGATCTATGAGATCTCAAAACAATTGCCAAGTATCAAGTTATTCAAGACAATATGAAGCATTTTCTGTTTCCAACCAAATAACAAAAAGAACAAGTGCTGCGGCTTTCAGCTTTCGCCATGAATATGAAAAACGAAGAACACGAGTGTTCAAATGAAAAAGTGGAGCGTGTCTCTCTCCAACACAAGGATTGATGGGATCCAAATTTATTCAAACATAAACAAAAATAAAAACAAACAGACGCTCCAAGTAAAGAACATAGGATGTGACGGAATAAAAATATAGTTTCACTAGAGGTGACCTGATAAGTTGTTGATGAAGAAGGGGATGCCTTGGGCATCCCCAAGCTTAGAAGCTTGAGTCTTCTTGAAATATGCAGAGATGAACCACGGGGGCATCCCCAAGCTTAGACTTTTCACTCTTCTTGATCATACCATATCATCCTCCTCTCTTGATCCTTGAAAACTTCCTCCACACCAAACTCAAAACAATCTCATTAGAGGGTTAGTGCATAATCAAAAATTCACAAGTTCAGCGAGGACACAATCATTCCCAACACTTCTGGACATTACCCAAGGCTACTGAAAGTTAATAGAACAAAGAAATTCACTCAACACAGTAAAAGAGGCAATGCGAAATAAAAGGCAGAATCTGTCAAAACAGAACAGTCCGTAAAGACGAATTTTTTCAAAGCACTTAACAGGCTCAGATGAAAAAGCTCAAATTGAATGAAAGTTGCGTACATATCTGAGGATCACGCATGAATTTTTTCAGCATTTTACGAGTTTCCTACAGAGAGATCTACTCAAATTCGTGACAGGTAAAAATGTGTTTCTGCGCAGGAATCCAAATCTAGTATCAACTTTACTATCAAAGACTTTACTTGGCACTATAACGAAAGAAACATGATAAGGAGAGGTTGCTACAGTAGTAACAACTTCCAAGACACAATAAAACAGTATCAAAATAAAAACATGGGTTATCTCCCAAGAAGTGCTTTCTTTATAGCCATTAAGATGGGCTCAGTAATTTTAATGATGCTCTCGCAAGAAATAAGAGTTGAAGCAAAAGAGAGCATCAAAAGCAAATAAGAAACACTTTTAAGTCTAACCCACTTCCTATGAAAAGGAATCTTGTAAATAAACAAGTCATGTAAGCATAATGCAATAAGCATAGGAAAACAAGACAAGCGCAACTTCAAGATTTTAAGCAAAAAGAGAGGTGTTTTAGTAACATGAAAATCCCTACAACCATATTGTCCTCTCTCATAAAGATTTTCAGTAGAATCAGGAACAAACTCAACAATATAACTATCACATGAAACATTCTTATCATGAGCTACATGCATAAAATTATTACTCTCCACATAAGCATAGTTATTACTATTAATTCTAGTGGGAGCAAATTCAATAAGATAGCTATCATTATTATTCCCATCACCATAATCATCATATATAGGAGGCATATTGTAATCATAATTAATTTTCTCCTAAATGCTTGGGGGACTAAAAATATCACAACCAGCTTCCCCAAGCTTAGACTTTTCCATAGCATTAAAAATAATAGATTTCAAAGAATTCATGCTAAAAACATTGCTACAACTATTTTGCAAACAACGCTCCATAGGTTTTTTAATTCTCTCTTCAAACACATCATGTCCTAATTCAATATAAAGTTCATAAAGATCTCTAATTTTTTGTGTTTTTGATATAAAGAAAGCAAACAAGACAAAAAAATAAAATAAAGCAAGACAATAAACAAAGTAAAGAGATTGGATGTGAGAGACTCCCCTTGCAGCGTGTCTTGATCTCCCCGGCAACAGCGCGAGAAAAGAGGTTGCTGCTGGCGTGTGAGGCAGCTCCTTGTGACGGTAAAGCACACGTCCGTTGGGAACCCCAAGAGGAAGGTATGATGAGTACAGCAACAAGTTTTCCCTCAGTAAGAAACCAAGGTTTATCGAACCAGTAGGAGATGAAGGCCACGTGAAGGTTGTTGGTGAAGGAGTGTAGTGCGGCGCAACACCAGTGATTCCGGCGCCAACGTGGAACCTGCACAACACAATCAAACTACTTTGCCCCAACTTAACAGTGAGGTTGTCAATCTCACCGGCTTGCCGAAAACAAAGGATTAAATGTATGGTGTGGAGAATGATGTTTGCTTGCAAAGAACAATAGAGAACAGTGATTGCAGTAGGTTGTATTTCAGATGTAAAGAATGGACCGGGGTCCATAGTTCACTAGTGGTGTCTCTCCAATAAGATAAATAGCATGTTGGGTGAACAAATTACAGTTGGGCAATTGACAAATAGAGATGCATATACATATCATGATGACTACTATGAGATTTACGTAGGGCATTACGACAAAGAACATAGACAGCCATCCAGCATGCATCTATGCCTAAACAGTCCACCTTCAGGTTAGCATCCGCACCCCTTTCAATATTAAGTTGCAAACAACAGACAATTGCATTAAGTACTGTGCGTAATGTAAACAATACAAATATCCTTAGACAAAGCATTGATGTTTTATCCCTAGTGGCAACAACACATCCACAATCTTAGAACTTTTTGTCACTGTCCCAGATTCAATGGAGGCATGAACCCACTATCGAGCATAAATACTCCCTCTTGGAGTCACATGTATCAACTTGGCCAGAGCCTCTACTAGCAACGGAGAGCATGCAAGAACATAAATAACACATATATGATAGATCGATAATCAACTTGACATAGCATTCAATATTTATCGGATCCCAACAAACACAACAAGTAGCATTACAAATAGATGATCTTGATCATGATAGGCAGCTCACAAGATCTAAACATGATAGCACAAGAGGAGAAGACAACCATCTAGCTACTGCTATGGACCCATAGTCCAAGGATGAACTACTCACGCATCAGTCCGGAGGCGGGCATGGTGATGTAGAGCCCTCCGGTGATGATTCCCCTCTCCCGCAGGGTGCCGGAGGCGATCTTCAGAACCCCCCGAGATGGGGTTGACGGCGGCGGCATCTCTGGAACTTTTCTCGTATCGTGGTTCTCGGTACTAGGGTTTTTGCGATGGAGAGAATAAATAGGCGAAGGGGCAGAGTCGGGGGACGCCCGAGGGGCCCACCCCATAAGGCGGCGCGGCCAGGGGTGGGGCTGCGCCCCCCTATGGTGTGGCCGCCTCGCGTCCCCTCTTCGTCTCCTCTTCGGTGTTCTGGAAGGCTCCGTGGAAAATAGGACCGTGGGCTTTTGTTTCGTCCAATTCCGAGAATATTTCCTGTGTAGGATTTCCGAAACCAAAAACAGCAGAAAACAGGAACTGGCACTGCGGCATCTTGTTAATAGGTTAGTCTCGGAAAATGCATTAAAACATTATAAAGTATGACTAAAATATGTTGGTATTGTCATAAAACTAGCATGGAACATAAGAAATTATAGATACGTTGGAGACGTATCAAGCATGCAAGATCACAAATAACATATGACATGAATATATAATCGATCTCAACATAGTATACAATATTCATCGGATCCCAGCAAACACAACATATAGGATTACATAAAGATGATCTTGATCATGTAGGGCAGCTCACAAGATCTATACATGAAGCACAAAGTGAAGAAGACAACCATCTAGCTACTGCTATGGACCCATAGTCCAAGGATTAACTACTCACACATCACTTCGGAGGCGGGCATGGCGATGTAGATGCCTCCGGTGATGATTTTCCGCTCCGGCAGGGCGCCAGGAAGAGCTTCAGAACCCCCGAGATGGGTTCTGCGATGGCGGCCGCGACGGAACTTTTCGTGGATGGAGGCTCGGGTATCCAGGGTTTTCCCGAGAAGATGTATAAATAGGCGGAGGATTTAGGTCGGTGGGGTGCCTGGGAGGCCCACACCCCCCTTGGAGTGAGCCAAGGCTAGGCTGCGCCAAGGGCAGGTCTGGCCGCCCGGTGGCACCTCTTCGACCCTCCTCTGGACTTCGTCTTCGTTTCGGTAAATATTGGCTTCGGCTTTTATTTCGTCCAATTCCGAGATATTTCATGTACAACTTTACTGAAATACAAAAATAGCAGAAAACATGGAACTGTCACTATGACATCTTGTTAATAGGTTAGTGTCGGAAATCATATAAAAGTGCAACGAACTGTAAGCAAAATATATATAAATTGGTGTAAAATAAGTATGGATCATCAAAAATTATAGATACGTTTGAGATGTATCAGTTATTAGACACCATAATGGTACATCTATTTTTTCCTGAGGTCTATGTAACAAAGAAGAGACCCCACCATGCATCTTGTGTCTCTACTTTTTGACGTGTTCCACTAGAGTCTCAATATATACCATGTGAGAGATGGTGTGTCATATATAATTTTCTTTCAAAAAAAAAGCGTGGCGTACTCGAACTCTAATGGCCAAGTCAACCATTTTTGGCACAACACCAATATAGAGTTAACCCATTCTTATACAAGTCTAGTTCAACCCATTTAGGATCGAGTAACTAGTATTATCCATGTTGGGTTGAGCCTAATGTTCTTCCACTATGGGCCAAGCCCATTTTTGTGGTTGGCATAGTTTTTACGGTTAAACTCAATTAAAGGTCCACTTAAGATCTGATTCTAAGGTTGTGATCCGTCCAACAAATCTACCAACCCTATCTTTCCCCTATATATTTCAACACCACCCACCTATTGTGCGTCACCACTAGCACCTAGATCAACATACCAACCTCATTTATGCCCTTCTCTTGTCTGCCATGGTCTCCACCTCTCGTTAGGTTGGCCATCACCACAGTTGCGGTTGACTTTGTTGTGGATGTTCTACTTCCAAGCCACCGCTCTGTCACCCAATCGCCACGCAACCATCGTACTAGTCATATTCGCCTTCAAGCTTCTTCTAGAGGTATGATACTCCAAGATTTACTTTTAATTTCACCTTGTAAATGCTTTGATGTCAGAAATCATGTAGTTGACGCATATATAATTTTCGTTGGAAGAAATTGGTTCACTAGGATACCTAAGTCTTTAGCGGTTCTAAGTTGTTTGTGTGAGAGGGAGGTGGTAGGGATGAGGGCGATATCATGAGAGACGGTGAAACATGTCGGTTCTACTTATTCCTTTTATAGGAGCAAGAAATGTTGGTTCTTAATTGGGAAAAATTCCTTCCAAGTATAATAGTTTGCATTTGCAGCTACTTATCTATTTTGTAATCGCTATTCCACCAATTTTCATTCAACATTTGTATGTATCAATCGGAATACCCAAGTACCTAATGGGAAACTTGCCATATCTGCAGCCAAACAATTTAGCATACAGATTGGTACCATAAGAGTAAAACATTTACATTGTCCACTTGCACTGTAGAGGATTGGGATATCTTCCAGGTTCCTCACAAACATTACTTTTTTTGACATAAAGTTGAAAATAACGAATCACTATTTGCATGTTCTAATTATTTAGTGAATAGATACCAAGAATGTGACACTCTAGTTTGAGAGAATAAATTGCTTTACCGTTTGCTCTTGCGGTTCGATTGCCCAATAGTTCCACGTCGAGATGTGCTACATTGATCCCCTGCATTAGGGTCGGGGTTATTAGACACCATAATGGTACATCTATTTTTCTCCAGAGATCTGTATAACAAAGAAGAGACCCCACCCTGCATCGCGTGTCTCTATTTTGTCTCTACTTTTTTACGTGTTCCACTAGAGTCTCAATATATACTATGTGAGAGATGGCGTGTCATATATAATTTTCTTTCAGAAAAACCTGCGTGGCGTACTCAAACTCTAATGGTCAAATCAACCATTTTTTGCACAACACCAATATAGAGCTAACCCATTCTTGTACAAGTCTATCCAATAAACCCGGCCCATTTTGAGTTGTGCCAAGTTTGGTAGTTCAACCCATTTAGTATCGAGTAACCATTATTACCCTTTTTTGGTTTGAGCTTAATGTTATCCCACTTTGGGCCAAGCCCATTTTTGTGGCTGCCACAGTTCTTACGGTTTAACCCCACTTAAGATCTGATTCAACGGTTGCGATCCGTCCAACGAATATACCAACCCTATATTTCCCCTATATATTCCAACACCACCCACCTATTGCGCCGCCACTAGCACCTAGGTCAACAAACCAACCTCATGAATCCCCCTCTCTTGCCTGCCATGATCTCCACCTCTCGTCAGGCCGGCCATCCCCGCCGTTGCGATTGACTTTGTTGTGGATGTTCTCCTTCCAAGCCACCGCCCTGTTGCCCAATCGACAAGCAACCACCGTGCTAGTCATATTCGCCTTCAAGCTTCTTCTAGAGGTATGATCCTCCAAGATCTGCTCTTAATTTTACCTCTTTAAACCTTGATGTCGGAAATAATACGTAGTTGATGCATATATAAATTCTCGTCGGGAGAAATTGGTTCAGAGGGATGCCCAGATCTACAACGGATCTAAGTTGTTTGTGCGTGAGGGCGATGGTAGGGATGAGGGCGATACCATGAGAGACGGTGAAAAATGCCGGGTTCTTTTTTTCCTTTCTAGGGTAAAAATGTTTGTTCTTAATTGGAAACAAAATACTAGAATGGAATTGGTTAGACTTGAAAACAACCCGTTTTGTTTGTTCACGAATATATGTCTGGAAACAAATTGTTTTAAATAAACATGTATTTTAATATTTCTGTAATTATACTGCAATAAAATTGACGGAAAATTAACCGAGGGATATATTCAGCGGGGGCCACGAGGAAGGGGTCGGTACGCGTTGGTGTGACGTGACGGTAGAGTTGATCCGCGTTCAACCGCGGAGATAGACGCGGGGACGTGACGGACGAAAGCGCAAGTCGCGTGCAGTACGTGTGGCGACCAAGATACGACCGTATTTCTCTGCAAGTTCCGCATTCGTACGTCTGATTTGGATCCGATTTGTTTTTGAAAGGAGAATTTGGATCCGTTAATATACGAGCTAATGGCAGATTGACAGTTGTCAACGAAACCCGCCGCCCAAGAAACCTTCTAATATACGCCGTCCCCTTCCTACTGTGCAGGTCATGACTCAACAACACCGACCAGAACCTTCCAAACTCCTCCCCTGAACTGCAACCCAAGATCTTCCAAATCCAACTAAGGATCGTCAAGCGCAATGGAGGAAGCGAAATCCCAGCCTCCGGATCTCCAGCCCGAGCCAACTGAGGAAGCTGAAGCCACCGGCGACGCCGCCGATGCTCCCGTCTACGACAAGTACGTGGATGAGCAGGAGGAGGCGGAGGCGGAGGCGGATCGGCAGGTCATCGACGCCGCCATCGCGGCCCCCGTGAAGGAGGAGGAGGAGGCGGATCGGCAGAACCGCGCCGCCGCCGTTGCGGCCGACGAGGAGATGGCGCACCGCCTGTACATGCAGGAGCTCATGGAGATGGAGGAGTGGCAGCTGCGCGACTTCAGCCGCCCCTCCCTCCAGGCTGCCCTAAACATGCCGCTCGGCAACTTCCCCTCCTCCTCCCGTGCCGGCGTCCGCGCCGTGCGCGGAAGGTACTGGGCCGGCACCCCACCCTATGCCGCCCCGAGCCCCGAGGCCCCCGTCGGCCAGTACTCGCTCTATGTGAGAACGGGAGGAGCCGTCGAGAGCGTTCAGGAGGCGGGGAGCGGGGTCGTCTCCCTCGACGACGAGTGGATTCCGGGGTTCGTCGAGGCTATGGCGGGTGACGAAATCCGGGAGATGCTCGCTACTATGGCGAGCGAAAGCAATGGCGGCCTCGCCTCATCGCTGGCGGGGATTCCGGGGGGCCTCGAAGCTCTGCCGGATGACGAAATCCGGGAGATGCTCGCTACCGCGCTGAGGGAAAGCAATGGCGGCCTCGCCCCATCGTTGGCGAGGCCCGAGGCGGAGAGCGAGGGCGTCCTCCTGGCGGCCAACCGCGGCGCTGGCACAGGCGCCACTTCTGCATTCACGAGGTCTGGTCCCCGCGATTTCGCTACTACTCCGGCGAGGCAGAGCGTCCTCTCCAAGGACGCCGCCGGCTCCTCGTCGACCCAGAACGTTGCGGGGGACGGAAAAGAAGCCTCTACTGAAGCAGGCGAGACCCCGCCGCCCGCCAGCGTCGTCCGGTCGGCACGGCGCTGCGCCACCGCCCGACTGCCAAGGCCGACCACCCCTACCAACGACGGCCCCGTTTGCACCAAGCGGCGGGCCCTCCTCGCCGACGCCGACTCGGCGTTCATCTTCGCCGGCATGGAAGAAGGGCACAACAACCGCTGGTACGAGTCCATGGTCGCCGCCGCCGCCGCCGACGACGACGAGCAGCAGGTTGAGGAGATGCAGGGCCTCAACGAATCGTTGGAGCAATGCATCCCGCGATTTGAACCCTGCAACCCCGCCGCCGCCACGGTCGGTCAAGGAGCAGAATTCTCGCTCCCGAACTTCTGCCAGAGGTGGGGCGTCACCCCGTCCGAAGTGGAGCCCGACGAGCCCGGCCCGTCGACGAGGGCGCCCAAGGTGCCCCCTCTCGCCGACGACGAGGTCCCCACCTTCGACTGCGGCATCTGCATGGACACCCTCCCCGTCTTCGACATCTTCCACGGGCTGCTCTGCAAGCACAAGTTCTGCGCGCCGTGCATGACCACGTACGTGGAGGGCAGGATCCGCTCCAGCGAGCTACCCATCCCGTGCCCCGACCCGACGTGCGGCAAAGGCAATGATAATGACGGCGCCGGCGGCGGCCGCAGCGAGCTCCACCCGGAGAAGGTCAAGAAGGCGATCGACTACGGGGCGTTCGTCGACTGGGGCGCCCGGCTCACCGAGAGCGCCATCGCGCCGGGCCGGCGCGCCTACTGCCCCAACAGGCGGTGCGGGATCCCGATGGAGACGAGCGGCGACGCGGTGCCGGCCAAGGCGCTGTGCCTG
Organism: Lolium rigidum; assembly: GCF_022539505.1. Lineage (NCBI taxonomy): Eukaryota > Viridiplantae > Streptophyta > Magnoliopsida > Poales > Poaceae > Lolium > Lolium rigidum. The sequence continues at coordinate 200,107,099 of NC_061512.1, forward strand.
GCGTGCGGATACGCGCTGTGCGCCACCTGCGGCATGGAGTGGAGCTCCGACGACGGCGCCGGCCTCGGCGAGCACGACTGCGCCAGGGCCCCCGACGCCATGCTCGTGAGGCAGCTCGCGCGCGAGAGCCGGTGGAAGCGGTGCCCGAGCTGCAAGATGTACGTCGAGAGGATCGACGGATGCAACCAGATGACATGCAGGTAATGCTCTCGCGCCTCATGTTTACATCAAGTTCTTATTACATTCCTGTGCTTTATTATTATTTATGCTCTATTAATATTAATTCACAGTTGTCTTATAAAGTCTGAGTCGAATTAGTCGCGTGTTCTCTATGGTTGCAATTTGATGGTGCTTACTTTTTAAGCAAAACTTAACTGGTTATTATACATGGAGCCCATGTATGTATCAAAAAATCCAAAATGTGACTAGGATTTGAGAAAGTTCAGCCAACTCATAGGAGATATATACTATGCGATGTCTTGATCACTTCATTCATGACAAGTTGTACATTATTATTTTCATTTTGGCAATGGCATCGTCTTCTACTTTTCACATCATCTCGGTCATGTAGTTATCTTTAGCCCATACTAGGTGTGTATTTGAAAATGCTCTATTAATATGCAGTCAACGGAAGTGTAGCCAGGTTGATCAGCTGCATATTGCATGTTGCAATTAGGCATATACTCCATCAGTACAACAAGTGCATTGTCAGTTAGCTTTTAAGACATTCCCCGGTGATCAACTTTGCGCATTGTTCACACATACTCCGGTAGTGCCGTGGGGGGTTTTTTCTCGGCAATTCTGATGATACCAGTATTTCATTTGACCAGTCCAAATAACACGGTACACATCAATACTTTTTTCTAAACAAAGGAATATATTAATATCAAGTTGCCAATTACACCCGGACATGAATATATACTTAACGTTGGATAAAGTTGACTGCACATATTCTAGGATCCATCGACATAGTACTAGGAGTATATGATTTGGTCGTGTCTGTTTGGCGGTTTGGTGTTTTACCACTAGCATAGCCCCATTGGCGCTTTATTTAAATCATGACCTGTTTATCTTGATTCTATTTATTTTTTCTTGATGGTATCATCAACCGGCCTTGTGAACATGTCTTGTTCGTGCTTGGCTTAATTCCATCTGTGTAACTGATATGATATTCGCTGGATGTGTGCTAACTATATATGTGTGGTGGTGTGTTTGAAGGTGCCGCTTCAGGTTCTGCTACCGGTGCGGGAGGCCCAGCTACATGGGTCAGGTGGGAGCAGCAGGGCTGGAGCCATGCCGGTGCAACGACGCCGGGCTCGCCTTCGCCATGGCGCATCTCCACCAGGCTCACCCCAACCTTGTCGACCAAGCCATGCAGCTGCCGCCCGTGGACCCCCTGGACCCGCCCCCGGCGCCGGAGGTCGTCCTAGACCAGCAGGCCGTGTGGGACGAGGATGAGTTAGTGGAGTACAACTGGGATTAGTCGGTAACATGCATGCATGTAGCGCGCGGAAGATCGGGTAACATATGAGCATGCATGCCCAACTGTTTTTACTTCTTGTCAAGTGGCACTGTCATTTTCCTGGTTGGAACTGAAAGAACTTGGATGTTTGGACTTGGTTGAGTTTCTCTCATTTCGCTACTATACATTGCACCAAGAGGATGTCACCTTGTATGATATATGTCATGATGTAGCAACATGTTATTGGTCCAGAGTGCCGGGATGCAGGTTTTCTGTCATGGCTACACTCATCAGTAGGATCCTTGGTTTTAAGGAGTTCCCGCATGAGATAAGGATCTTCAGTACCTCCGTTTCAATGAATAAGGCGCACGCGAATTTCAAGACGAACTTTGACCATAAAAATTGAGCAACAAAATCTTGATTATATTATATGTAATTAGTATCGTTAGATTCGTATTGAAAAGAACTTTCCAATGATACTAATTTTATGCAAATAATGTTTATCTATTTGAAGTAATTCTTGGTCAAACAAAAAACACGTAAAACGATGGCGCCTTAGTATTAGCTAGGCTAATAATAGAAACATTTCTCGTGGCAGTGTTATACTTCCATTTTGGTGCATTTTGTTTTTGAAAACATATGTACCAATTTGTCAAAGTTCCAAAAAAAAAAGACGCTAGCTTAAGATATGGTTTTGTCCGGCATAATGCTGGTATTTTCCTTGGTTCCAAGATGTAGTATGTGAAATTGAAGACAAATAATGGGTGTGGTTCTTATTTTTAGGGTAAATAGTGGTCTATAGTAACTTAAAAATTAGGGAATTACATTCTTTAGCTTTGACCTCGTTGTCTGATATGAACGCTAGATGGAGCTTTAATTTTAAAACAATTGATCACTATGTACTCTCCCGACATAGCTTTGCTTCAAGCACCTTGTGACAATTGTACATGGTCCTTGAACAACCCATTCTTTTCATGGTCTATCTCTCATATATATAATGTGTTATGGCTGTTGTAGGCCGGTTGAGGCCGCTCATGTTTAGTCCCACCTCACCTACGAGAGGATGCTTGACCTGGCTTATAAGGAAGAGATTCCTTCCTCCCTTCAGTCCGAATTTTTTTGATGGAGTGGGCTCTCCACTGAATGTTGGACTGTGTGCTTATAAACCTCCAGAACATGGACCGACTGTTGGGCTATCTTGGGTGGACGATAACATATATAATGGGTACAAGAGTACATATACGGTCGGTATATGCTACTCAAACATGGACAATGGTGGTGGTTAGTGAAGAAGTCCGCAATTTGATCTTTAGAGGAGTTGAACTTGATCTATAGTAGCTTTTGTGCAACACATTCCCTCACAACACGATAATCAACTTTGATGTGTTCCAAGATATTGTATTGAGCTTCAGTGCTGCTGCGAGAAATAGTGGCAAAAGCGCATGGAGCCCCATGTGTGGTTTTGGTAATTGATGATAATCCCTATGGACTAATGCTTGCATTGACTTTCTGCTACAGGTGTTGTTCATAGGCCATGGTTGAACCATATATTGGTTTCAAGGTTGCAATAAGAAGAAAATGCAGAAGATCAAGTGACAAGTATGTCTTGAAAAAGAAGACAGAGAGAGACCTCATGTGCATCTTCAAGGCATAAAAAAATATGAAGAAAGAATAAGTGGTGTGCATTGAAGAAGATATATGAAGAAGCAGCTTGCCATCCAAATGTTGATCATGGATACATGAAGATATACCCGGGAAGAAGCTCTCCCATAATGAATTATGGGGGAGCAATCCACAAGACTTCATAAAGAAATCATAATCAAGAAAGGCTTTCCATCTTGAAGCGGTCAAGATCTTCATATCTAGCTCAAGTTGAATGTGCAAGGTCAAGGTTTGTTCTTGATAGGCTTTCTCTTTTATCGGTCTCTTGTTGTTTTTGTTGTTGTTGTTGTTGTTGTTGTTGTTGTTGTTGTTGTTGTTGTTGTTGTTGTTGTTGTTGTTGTTGTTGTTGTTGTTGTTGTTGTTGTTGTTGTTGTTGTTGTTGTTGTTGGGAGACCGACTTTTAGGATAGTTAGCCATACTATCAAGAGGGTTCTTGATTGAGTAACTTGATCGTAATGTTGGAAGAGAGCTCAAACCCTTGCATAATTTGCATTATCTTTCTTTGTTGTTCTTGGTTCTTATCCATGTGATGTCTTAGAGCTTGTGTTCATTCTCATGGCAAGCTCTAGCTCATCGAAAATTGATTTCGCACGAAAACCTTGTTGCGTTTCGAGTTTGGATTTTCCCCATTTCTTCGAGTTGAGAGGTTCCACCTATAAATTCATGAAAAATCGAGGATTCCCACATTTTCTCAATATTTCCAACAAAATTGGTTTCACCAAAATCGGAGTTTCCAAACGTAAGTTATTGCATTTATCCTTATGTTTGTTTCTGTATTTCTGCTCTGGCGGTAGTACCGGTTTTGCGACCGGTGGTACCGTTGTCTCCACAGAGGCGGTACTACCGCTGCTCATCCTTCCGGTACCAAGGCGCTCGAACCAATGTTGTGGTACTATCTCTGATCCTCAAGGAGCGTTAGTACCGCCACGTGCGGTACCACTATGGATTTGTCCCGGGAGTTGGTTTGGTTATATACCCCGACCGTTACTCGACTAGTACCCGACCGGTACCTCGCCCGGAAGTACCATTGAGACACGTTATATGTGGCTCACGGTAGTACCGGCCATGGTACTGCTCAGGTATCACTTAATGGTCTCACGCGGTCGCGGAGGTACCTGACTAGGTACCGCTCAGATACCACACGGTACAGAGAACTTGCATAACAAGCCATGGCAGGGACGGAGGTAGGGTGCCAAGCTAGCTGGGGCCATGCCCCTCGCCCCCCCCCCCGGCCTATGCTGGAAAATTTTCTAAAAGCTCCCCCTAAAATTTATGTGGATTGATCCCTAATTTTTGTAATATTGTCTAATTAGCCCCCTCTAAGCAATAGGTTGTTCAATTTCCCCTCCCAACAATTTTTCTGGCTCCGTCCCTAAGCCGCGGTACCTTGATCGGTACTTGTACCGGTAGTACCGCTCAACGATTTGTGCCTGTTGATGAGGACTAGCGGTTACACCTGGAGTGGTAGTGCCGCTCGCCCGAGAGGTAGTACCGGTCATGCGCGGATATGTGCATAACGGCTAGATTTCGTGGGGACCCATTTAAGGCCCCTTCTTCCCCATTAGCTGTAGTTCTTTCTTGTTCTCTCTCCTCCATTGTTGACCTTGAAGACCTTGCACTTGTAGGGATTCGTTGCATAGAAAACAAAAAATTTCCTACCGCGAGAACGCAATCCAAGCCAAGATGCAATCTAGAAGATGGGAGGAACGAGGAGATGAACGAGACTCACCCTTGAAGATTTCCAAAGCCTACAAGATGAGGCTCTTGTTGCTGCGGTAGACGATCACTTGCCGCTTTCAAAAGCGCGTAGAAGATCTTGACGGTGCTACAAACGGGCAGCACCTCCGTACTCGGTCACACGTTCGGTGTTGATGAAGACGACGTCCTTCTCCCCGTTCCAGCGGGCAGCGGAAGTAGTAGCTCCTCCTTGACTCCGGCAGCACGACGGTGTGGTGGCGGTGGCGATGGAGAACTCCGGCGGAGCTTCGCTAAGCGTGCGGGAGAGGTGGAGGAGAGAGGGGGCGGCTAGGGTTTGGGAGAGGGGGTGGCCGGCTTGAAGGGGTGCGGCCAGCTTGGTGGCTTGTGGTGGCCGGC